>NC_041217.1:127362015-127421888 GCF_002837175.3 Physeter macrocephalus | reverse complement strand
GGTCCTTTCTCTCTCTCTTCTCCTTCTGGGATCCCTATAATGCAAATGTTGTTGTACTTAATGTTGTCCCAGAGGTCTCTTAGGCTGTCTTCATTTCTTTTCATTCTTTTTTCTTTATTCTGCTCTGCAGCAGTGAATTCCACCATTCTGTCTTCCAGGTCACTTATCTGTTCTTCTGCCTCAGTTATTCTGCTATTGATTCCTTCTAGTGTAGTTTTCATTTCAGTTATTGTATTGTTCATCTCTGTTTGTTTGTTCTTTAATTCTTCTAGGTCTTTTTAAACATTTCTTGCTTCTTTTTGATCTTTGCCTCTGTTCTTTTTCCGAGGTCCTGGATCATTTTCACTATCATTATTCCGAATTCTTTATCTGGAAGTTTGGCTATCTCCACTTCATTTAGTTGTTTTTCTGGGGTTTTATCTTGTTCCTTCATCTGGTACATAACCCTCTGACTTTTCATCTTGTCTATCTTTCTGTGAATGTGGTTTTTGTTCCACAGGCTGCATGATTGTAGTTCTTCTTGCTTCTGCTGTCTGCCCTCTGGTGGATGAGGCTATCTAAGAGGTTTGTGCAAGTTTACTGATGGGAGGGACTGGTGGTGGGTAGAGCTGACTATTGCTCCGGTGGACAGAGCTCAGTAAAACTTTAATCTGCTTGACTGCTGATGGGTGGGGTTGGGTTTCCTCCCTCTTGGTTGTTTTGCCCAAGGCAACCCAATACTGGAGTGGAGTCTCTGTTACCCCCTTTCCTGTTGAAGTTCTGAAAACAAATCCCACTAGCCTTCACAGTCTGATTCTCTAGGAATTCCTCCTCCATTGCTGGACCCCCAGCATGGGAAGCCTGACGTGGGGCTCAGAACCTTCACTCCAGTGGGTGGACTTCTGTGGTATGTGTTCTCCAGTCTGTGAGTCACCCACCCAGCAGTTATGGGATTTGATTTTACTGTGATTGCACCCCTCATACCATCTCACTGTGGCTTCTCCTTTGTCTTTGGATGTGGGGTATCTTTTTTGGTGAGTTCCAGTGTCCTCCTGTCGATGATCGTTCAGCAGTTAGTTTTGATTCTGGTGTTCTCACAAGAGGGAGTGAGAACACATCCTTCTACTCTGCCATCTTGGTTCAGGTCCTGTGAGTTTAAATTAGATTAATATATGAGGAATGTTTAGACCACGGACCATAACATAATGTCAACTATTTTAATTGTATAACTTGACTGAAGAAACTCACTGCTGTTTACCCAGGTATGCAGTGTACCCTGGGGGAAAGTAGTATTATACAACAAGCCAGTCTCTGTGCTGGGAGCATGCTTCAGATTCATTAGCCCATTGTGTCTCCCCAGGAATCCTATAAGTGAGGGATTTTGCAAATGAGGAAATTGAGGACTAGAGAAGTTAGCCACATGACAAATGTTGCACAGCTACAGAGTATTAGAGCTGGAACTCAAATCCCAGCTTGGCCACAGCACTTCCACTTTCTCTTTTATCACTCTACCCACTGCCTATGGATGGAAATGGAATAGCCCAGAAAGAGAGCATGTTTGCATTCATGTGACTAGGGGCTGGCTACGGAAAGGGGAGTTGCCATCTGACTGGTGTGGTTCCATTTCACAAAAGCATTATTTCCTGACAGGTTCTCTGCATGTTTATTATGGTTAATACTTGAAATATTCAAAGGAGAAAGGAAACTGGCAGTTCAGGAGACTCCTGTAATGATTTGAAACTTGAAGACATTGGTCTGTAATTGTTTATTGTCTGCCTACTATGTGCCAGACATTGAGGCTTTGAAAGTAAACGGAGAAGTGATAGAATTGATTAAATAACAACACAATGAGTGCATATTCACAAACCATGGTAAGTTGCATGAAAAAATGTTCTAGAGTGTTAAAAATGATAGATGGAGGGTCTGATCTGATCTAGCTGGGACGCAAGAGACAGCACGTGGAGGTCTAAAGGAAGATGAGAAGTTCACCAGATAAAGAAGAAGATAAATATTACAGAGAGAAAGGGCAGCACGTGCCAAGGCCCTGAGGATAAGGGAACATAGATTATTTGAGGGAATGAAAGATTCCCACTGTGTCTAAAGGACAGAAATAGAGGGGAGAAGACGAGGCTGGAAGATGAGGCTGGAAAACTAGGAAGAAACTAGAGTGTGCAGGACATTGGTGAGCACCCAGAATTAGTCTTTGCTCTAAGAGAATGGAAAGGGATTTAGTTCAAAAGAATTAGGATTTTTGATAGACTGTAAAAATTCAAGTCATCTGTTTAGGATATGGTTTATACAAGAGTACCCATCGTATTGTGAAGAGATGAGAAAGTCTTCCGCTTGCCTGCCAACTCTGAAAGGTAATGAGTGGCCATGGGAATAATGTGTTGGGGACTCTGTGGGTATATCTGGATCCAGTGGGAATAAGTATTGTCCATTGATGATGTATGCCCGGGATAGGCCGGAGCTGGCTGCTCTTAACAGTGGCTGCATAAAGTACAGTGGCTCAGACTGACCCAGGTTTGACTCACAGCTCTGCCATTTGCTGTCTGTCAGAATGTAGGCAGTTTACTTAATAACTCAGAATCTCTGCTTCCCAAGCTGTAAAATAAACAAAGCAGCACTCACCCGCAAGAGATTTTGTGAGGATTATAAGAATTAAAATGTTAAACAATCCCCCATGATGGACTCCCTAATAATAAGGTCCCTTAGTATGGAAAGGAGATTGGGGAATATAATCATGGAATAATAAAAGTTGAAATTACCTTAGAGTGAGAAGGAAGGAAAAAAATAGAAAGGCCAATTTATTTCGTCTATTCACAACAGATTTTTGACCTGTTTTCTGTATACTGTGAAAACTCTTAGCACAGGGAACTGACAGCCAACACGTAGGCTATGTTGAATCAGGCTTCCAGGACACGGAGGAAGGTTTTGGAGAATACAAGCTGGCTTCAAGTACGAATGCTGTGCAGTAGACTTTTACAGAAATAGCCAAGTGGGCAGTTTTGCGTTTTGCATTCATTTACCAGGTTTGATAACTGGGATGTAAACCAAAGTACCAAGATAGCCTAGATCTTAGACACTGAAGCAAATTTTGAGGCTGTCCACCCAGAAGGCCTGCAGACAGGAAGTAGTCAGGAGACTGTTGGATAACTCAAACACACTGAGAGAGTAAGAGGTTTGGGATGCTGAAGATTAAGAGGGGATTTCTGAAGAGGATTTCTTCAGAGAGAGCTGTCAGTGTGCTGTCAGTGCCAGCCACCCCCAGCATTTCTGAATATGTAGAACCTGAAATAAGTGAGGAATAGGAAAGGAGCATAAAGTTTCTTTAACCTTGCGCCTGTAAGTACATAGGTGTTATAACCCATAGGGTTGAGAAAACTAACAGGTCTGATGAGAGAGCCATTTTTCTATGATCTTTAACAAGTATGGAGTAAGGTTCCAGAAGACTGGAAATAAGCAGTTTCTAATTTTCCGAAAGTTGAATTTCAGAAATGATAAGCCTATGCCATTGATTTGGGCAAAACCCTAGAGGATATTTCTAAACATTTAGGCATGAAAATGCTCATCACTAGGAGCTAGCAGTTGTCTGAGAAGATTACTGGAGTAGCCTGGTCAAGAACATGCTAAAAAGAATGTATTTTGATTTTAGAGGGAGATTTGACAATTAGGTTAAGTGCAGAAATGTGGGTGCAGTGATAAGCCAGAGTCATATTTGATAATCACTTTACCCACATCCCTTCACAGCTTATTAGTCTAGGCGAGTATCCTTAAACTCATGACGTAGGGCTGTGGTTCTCAGTCCTGGTCGATGGTTAGAATAAACAGGGGAAGTTTAAGAACACGTCAATACCTGGCCCTACCCTCAGAGACTCAGATTTCGTTTGTCTGGCATAGCCATCAGCTATTTGTATATTTCAACAACTCTCTAGCATTCTAATGTACAAAGGGTTAGCACTACTTCCTTAGTGTTGTCTTCTTGGCCATAGGCTTTACAATATATTTTTAAAGAACATATTGAATGAAGACAGAGAAGCCACTTGGGTTATAGTTCAGAGTTTTAATTTGCTTATTTTAAACTTAATTCCATCACTCCCTATGTTTGAAGTGATGGAATTAAGTTTAAAATAAGCAAATTAAAACTCTCAACAAGCTAGAAAAATAAGCAGAGACCCTAACAGAATGAAATGTTACAGAGATATCATGCAAATTAAATAAGTCAATGCATGTGAAGAGCTTAGAGCAGAATCAGGCACATAATAAGTGTACTGCTCAGTACCGCTACCACATCCAACCCTCTTATCATATGAGGTCAATTCTATCTCCTTGCTAGAAAAACTGAGGCCCAAAGAATGTGTGCCTTCCTACTCCAAGGTCATGAAGTAAGTGGCAAAGTAGGTGGGAGTTAAACCCAGTCCTGGCCAACTCCAATGCCCAAGCTCTTATTTACTATCTTGGATATTAGCATTAAACTTGATTTTAGGGCTGAAAGAGGTGTTAGAAATCACTTTATACATTTTAGAGACTCAGAGAGGTTAATTTGCCCAAGGGCACATAGACAGTGGTAAAGCCAGGACTTGGAAGTGAGTTTGATTAAAACACACACACACACACAGACACACGGAGAAAAAAATAAATAAATAAAGGAGAGAGGGAAAAAGGAAAGGCAGGCAGGCAGGCAATTCCTGTGTTGAGGGGCGTCTCCAGAGCAAAAGAAATCTGGGAAGGTTCTGGCTTATCCCACAGAAATGGAAAGCATTAGTAGAGAGTTCTGGCTCTGATTAGGGAAACCCCCAAGGAAGCTTCTGAGAAATGCTCACAGAGAGGTCCTTCTGTGTTCTCACAGACAATAGTAGATTCTTCTGAACTGAAAGATTCAATTTAAAAGGTGAGCTCCCATGTGAAGGAGAATGTTAAGGGGTAGGAGTTGAAGTTTGTTTTCTTTGGCAAAGCAAAATCCAGGCCTGGAGATATGGAGAAGGATGTTTTAGGTGTTTATAGTAAAACACAAAACCTTTGACAAGGAGCTAGTTCAGAAGGACTCTGTAACATGAGCTGTGGCTAGCTCTTGCCTCCACTTGTTAATGAAGAACTTTTAGGTCCCAGAGAGTACACCCCAGTAGTAGGAGACCCCAGGAGGGGTCCCACATGTACGCATGAATGAGATTTTTTTGGCTACCATGTTGCTTCTACTCCATTTTTCTTCTTCTCTTCTAGCATTCGCTTTCCATGAGACTTTCATCCCATGTGATGGAGTTACCTCACTCACTAGTGTGCATGGGGATTAAATGAGGTGACACATAGTAGGCACTGAACAAATCCAAGTTAGCTGTAATAACAGCATCAATAATGGAGAAAAACAACTCTGCTGGATCCTTCCACCAATTTAAACTAGATGGCCATAGAAATTAAGAGGGACCTGTAGAAGCTAGTTTGGAATATTGGAAGGGAAAGACCATCCTTTTCTATTGATGATGGCGATTCAGACTTTAAATACAGGAGGACAACCCCGTCAGGATGCAATGACAATTGCAGGCATGAGTCGCTATGTGTAACAGGGTCTCTTAAACTGACTCTTCGTGGACACTTGACCTAGAAGCCAGATTCCTCCAGCCTGCACCTCTCAGCTCCAGCTACCTTGGAGAATGAGGTTAAAGACAGCAATGCTTTAGAGGGTGTGTGCTGAGGGTCAGGGCCTGAGCTAAGTGCTCTAGACACATATGTGACCTCACTTAGGCCTCACAGCAACCTATGAAGCCAGGACTCTTACTATCATCCCTGTTAGACAGAAGGGGAAATAAACAGTCTATGGAATTAAAGAACTTGCCCAAGGAAGAATCAGTTTTCTGATTCCAAGACATGTCCTTAACTCCTTTGGATGCCTGAGGAATCTCTGGCGGATATGCTGTACCCAGTCCTGCAGGAGGGCCTCCTGCTTCTCCCCTCATTTGCTCAGACCCTAAGACCATCCCCCCATCTTGGCCTCCTCCAGCTCTAGACAAGGTGCTTTCCTTTGTGTGAATCTTTGTGAAGGACGAATTTAGCTTCTTGCCTCTGCATCTTTGCTTCTGAACCAGACGGAAGACTCATATGACTCTGAGTATCGGGTCCCCAGGGAGAGTGTGTGCAAACACCAGCTGCCACTGCGGCTCCCTTTGCACACGCAGTGCTTGGAGGGGCTCAGACCCATTCTCTGAGGGGCTGAGCACACTGTCCCCTTTTGAGTACAGAAGTGACACCTAGGGGTCATCTTGCCTTGCTTAAGATGCCTAATTCTCTGCAAGAAAAGGCGGGCTTTCCTCACCATTCCTAGCACAAACAGGCCTGATGCTGGGGAGAAAACTGCCAGCAAGATGCAGTGCTGCCGGACAGTACTGGCTCTCCCCTCCTAGCTGATTTTCCAAATTTTCTCTCTCTGGAATGGAGGCAGCATCCACCAAATTCTGTTCCTCCTGCTGGCAAGAAGGTATGGTCTCAGCAGAACCTGCATTTGCATTTTGGGGAAGAAACCTTGGTCAATTCCCGAGGTTTGAGGCAGGATTTCCCTGCCGGGTTTCTATGCAGGCCTTTGAAAGGCTTATCTAATTGAGCTGCCCTGTGTGTGTCTCAAACTCCCAAATGCTGCATCAGCTGCACAAGAGGAGGCCTGCCACTTCCTTGAATCCTCATGGCCTTCCAGAAAATATCTGCCTTTATCCCATGTTATTTTAAAATTCTCATAGAGAATTCTCTAGAGTCTATATTAAGGATTTCGGAGGAAGATAATTTTGATCTTCCTCTGTAACACACATCAACTCCTTGCCATCTAAGCGCAATACAGCAAGGCAAACAATTCTGTGCTCAGAGAGACTAAGCTGAAATTACCCAAATTGCCATTGGTCATATTTCCTGGAAATATATTCTGAAAGGGAAACTTATACCCTCAAATTCTTGGTGAGTGCTCTCAGGAACATCTATAAGGGGATGAGGGAAAGGAGACTGGACAGAGGAGAAGTTGAATTACAATGAAACAGAGAATTCAGCTGATCCCATGGGAGAGCTATGAAGCTGGGATGGCCCTTCAGAGATGTCCTAAATTAGCTTCTCTGTACTTTGAACCTCTGTACTTTGAACCAACATGGTAGCCAAAAAAATCTCATTCATGAGTACATGTGGGACCCACCCCCAGGGAGGGGTGTGTGGAACCTGGGATGAGACAGTTATCTTTGAGAGACATTCTTCAAGACGAACTCAGCCATGGGCCATCAACAACCAACAAACACTCCCTGCTGCTGGGGGTACTGAATGCCTCTGTTCTGAAGGTAGTTTGGGGTGGCACTCCACAGCATCCACCACACAAGTTAACTCTCTCACATTACAGGAAGCAGAGTCCTAGAGCAGGAAGTTGGATGGCCCAGGGTCACATGGTAAGGTGATGAATAAAGAATAGCATTAAGCAGTCACCCACAGCAATAGGAATAAAAGCAAAAATAAACAAATAGGACCTAATCAAACTTACAAGCTTTTGCCCAACAAAGGAAACCGTAAACAAAATGAAAAGATAACCTACAGAATGGGAGAAAATATTTGCAAACATTGTGACCAAAAAGAGCTTAATTTCCAAAGTATACAAACAACTCATACAACTCAAAGCAAAAAAACAAACAACCAAATCAAAAAATGGGCAGAAGACCTAACTAGACATTAGACATTTCTCCAAAGAAGACATACAGGGCTTCCCTGGTGGCGCAGTGGTCGCGCGTCCGCCTGCCGATGCAGCGGAACCGGGTTCGCGCCCCGGTCTGGGAGGATCCCACATGCCGCGGAGCGGCTGGGCCCGTGAGCCATGGCCGCTGAGCCTGCGCGTCCGGAGCCTGTGCTCCGCAACGGGAGAGGCCACAGCAGAGGGAGGCCTGCATACCACAAAAAAAAAAAAAAAAAACAAAGAAGACATACAGGTGGCCAATAAGCACATGAAAAGATGCTCAACATTGCTAATTATTGGGGAAATGCAAATCAAAACTACAATGAGGTATCACCTCACACCAGTCAGAATGGCCATCATCAAAATGTCTACAAATAATAAATGCCAGAGAAAGCGTGGAGAAAAGGGAACCTGCCTACACTGTTGGTGGGAACGTAAACTGGTACAACCACCATGGAGAATAGTATGGAGGTTCCCTAAAAAACTAAAAATTGAGTTACCATATGATCCAGCAATCCCACTCCTGGGCATATATCTGGAGAAAACTCTAATTTGAAGGATGCACCCCAGCATGCACCCCAATGTTCATAACAGTGCCATTTACAGTAGCCAAGACATGGAAGCAACCTAAATGTCCATCAGTAGATGAATGGATAAAGATGTGGTACATATATACAATGGAATATTACTCAGCCATAAAAAGGAATGAAATAATGCCATTTGCAGCAAGATGAATGGACCTAGAGATTATCATACTAAGTGAAGTAAGTCAAAGAAAGACAAATATCATATGATATCACTTATATGTGGAATCTAAGAAATAGTGCAAATGAACTTATTTACAAAACAGAAACAGACTCACACATAGAAAACAAACTTATGGTTACCAAAGGGGAAAGGTGGGGGGGAGGGATACGTTAGTAATTTGGGGTTAACAGATACACACTATTAAATATATAAAATAGATAACCAACAAGGACCTACTGTACAGCACAGGGAACTATATTCAATATCTTGCAATAAATTATAATGGAAAAGAATATATATATGTGTGTATATATATATATATATATATATATATATATAAAATCTGAATCACTTTGCTGTACACCAGAAACTAACACAACATTGTAAAGTAACTATACTTCAATTAAAAAAAAAAAACTAAACTAAGAAAAAAAAAAAAAGAACAGCACTCAGGACTGTGAACTTCAAAGCAGTGCTTTCCCTCTCATACCAATAACTATATCACTTGCTAAGCATCTCCTATGTGCTCGCCAACATGCTAAGCTTATTACTTGGATTTGCATATTAACTAATCAGACCAAACCCCAAACAGTGGGCATTATGATCTTCATTTTCTAATGGAGGAAACTGAGGTCTCAAACGGATTTAGTAGCCTAGCCAAGTGCCTAGCACATATTACACATCTCCAAATCCTGTACTCATAACCCCAACTCTATCCCCCTAAAATTCACCCAGCTGCTCCCCCCTAGTGCTGCACATCATGCTGTTACCCTGATGGTTAACAATGAAACGGAGGCACAAGTTATCCTTCCCTGCCCAGCAATCCCTCACCCCCACGAGAACCACTGTTTTGGTCGCCATTTGTGATTCTTTTCCGGCACTTTGCAATTCCCATGCTCGCTTCATGAAATAATTTCTACTTTATCCAAAAAAGGAGGCCCAGGGATCACAACTCTGTGACTGAACATGGTTTCAGCCATTCAACAAATATTTATTGGGTGCTCAGTCTGGGTAACACCATGTGAAATGTTTTGCATTCCTTCTCTCAGACTGTGCTATGAGGTCAGTACTAATTCATAAATGAGGAAAGCAGAGGCTTAGAAAGTTCAGTCATTTACCCAAGCTCACACAGCCTGGATTTAAATGCAGACCTGCTGCGACAGAACTGTCTTCACTTACCATCTGTTATTAAGGAAATATTTATTAAATGCCTGTGCACTGCCCAGCCCTGTGCAGACATGTGCTGGGGACAGAGGTACACTCGGGACACATGCTCACATTTCTTGCCATCACTGATACTGCATTCTAGGGCAAGAGTCACAAAACAAATGCCTACAGGGACTTTAAGTGAAGTGGTTGGGTAGGGAATACGGGGTAGTGGAGAGTAAATCCCTTGCTACCGGGGACAGAGGCTGCTCAATTCCAGCCAAGTGTTGCCATGTGAGAATATGGGCCCAGAGTGGCCAGATTTCCCATTCTTCAGAGGAGCCAGAAATCTGCATTCTATGTAAAATACCTTGATATTTTAAAGTTGGGAACTAATCCAAGAGTTCTGTAATCACTAATGTGGGCTGAAAGGAATATAGAGGCCAGATTGAACCCTGGAGTCCATAAATGCCATCTTACACTGAGGCTGCGAGAGAGCTGGCCCTCCTGAATCTAGATCAATTTCACACCGAAGGATCAAGAGCACCCTACACTCTCCCTGAGTCTGGGAACTTTGCCCATGTTACAGGAAGCTTTGGATAGTGTCTCTTAAGGTTTCTTGGTAGAGGAATCCTACAGTCTCTGCAGATCATCTCTCTAATTCCTTGAAGCTCCATTTTTCCTGAACCCAGGCTATTAGCTGACCCACTTCTGTCAGGAAATAGCTTGATTGTGGGCATCTGCAAACAGTAAGACTAGGCTACGTGACCACTGCTCAGAGCCTCCTTCCCCCTTCTTGTTCCTGCTGCCACCAGATGGTTCTGAGATAATGCCACGTCTTTCCGGCAAGAAATAACATTCCTGAGCCATTCTGCTGATCCCCTGTGATCGTCCTGGGAATGTAATTTCTCAGCTTCTCCTCTCTTGTCATCACTTCCCCTGTCTTATCTTTAGAGGGCTGGGGGACCTGAGCTGGTCACTTTCCAAGGAGAGTCAATCATCCCATGTGGGGCGCTCAGGGGCTCACGTAGATTGTATAAACGTGCAGTCTTGGAGTTCCGGCTCGCCCACGGATGCTCACAATGTATTTGTGACCACCCTATCATTCCCAAAATTATTTATGATACCAATTTCACTCATTCTATCTTAAGATTCATGTTCTTTAATCAAACAAGTGCAGTTTTTGCCTCTCACAATTCCCCTGGGAGACAAAAACAAGATGATGTTAGTTCATAAACCTGGCATCCAGACAAGCTTTGATCTCTGACCCCAGTCCTTCCCTTGGTCCTCAACATGACTCCAGCCAGTTACACAACATCTCTTTCTAGCTCTGCTGATGACAGAGAGGCAAGGAGTGGAGATCGAATCAATAGTTACTGCCTGCTCCTGGATATGAGGGAGAATTAGACCTCGGAGATGAGATCATTGTTAGCTGGAGGAAAAAGCTGGCAAGAAAAGGTGGCACTATTATTCTGGATCATTCATCTTTTTAAGTGTGAAACTGATGGCTAACATGCAAAGATCTGAGGGTTTCAAACCCAGAGAATATGGAAGATACTTTGAATACATTGCTTGACATAGGCGAATCTGGGCACTTGACGTTTTCAAATTTGAGGTTTCAGTTATTTTCATGCTACCCTCCAAAGGCCATGCTGTGCCACCATTTAAAATTTTTGCTGAGGCACAAATGTGGATCACACTATGAAAAGCAAGTCATTGCAAATGAGTGAGCTTAGCTGACTGCCCAGCATCAGATTCTCTATGGTGTTTTATCTCTACTTAACACATGATTTCACTAAATTCTCACAAAGAGCCCTGTTGGGTGGATATTATTATCCTACTTTTACAGATTAATGTATAGTAGATCATGGTCTATGGCAATAGTCGTGAAGATGAGGATTTGAGAAAGTCTCAAAAAGTATCTCATTTGGATGTCAAGAATCTACTGGACTAATTTTCCTCTTCTCTACTTGAAACAATCCAGCTAAAAGAAAAAACATAAGTGCAATAACTTGGAGAACTCTTGTAACTGTAAGTCAGGCTTCAACTGAGGCCTTTGTAGGCTATAAAATCTCATTAGATATACTACAACCTTCCATTCTACCATCCACAAAGCTTCCTCACAGAGTCATCTGCCAGCCCTCTGCTCATTATGCTCATATGGTCAGCTTCCCCGAATACAAGCACTACCTCTATTCCTTTGGGAATACCCCCAGGCCAACCCTGCCAAAGGTTTCTATAAAAATCCAAACAAATGTTTTAGGGTTTTGTAGACTTTGCATAAGCTTTTTTAAATTTTTTGTTTCTGTTTTGTTTTGGGGAGTAGTAGTTAAAAAGGAGATACATGAAGAAGTGCTCATCATGCCACCATTTTACTCACCCTCCCTCCTTTCCTCCTTTTTTATGCTCTCATTCTCCAAGCCCTCTGAGAGCTACAATTCATCCTCTCTTACACAATCCTGGTCCTTTTCTTTAAAGTGGCACCAGCCGACTCTCAGACCTCAAGAGGCTTAGATTGGCCTCAAGTGAGGCTATCAAAGTGTTTTCCTGTGAAAATGTTCTTGTATCTGCTGCTGAAAGAATAAAAATCTCTCCCTTTGGAGAGATTTAACAATGAGATTTAACAATGAGAACTGTCCTAAAATGGAACAGGCTGCCCCAGGAAATAGGGAGATTGCTTTCTCTAAGCCAAACACATGGAAAAGCATTTAGGGAGACATTGGAGAAGGATTTCGATGGACGGTTATGCCAAGCTATCTTTAAGATCCTTCCAACCCAGAGATCCTTTACTGCAAAAGCTCTGAGCACTCCCAGACTCTGACAGCAGACAGACCAGGATTAGAGTCCATGCTCCATCTCTCACTGGCTGCAGGGGTGTGGGCACATAATTTTATCCCCTCCACGACTCATTTCCCACATCTGTAAAATGAGGTGTTAATTAATAAATGACAAAATGTTTCTCACCTCTTTAGCACAATGCCTGCTACACAGCAGTAGCATGATGAAAGAGGGCTGCTAGTATTATCTGTATTTCATTGTCACTGGTTTGTTGGTCAGTTGTCCAAGTCAGGGAGGCAGTAGAATTTAATGAAAACTCAATTAGGAGTCAAAAGAAATAAACTGTGGTACCACTTTCGCTACATATTACCTGAGTGGTGTTAAACAGACCATTTGACTGATCCGGGCCTCAGTTTCTTCACTTGAGACTGTGGGGTGATGTCATGATCCTCCTTGACCACCTTGCACAGTTGGTATGAGAGTGACATGAGAAAATTAAGGTAACTGTGCTTTGAGAATTTTAATTACCTTAAATATTGGTCAAAATGACAGAATTTGCCACATCTGCCTTAGATGTCCATCCCACAGTTTCTGAGTCCTCTTTTCCCTGGTGCTTTTGGGATGTTCCCAGCTTGTCTGGGACCCACCTAGGCACACCGGCTTGTTCATGGTCCTCAAGAAATAACCCCAAATCTACCCTCTAGCCCTCCTCCCTCCCTTGAAAAGCTGGCTGTTCAGTGGTCCCTACTCTGCTGGTTCAAGAACTTATTAATGACTTTGTAAGCTACCATTCTCTGAGAACATAATTGTATTTTCAATTGGAGCCTTCTAGAGACATGATCCCATAAACCAACAGGAAGATAAGATGGTGGAATTATTTTAGAGAAGATAGATCTACTGGCATCCATGCAAAAAACAGCCTATTTCATCTAGAGGTAGGCCAATTCCACTCTGTTTTTTGTCCTATTGGCACTTCTATCCAAAGCCCCCGTTGATCAGCCATGAGATCCACGGACAGTCATATCCTTGGAAGAGCTTTCATTTTATACCAACCTACCTCTTCTTTACGGACAGAGGCAGAGTCATGGATCAGATGACCTTGAGACTTCCCTTCCAATTCTTGGAATTGAATATCAGAATGATTACAAGCAAAGCGACTACAAACCTTTCTCATTTCTTCAACAGCAAACATTTACTAAACTCCTACAGTAAACCAGACACGGTGCCAGAATCTGAGCATGCAAAGCTGAATAAATGCAAACATAGCCCTCACCAGGGTGCCAACCTCTTTCCATGAAGCTAAGTAAAATTACCACTAAGTTCTAATATTTGAAAGAAAAAAAAAAAACAAAAACTTTTTACACGCAGTTTCTCATTTTTTTTCAAATAACTCTGTGATCTAATAACTGATCTGTCCAATTAACATAAGGGGCATCTGAGGCTCCGAGGGCTTGAGGGATTTGCCTAATGTCAAAGAACCATTAAGCAGTAGAGCTGGGATTTGAGAGGGCAGGTACATTAAGAGAAGGGTGAACCACTCATCCTTAGTCTCTGTCATTTGTCTTAGGGATTCTGGGCTTGTTTAAATCATTAGTGTGAACCAAACAGAAGTACATATTATATGATCAACTCCCCCTAGTCCCTCTCATATATCAGATGCCCTCTGTTCTTAGCCCCTTGCTCTCTCTGCAATGTAAGCTAGGATAACACAAATGCAAAGACAAGGGTGGATTTGCACGCTCAAAAAAGGCAACACAGACCTTGAGGAGTGTGTCAACTGCTTGAGTCGTACTCGTCCTCTTCATCAGAAGAGCCCTGATTTCACAGTTCATTTCAGAACTAAAATGGGGGAGTAGTGCATAAAATCAGAAGTCTGGTATTGACTTGAACAGTCTTGAAGCTCCTGGGCTTCTTAGCTAGAGACAATAACTTGGTCAGAGGGGTTTTAGCTCCTCATTCGGGTCCAGAGAGGACTGCAGCTATCTGCAGTTTCCATGACAACCGCCTTTTGCTCTATAAGTAGATCTGCCCCAAGCACAGTAGAAGCTTGTGATCAGTTCTTAATAAATGTCCACAAACAAATGATCGATTACTGGAAATACATCTCCCTTCTCCAGTGTACAGCTTTCTCATTCCCAACAGTGAGTGAGTTCTTAAAGGCTTCTTCTGCATTAGAGGGAAATTTACCCCAGTGTTCATGGACGCTAACATAAGCAGATTTAAATAAACACTGTCTACACTGTTATTATCGAACTCTTCCTCAAAACAGTCTTTAACTAGAATTTCTCTAGGTCAAACCAATAACTCCATATCAAAACAGTATATCTCTGGTTCTTCCCCCACCTGCTATGGCAGTACTTCCAGTTTCCTCAAACTCCTCCCTGTTTGTTCTGGGAGTCCCCAGGAAGTTGCCCATCTCATGTAGTGCTCTTGGCTACCATTTTCCTGTTCAGGCTTGTAGCACTGATGTCTTTGGTCATGACCAATGCCAAAGACTCCATGATATAACCTTGTTTCTGGAGAGTGGTGACGTTCCCATTCCAGATGTGAGCTGACTTTGGCTCAGATCGTAGTCCTTCATAGGGACACATCCTTGGAGGCCCAAACCACCAGTCCGCCATATGTGCTTGGAACTGTATCCTAGGACAACTACAAGTTAAACTGTCAAGCTGCAACCCCTGCTACTGCATTGGTTGTAGCAGTAGCCACACTAGTCTGGATTTGACCAAAGAGGTGGTGCTCAGTGATGCTGGTAACGTTTGGGCCTCTTTTATTCCTGGTATAAAGAATTAAGATAATCCTACTTTTCATTCGTAGAGTGACTGGAGGAAGAGAACTGAGCTTGGTTACTCCCTCTCCTGGGAAAAGAAAGACAGAGCAGAAATGTGGGGAACAGTCCCTGGGTGGACCTGAGGGACATATTTCTCTACCAGAAGTGGAGACACACGTCTGACAAGTGCGTTTATGGGGCAATGGAACAGATGATTTGAAAGGAAGGTTCTTTCAGTTGCCACATGTGTTTGTTATTCCCTGCCTCGCTCCATAGAGCAGTTGATGCAACTGTTAGGGATATTTAAAAAGAGCAAAGAAACTTAAACAAGAAGCACATATACATAAAAAAAGACAAACACGGTTGGGGCCTAAAATGGAGTTGAAGTTAGGGTGATGCAAAAATGTCACTCAAGAGGCTTTGATACACAAAAAGAAAAACTGATTGGTGGGACTTCCTTGGTGGTCCAGTGGTTAGGACTCCACGCTTCCACTACTGGGGGTACGGTTCAATCCCCTGGTTGGGGAGCAAAGATCCTGAAAGGTGCGTGGCGTGACCAAAAAAAAAAAAAAAAAAAAAACCTGATTAGTTATGGGATCCCTAGATTTCTCAGGATTTGCTTTAAATTTCTCAAGAAAAGATAGCTATTCCTGATACCAAATAGAAATAAATTTGCTCCCAAGAGGTCTTATAAAGTTAGCTCCATGAATAATTTTAGAAAATGCAGTCAACAAAACCAAGAAAAGCACTCAATGGGCAGAGGGCAACACAAATCACGAAAGATTAAAGGAATTCCAGCCAGAAACCGTAGGCTCTTGCCCTCTTCTTCCCCATCCGCTGCTGGCCTCTCCCTTTCACGTTTTTCCCCTTTATCTGGCACTTCTCTTTCTACCCCTTTTTTTCCTCAGTGTCTCTATCCCTTTACCAATCTCTCTCTCCCCCAGTAAAATTGTTTCTTCTCCTGTCCTGAAGTTCAGAAAGGATGTTGCAAGTTATGTGCCTTAAGGCTTTGAGTCAGACCTATGTTTCAACACAATCTCTATCCCTAAATATTTAGCAAGTTTATTGAATTCTAGCTAAGGTGATCATCTAGTCTTAAGACTTGAAACTTCAGCTGTATACTCGTCTCCCATGTTTGTACATCTGGTCCTGACCTCTCGCCTCAAATCCCGACTCTTACATCCATCCATCCAATGCCTCTGAACACCTCCACTCAAATCCAGGAAGCCCTTCAAAGTGTCCACATCCAAGTACCATGAAGTCTGAGTTTTTCCTCCAAAACTTCTCTCGCCCAAGTCTTCTGCACCTCATGAAATGGTATCTCCATTTACCCAGTTACTCAAGTCAGTTTTCTTTCCACCCCCAATCAAATACACTTGGAAACCCATCTGCTTCACCTTCAAAATAGACCCTCCCAATTCAGCCATTTCTTTTCATCCCCAATTCCCCAGTCCAAGTTCCCTCTCTCCTGTTCTACTGCTAAAATACCTATACACCCCCCTATTTCAAATCTTGCCCCACTCCCAGTCTAATTTCCACACAGCCTCTGCCATAATCTAGTTAAAACTAAAGCATTATCATGGCACTCCCTTGCTCGAAACCCTCCAATGCTGCCCTTGTATTGAGTAAAACTTAAATTCTATATCAGGGAGTGGCTTCAAGGCTGTATATAACCTGGCTTATCTCTCTGAACTCATCTCCAACCACTTTACCCTTTATTTATTATGCTTTAGCCATACTGGTCTTGTTGTTCCCAGAACAGGCCAAGTTCATTCTCACCTCAGGGCCTTTGCACTTGCTATTCCCACCACCTAGATCACGGTTCCCCGGTTTTCATAGGAGTCATTCTCTCCTTCATTCTGGTGTATTGAACACCATCCCAGAAAAGCCCCTCCTCATCACCCCACCCCATTACTTTCTATCCCCTCCTTTACTTTAGTTTCCCTCATAGCACATATTACTTCCAGTTATTTTATACACTTGTTTATTTGTTGATTGTCTGTCTCCCTCAGGCAGGGACCTTGCCTATCTTTTTCCAACAGCACCCTCAGCACCTAGTGACAGTGCCTGGCACTTTAGATGAATTCAGTATATCATTGTTGAGTCACCATTTGAATGTGCCAGACCCACAATGGAAGTTGAGTATCTGTTTATGACTAAATATCAAAGGTGCTGGGCATATAACAGGAAACAGGCCTCCTGTATGCTCACGGCACTTAGCCGAAAAGACAGTTGTTAAGTACGTAATAACAACAAGATAAGAAGAGTGTTATGATAGGGGAAGTTCAGGGAAGTAGCAGGACCTGTAATTTAATCTGGTATAGAATTTAACACCTCAGTTGTATGGCCTTAAACTAACCTCTCCCGGCCCTAGTATCCACCTGTGTGAAATGGCGATACAAATATTATCAGTTGTGTGGTCTTACAAGGAAGAAAGGGAAATGTATGTAAAATGGCTAGCACATAGTATATGCTCAGGAAGTTTCAGCTATTCTTGTTGTTATACGATATTAACATCTGGTATCCCTCATAGAACCCCTCAGCATCTTTTGAACTACATTCCTACATTTGGGAGAGTGGCTTGCATTCTGAATTCTGCTCTGCAGAGTAAGAAGCCAGAGTCTTTTCCCCAGCCTATCTTGAAGCTCGAATGTCAGTACGTAAATCTGGGCTTCCCCCAGCAACCTCACGCTCTCTGATTAGGAAGAGAGCAGTGTGATGATGCAGACACCCCATGGACTCCATCTTTAAAAAAAAAAGGGGAGACTGGAGTGTCCAGCTTCGGGGTACAGCATTGGCTGAGATTCAGGCATTCTCGATCTAACATCCCCCCGTAGGTTGAGGCATTTGTCCCCAGCCGTGGAGTGGTGTAAACACCTCGTCCGCAGAGGGTTTGAGTGTTCTTTCTGGTTGAATAGCTCCTCACACTGATTCTCTGGTCCTCCTGGAGATTTTGTGAGCTCCCTAAGATCCTTAGTAAATTCCTTTTTGCTTAAGCTAGTTAGGGCGGGTTCCTGTGGTTATAGCTAAGAACCCAAGTGACACACAGGTCATCTGAATGATTAAGTGGTTGAGGACCCTGTGCTGTGCACACCATGATGTTTACTGATCAGGAGTTTGTACAGGCCAAGGGTATTAAGGAAAGGACCCTCAGGTAAAGGGGCATTGCTATCTCAAAGGCAACCTCCTCCACGCAACCTTTCTTGGTGGCAGCTGAAGGGACTCCCTCCCTCTTCTGCCTCTCACGTTGTTGGTGCCACTTATTAGCACTTGTCATAACCACCTGGCCTGGAACATGTTATAATCTGTCACATTCTTATCTTCCCTTTCAGCCTGCGTTTATTCGAGTTTCACTGAGCACCTATTATGTGCCACGCATTAAAGACACAGCTGGCTTCCAAAAATTTTACAGTTTCCCCAGATAACTAGCCTACAAGCAATAACTGAAAGGCCCTGTGATATTAGGTCAGCAAGATGTTAGTTTAGCAAGATAATGTAATGACCAAATGCCTAAGCTTTGGGATCAGACTGACCTGGGCACAAATTCTGGCTCTGACACCAGCTGGTGACTTTTGTTAAACTGTTTAATCTCTTAAGCCTCAATTTCCTTATGTATAACAGAAAGTTAATAATGATTCAAACATAGGGTGGTTGTGAAAATTACATAAAATAATGTATATGATTCTTTGTAATGTTCAATAAATGTTATTATCATTAACAGCAACAAGTATGGCTGAGGATGCCAGGAAATCCTTCACAGAGGGAAAAAGCTTGTGTTATTACTTAGAGGAAGCATTCTTAATCCAAGCAGGCAGATACACCTGTTCATTTTGTTTCTTGGTCAACAATTATTCATTTTCAAAAAATGGTTTCTTGTAACATCCTGGGATGAGGAGTATCCTGTTTTGGTTCTTGTATTTCGCAAACAGATAAAAATGTCAGAAGTTAATTTAGCTCACTCAGGCTCATACTAGTTTTGTTGTTGAAACAGAGAAGGCCTTCTGTGAGAAAAGACTGTGAAGTACATCTGAATTGAATACCTGCTCTGTGCACAGCCTTGTGGAGGATACAGAAATGCATAACTACTTAGAGACACCACTGCGCTCTAGGTAAGTGAGGAGATGGAGATACACAATGTAGGTAGAAACGTTAGAATGATCGTTTCCTGGTGCTGGGATAGTTAAAGGAATAAAGAGCTCACGGTCACGAGGAGTGGTCAGAAAATACATCCTAAAGGAGGTGAACTTTAAAGCTGTTCTTCAAAAAATGAATAGAATTTAGACAGTGGGTACAGAGGGGTCAAGGGGAAAGTTTCAGGAGGAAGACGAAATATGAGCAAAGGGCTTGGTGGCGAGGACACACAGGCTCATTCAGGAGACTTCAAGCAGTCAGATTCTCTTTGTGCAGAGCATTCCTATGGAGGACCCATGGAAGACAAGGATTTGGAGACAATTGCTAGATTAAGAAGTTTGGATTTCATCCTACAGACATCCAACACCCATTGCATGGTTTTGACGAGAAGATGTTAAGAATATACGCAGACTGTGATAAGGGGATGTGAGGACAAAATAATGGAAGCAGGAATTCAAATCAAAGGTCACTGCTGTCATACTGACATAAAATTGTCTTTGCTGTGGGATTCAAAGGAAGGGGTGGATGTGGCAGATAATTTGCCTGAATAATCAGCAGCACTTGGTGATTGGTAAACTAGAGAGAGAGATGGATAATCCACACAGCATGAGCTGGAGGGGCCCTCAGCCTTGCAGTATTGTCTACAGACCACTTCTAGCAGAATTACTTGGGTGCTTGTTAAAAAATCAGATTCCTGTGCCTTATTTCAACCTATTGAATCAAAATCATAGGAACCAAGACCCCCACAAGTACACATTTTAACCCCAAGTGATTTTTTTTGATGAAATTCAAACAGTTTAATCACACATGTACACTGAGGAATAACATTTTGCTAAAACTGTCTTTTTGGAAATTAGAAAGAAATTAAATGTATAAATTGATCAGTTCCTCTATTTATTATATCCAATATAAATATTATATAATATGTAAGATGTGTTCATTCTCATTGGTGTTTAATATGATGAACCTGTATGATACTAAACCCATTTTTATACCCAAATCTTCCAAGTCATTCTTAATGTCTGTTAAAAGCTTGAGAATCACCTGTCTTAGAGATTATTTGACCAACTGAATTTGTTTCAAAGATGTGGAAATCAGAGTTCAAAGAGGTTAAGTGACATTCCCAAGGTCACACAGCTGTCTATAACTAGGGTAAGATCTTCTAACTCACAGGCCTGACTTGTTCTGCCATGCCATGCATGACTGCACAATACCTTGCAAGACTGAAAGATATCTCATGGTTGGGTGTTGCATGGAAGGTACTATTTCCTCACTTGCAAAGTGGGGAGGCAGAAAAACTAGGGCCTAATGGATGCAGGTGTGGCTGCCTTAAAATTCCAGCAAGCTGTGGTCTCTCTGCCCTCGCAGAGGGAACCATCCTATGGGAGGCTGCTGCTCTCCTGGTCCTCTCATCACAGCCTGGCTCTTGGACACTGAGCATGTGGGTTCATGGGAATACCCATGAGTGGGGCCAGATGACCTCCTCAGGGTAACCCGAACACATGACCACACAGAGGAGGTCCGTCCACACAGACTAGTCTGGCTCTGAGACAGACAGCTGCGCAGGGACTTTTCTTGACTTCATTACACTAGGTACAGCAAGATTTGCGGGACTCCAGTTAACTGCTCTGAGCGCCATCCTCATTGATAAGCCATTTGTTTAGAAGAACGTATACTGAATTTGGAAGGAGAAGATATGAGTTCAAGTTCTTTTCTAGCTGTGTGATTTGGGCTAAATTAATTATGATATATTGTTACCATGGGATTAAGCTATGCTAATCCCCTGACTTTGTAGGTTAAAAAACAACAGAAGCCAGAAGAGAAAGAATAACTCGTTCAAAGTTATACAACATGTTAACTCTCTAAATCTCCATTTCCGCAAAATGAGAAAAATAATATCAAGTCTACCTTCCCCACAAAGCTTCTGTATGGCTCAAATGAGAAAATATATATGAAAATACATCATGGTATTTGATGTGTACGTCAGGGGCTTTTAATCTTCTCTTTTCACATGAGTAAGAGGGTAGTAATCATTCTCTCACAATCAGATTCCTGTGCCTTATTTCAACCTATTGAATCAAAATCATAGGAACCAAGACCCCCACAAGTACACATTTTAACCCCAAGTGATTTTTTTTGATGAAATTCAAACAGTTTAATCACACATGTACACTGAGGAATAACATTTTGCTAAAACTGTCTTTTTGGAAATTAGAAAGAAATTAAATGTATAAATTGATCAGTTCCTCTATTTATTATATCCAATATAAATATTATATAATATGTAAGATGTGTTCATTCTCATTGGTGTTTAATATGATGAACCTGTATGATACTAAACCCATTTTTATACCCAAATCTTCCAAGTCATTCTTAATGTCTGTTAAAAGCTTGAGAATCACCTGTCTTAGAGATTATTTGACCAACTGAATTTGTTTCAAAGATGTGGAAATCAGAGTTCAAAGAGGTTAAGTGACATTCCCAAGGTCACACAGCTGTCTATAACTAGGGTAAGATCTTCTAACTCACAGGCCTGACTTGTTCTGCCATGCCATGCATGACTGCACAATACCTTGCAAGACTGAAAGATATCTCATGGTTGGGTGTTGCATGGAAGGTACTATTTCCTCACTTGCAAAGTGGGGAGGCAGAAAAACTAGGGCCTAATGGATGCAGGTGTGGCTGCCTTAAAATTCCAGCAAGCTGTGGTCTCTCTGCCCTCGCAGAGGGAACCATCCTATGGGAGGCTGCTGCTCTCCTGGTCCTCTCATCACAGCCTGGCTCTTGGACACTGAGCATGTGGGTTCATGGGAATACCCATGAGTGGGGCCAGATGACCTCCTCAGGGTAACCCGAACACATGACCACACAGAGGAGGTCCGTCCACACAGACTAGTCTGGCTCTGAGACAGACAGCTGCGCAGGGACTTTTCTTGACTTCATTACACTAGGTACAGCAAGATTTGCGGGACTCCAGTTAACTGCTCTGAGCGCCATCCTCATTGATAAGCCATTTGTTTAGAAGAACGTATACTGAATTTGGAAGGAGAAGATATGAGTTCAAGTTCTTTTCTAGCTGTGTGATTTGGGCTAAATTAATTATGATATATTGTTACCATGGGATTAAGCTATGCTAATCCCCTGACTTTGTAGGTTAAAAAACAACAGAAGCCAGAAGAGAAAGAATAACTCGTTCAAAGTTATACAACATGTTAACTCTCTAAATCTCCATTTCCGCAAAATGAGAAAAATAATATCAAGTCTACCTTCCCCACAAAGCTTCTGTATGGCTCAAATGAGAAAATATATATGAAAATACATCATGGTATTTGATGTGTACGTCAGGGGCTTTTAATCTTCTCTTTTCACATGAGTAAGAGGGTAGTAATCATTCTCTCACACACACACACATACACACATAACACATGTATAACAATATAATATGATGTACACATACACACGTAAGATTTATTTAGAAGGACTTTGAGAAGAAAATTAACTCAGGGTAAAAATGTGTTTATGAGCCCATTTCCGGGCCTACATTATGGACTCTGTCTTGCGGTTTCCTGGGGCAATTCCTCTACCATAACTGGCCAGCGGTGCTCTGAGCTTTCCCGCATCATACATTCCGATAGGCTGTCACTAGCACACCACCTCTATCCTATTCTCTCACTGTCTGCCTCACCTTTTCTAGGGACAGGGAGTGGGGGTCTAACACAAGTGTGTCGCATCAGGTTGCCTAAAACAAGGGGAGCCTTAACAGGTATTTGGACTTGGGGTTCACAGAAAAGGGTCAAAGACTCAGAAGACCAGGGAAGCTTGCAGCTTGGCTATTCCACTTGGAATGGGGTTTTTATATAAATGGCTTGCATTCGTTTAAGGGAAAATACCCAAAGTCCCTTTTTCCCAGCTTCAAAATAGATGAAAGTAGAGGAGGAAAGCAGAGAGGGAGAGGAGATGAATTTTTTTACCTCTAAGAAATAATTTACAACATGAATGTCCTGAATATGAGTTACCTTAGAGAAACTAGAATTTTTTTAATTACAAAAATCATTTTCCTCTCACCTTTGGAATGTCCCCAGTATATAATGCAATCAAGCTCTAAGGTCTTACTCCTGTTTCAGCATTTCTCAATCAGATAATCCCAGAGTGCTTGTTAAAATGCAGATCTGTAGGCTTCAGTCCAAACCAACTGATTTAGAATTACTTGCTGAGATAAGTTAAACAAGCTTCCAATGAGATTCTCATGCACACTGGAGTCTGGAAACCACTGCATGTCTCTCCAAGCACTTGAAATTATTTCCATTTTTTTCTCAGACAAAATGATCTGTTATTTTGACCTCTTGCATATTTGTAGCCTTTGGGTCACCGTGTCTCTTTACAGGTCACCAAGATCTAGTAGTGTTCAGCGTAAGATGCAGCCAAAGATATTAGATGGAGTAAAATGAAAATATTGCCTCATGTTCTCTACTGTAAATCTTCACTCTTCTCTCTTCCTGCGGCAAGTTTCTTCACAGAGACACAGAAGTAAAATATACCCATTTTTAAACTTCCTTTCTTATGCACCCCAAAGCTTGAGAAACACTGCCCTCCCTGTGGTAGGTGCTGTACAAGCCAATGACTTTGACTAGTAGGCTAGTTACATGAGAAATTTATGGTGAATGAGTCAGTGGGAGGAAGGAAGACGCAGAGGGGAAAAACAATGACAAGAAAAGAAGGATCTACATGGTTGTGGTACGGCAAGCCAGAAGAATTAGGTTCCGGTCCCAGCTCTGTCATTAACTTAGCACGTGACCTGGGGTGACTCACACCCTTCTCTGGGCCATGGGGTACTCACCTAGAGCCAGGAAGAATTCTCTAAGGCAGGGGCTTCCCTGGTGGCGCAGTGGTTGAGAGTCCGCCTGCCGACGCAGGGGACGCGGGTTCGTGCCTCGGTCCGGGAAGATCCCACATGCCGCGGAGCTGCTGGGCCCGTGAGCCATGGCTGCCGAGCCTGCGCGTCCGGCGCCTGCGTGTCCGGCGCCTGCGCGTCCGGAGCCTGTGCTCCGCAGTGGGAGGGGCCACACCGGTGGGAGGCCCGCGTACCGCAAAAAAAAAAAAAAAAAAAAAGAATTCTCTAAGGCACAGCTTCCGAAGCTTTGTGCCATGTTACAATTGTATGCTGCAGATGGATTCCAAGTGTGCTATGAATTACTGAGTCTCTCAACACTCAGAGTGCCTTATGGGACTTGGTAGCTGAGACTCTGGAGCCAGGTGCCGCTAAGCAAGAGGAATCTCATCACCACTCCCTGGGGAGTGAGTGGTCTTAGCAGTGCTGGAGTCCAAGGACCAGCCTCACAGTCCCCAGAGAAGACAACTAGCACACTGTGCCATATTTACCATGTGTTGCTTCACCATGATGCCCTGAGTGCGGCCAAGAAGGTGCTCTACGGCCTGGGCATCTCAGCAGCTGGCTTCAGAGCACACCAATAACCATCCTGGATAAAGTCTAAGGACCAGAAGGGAGTTTGTTGCCAGGTGCCCAGAGCTTGAAGCTTAGGCCAGATGCAGCCAGTTGGGGATAGATGGGTGCAGACATATGGTGGGGCTTTCTGGTCTGCCCAGAGACAAATGGTAGCCCAGGATTTCTGGGATTTCTTCCCATGTATCAGATTCTCTTGTCCATCTGCAGCTGATGGACAAGAAGCCTATTTAGTGGTTTCCACACTGGCTGTAGGACAGCCACTCGTACAGTACACATGCAACGTAGAAATTCAACCTTCATTATTATTTTGAAACACAAGATAGATAAAAGTTCAAATCTGAAATACTTTCGCTTTATCATAAGAAGTTTAAAACTGATTTATCTGTATAAGAAAAAGATAAGCTATTAGGTTCTTTAATATCAAAAGTTACAAATCTTCAATTGACTATGAACAATGATTTAAATTTTTTTAATCATCTGCTTGTATGACTGAAATTCCTTGTTGATAGAGACCACTAAGAATTTGAAGCGATCATCATTAAAATATCTTGATCAGCATTGCATAAAATCATTTCAAGCATAATATCTGTCAGTAAAAATATATGTCAGTGGAAGTAAGTTCAAATTTCTCGTTTAAAATTTTGAAATGATTTTATTTAGAATTTTTGTATAAATTTAAATATTTAATATTCTGTATTTTATTTTTCCTATAAGTGTATACAGTGTAATGATTCTTTTCACTGAGGCTTACATAGCTATTCTCAGAATCCCTCCAGTTTACTCCTTGTCCTATACAAATATTTTCATCTTTTATGTGTACAAGATGTGAGAGGGGTTGGGCACAGTGTTCTAGGACAGTGGTTTTCAACAGAGGGTGATTTCACCCCCACCCCCGGGGGACATTTGACAACATCTGGAGACATTTTTGGTTGTCACCACTGGGGAGCTGTTTACTGGGATCTAGTGTGTAGAGGCCAGGGATGATGCTAACCAGCCTACAATGCACAGAACAGTCTCTCATAAAAAGAATTATTGCACCTTTAATGTCAGTAGTGTCAAGGATAGAAACCTTGTTCAGGGAGTCCCTCTAACTCTAAAGTTCTATGATTCTGACCTATAATTGTTCTTGTTGTTCAGAGGAGATTATGATGAGCAATAATGGGTGTGGCTAGGAATGGCCAGCTTTAATCTCCTAACTTCATTTATAATTGCAGACCCAACAGGCAAATAAAACATGGGGCAGAGCTTCCTTTCTATTCACGGGAAATCCAGCCATGGATATCTGTTTGAGACGGTATACATTTCAAAGCAGCAGATGTGTAACTTCTATGAATATAACCTAGAACCCCCAGGTAAACATCTTCTCTCCTTTTACTTGTTTCCATATTCTGGAAATAGCTTTTTTGTTCCATTGGATTAGGACCCATCTTACTTTTCAACAACTTCCCCCTTCCTCAGTCCAGGTCTCACCAGGATTGGCTTGGCTGGGATGTGTCTCCCAATAGGGAGAGGCTTCCATGAAAGTTTTTCATCTCATTCCCCCACCCCCAACTCCCCATCCGCACTGCCCCCACCTACAATTTCTTTGGAATTTGAAGCCATCCTGTGTTTTGGCATTAATGCCCTACCTTCAGGGCTAAACAGACCTTCCACATCCTCCCTCTTTGATATATCTTCCCTGTTGACTTTTTAGGACTTCAGGATAATTCAAAGTGGTGGGGGATTAAACCAATCTGGTTGGCCAAACTCCATTATCACTATGGCTCCTACCATCCCTTCAGTCAATTTTTACAACAGATTCACCTCTGCCACGTGGTACCAAGAGCAGGTTTAATGGAGCATTAGATACTTGTATTTATCCTAGGATTTAATTGAGGATGGGCAATTCTACTAATACTTGCTCTTGGATAGAAGAAAGATCAATAGTCCCAGGGTCTGTGCTATGTAAATATAAGCAAGTCATTCATTCATTCAGGGTTTCACTTTGCTCCTATGTGAAAGAGCAGTAACAGCTGGAAGCCTGCTGAAATTCATTCCAACTTAAAAAAAAAAAAAAAAAAGCACTGAGAAATTTTGAAAAATATATCCATATTAGGAAATGCATGTTTTATGGTATTGACTTGTTGCTAATGGTGTCATTTCTACTGAAATGAGGAAGTTGGTTTTTACAGCTGGAGTCAGGAAATAGTTTATATCCTCTGTAGGGTTTAGAGTCCCTGGAAGATAATGGTCACTGATGTGACCTGTGATAGCACTTAAGTGTTGAAGAAACCAATCTATTAATTCACTTAAGGAATAGATATTAGGCCCCTATTATGCTCTTCGAGAACAATAGTATTTGTCTCTATTTTGCAGATGAGAACATTAAGGCACCAGATGGTTAAAGGGACTCTTCGAGGCAACCTCACAGTGTTGACCAAAGAGGAAGGGGAAGGGCAGCAGGGCTCGAAGAGCTGTGTCCAGAGCAATTAAAACCTTTGCAATTCTCGGTTCCATGATTTGAATCCTGAATGTGTGCTTCTCTGGCTAAAAATGCAACTGTTGAAGTCGAATACTCATTATTAACTAACTGCCTTATTAATTCATAGTGTTAAGTTATTGATCAGAAATAAGAACTTAATGATATTTTTTAAATACTTGATTTATTGTTTTGCTTGTTTGAAAATACTTATAGAGTTTTCCTCACACTCCTGGTAATCCTCACCAGAAGGACAACATCCAATATTTTTCCACAATGCATCCAATATTTCTCCCCCTTTAATTTCCCTTCCATTCTTAGCAGACGAGTTGCAATATCAAACTTCCATTCATGATGGGGATTTGAACTGTGAAGACTGACAGTCCAGGTAAGAAAATGTGTCCTGCTGATGTATATCCCAGTTTAGAGACCTCCCTGCCTATCTTCTTTCAGGAGGATCCCTCAGGTGTGGTTCAGTTAGTAACCCCCTAAAGCCTACTCTGTGTTATGTGCCCACTAAACCTCAAAACTCCCGGATCTCTTAGGGTCCCTCACTGTTCAATGTTCCTAACTTGGAAGGCAAATGACCATATTCTCAGGTCTGATTTTACTGCATTGACTTCACATTTTGGTTCCCTAACTAGATATCCCCTTGCAGCGTTGGCAAAGCAAAGCAACTGGAAATGTGTTCGGCAAACTGCCTCCAGGTTCCATACTAGTTAAAGCTCTATAGCCTCGCCAACATTTGCCATGGTCCATCGTTTCTATTTTTAGCCACTCTAATAGGTTTGTAATAGGATTGCACTCTAGCCTTAATCTACATCTCCCTAAAGCTTAATAATGTTGAGCATCTTTTCAAGTTCTTATTTTCTATATCTACATCTATATCTATAACTACGTCTATGTCTATATCTATGTTTATGTCTATGTCTACGTCTATGTCTATATCTTCGTCTATATCTACGTCTATATCTATATCTCCTTTGGTGAAGTGACTTGATTATATATATGATCAAGTCCTTTATCAGACATATGATTTGCAAACATCTTTTGTTAGGCTGTAGGCTGTCTTTTCATTCTCTTAACAGGATTTTTCAAAGAGCACATGTCTTAAAATTTGATGAAATCCAAATTACCAATTTTTTATTTTTGTGTATTATGCTTTTGATGTCATATCTAAGAAGACTTTGCCTAACCAAAGGTCACAAAAGTCTCCAGTGTTCTAGAGGTTTAGAAGTTGTGTAGCTTTTGGTTTTAAATTTAGATCTATGATCCATTTGGAGTTATTTTTTGTATATTGTATGTGATATATCGAACTTCATTTTTTGCATATGGATATTTACTTGTTCCAGTACTATTTGTTGAAGATTATCCTTTCTCCACTCATTTCCTTTGTGCCTCATTAAAAATCAGTTGTCATATACATGTGATCTACTTTGGACCCTCTGTTCTGATCCAATGATCTATTTGCCTATCTTGATGCCAATTATGGCACTGTTTTCATTACTGTAACTTTATCATAAGTTTTGAAATCAGGTAGTACTACTCCTCCAACCTTGCTCTTCTGTTTCAAAGTTACTTGGGCAATTTTGAGTCATTTGCATTTCCATTTGAATTTTACAGTCAAATGATCACTTCTACAAAAAGCTGCTCAGGGACCCCATCCTGCTTCTCTATGTTCCTCCTCCCTGTCACACCTGAACTCAGGGAGATAAGCAGGGCAAGGGGAGGGCATACCTCATCTGTTTCTCATATCTGGGATATCATTGTCCTTCATTGTCTGATATCCACTGTATTAAAAAAAAACATCATTTCACATATTTTGTCTTTTTCTTTGGTTATTTCAGGCAGGAGTATGAATCCAGTCCCTTAACTCCATCTTAGCTGTCAGCAGACTTGTGGTTACATTTGTTTGTTATCTTTTAGATTAAGGCATTGACCTATGTACAGAAAAGACATGATGTCTGAAATTTGCTTCAACATACTCCTGACATCAGAAAATGTGTGAGGTATAGATGAAACACCATTGGCTCCTAGTTGATAACTGTTCATACTGAGTATACTGAAACTAATTATACAGTATGGAGGTTCCTTAAGAAACTAAAAATAGAGCTACCATACAACCCAGCAACCCCACTCCTAGGCATATATCTGGAGAAAACCATAATTTGCAAGGGTGCATGCACCCTGATGTTCAGTGAAGCACTATTTACAATAGCCAGGACATGGAAGCAACCTAAATGTCCATCAGCAGAGGAACAGATAAAGAAGATGTGGCACATATATACAACGGAATATTACTCAGCCATAAAAAGAAAAAAAATAGTGCCATTTGCAGAGATGTGGATGGACCTAGAGATTGTCATACAGAGTGAAGTAAGTCAGAAAGAGAAAAACAAATATCGTATAATATCACTTATATGTGGAACCTGGAAAAATGGTAGAGATGAACTTATTTGCAAAGCAGAAATAGAGTCAGAGATGTAGAGAACAAACTTATGGTTACCAAGGGGGGAAGGGATGAACTGTGAGATTGGGACTGACATATGTACACTACTATGTATAAAATAGATAACTAGGGCTTCCCTGGTGGCGCAGTGGTTGGGAGTCCGCCTGTCGATGCAGGGGACGCGGGTTCGTGCCCCGGTCTGGGAAGATCCCACATGCCGCGGAGTGTCCAGGCCCGTGAGCCATGGCCACTGAGCCTGCGCGTCCGGAGCCTGTGCTCTGCAACGGGAGAGGCCACAGCGATGAGAGGCCCGCGTACCGCAAAAAAAAAAAAAAAAAAGATAACTAATAAGAACCTACTGTATAGCACAGGGAACTCTACTCAGTGCTCTGTGGTGTCCTAAATGGGAAGGAAATCTAAAAAATAGTGGATATATGTATATGTATGACATTCACTTTGCTATACAGGAAGAAACTAACACAAAATTGTAAAGCAACTATACTCCAATAAAAATTAATTAAAAAAATAATCATACTTAAAAAAAGGTTTTTGTATGGGCTTGATGTTTTCCATAAAAAGTTTCCAACATAAGGGTCTTAATACCTGCCTGTATCATGAGATTGTTGTGAGGATTAAATGTGGAATTATATGTAGAGTGCTTAGCACTATGCTTACAACTTAATGAAGAGTAGCTATTAATACTACATATGGGATGAAAGCAACCATCAAAGATATACAGAAGTCTGAGTTTAAAAACTTTCATACAGAAACTAACACAGCATTGTAAATCAACTATACTCCAATAAAAATTAATTTAAAACAACTTTCATAAAAAACTGATAAAAGCCTTTCACTAAGTATGATTGCAGCAGTGGTCTCTGGGTCAATAGAGATTCAGTTTAGGTGTCTGCCCCTCCAGGAAGTCTCTCAAACCCACCAACTAGATTCAGTGCCTTCTCTCTCAATTGCCCTAACACCCTATTCCATTCACTCCCAAAGCACTTACATATGGCCTGATGGCTCTCCATTTATGTGTCTGTCTCCCATCTCCTGATATGTCTTTACGTTCTTCTCTGTAACCTTAGAGTGCAGCATACAGCAGACACTCAAAACATGCTTGTTGAACTGGTTGACATCGTCTTCTCACCTGCCCATCTCTGGAACCCTCTCCTCTGTGTACACTTGGCTCCTGCCTTTATGCACAGTCAGCCCTGGGTTGATGCTTTCCTGTTACGGGGTCTTGGCCTTCAGTTTCTGCCTATGTACTTTCCCAAGCCCACTATAAGAAGTGGGTATCTTTTCAATTAATTGTACTACCACAGTGCTCTGTGTCTCTCCAATCCTTCTCCAAAGAGATGTGGATGGACCTAGAGATTGTCATACAGAGTGAAGTAAGTCAGAAAGAGAAAAACAAATATCGTATAATATCACTTATATGTGGAACCTGGAAAAATGGTAGAGATGAACTTATTTGCAAAGCAGAAATAGAGTCAGAGATGTAGAGAACAAACTTATGGTTACCAAGGGGGGAAGGGATGAACTGTGAGATTGGGACTGACATATGTACACTACTATGTATAAAATAGATAACTAGGGCTTCCCTGGTGGCGCAGTGGTTGGGAGTCCGCCTGTCGATGCAGGGGACGCGGGTTCGTGCCCCGGTCTGGGAAGATCCCACATGCCGCGGAGTGTCCAGGCCCGTGAGCCATGGCCACTGAGCCTGCGCGTCCGGAGCCTGTGCTCTGCAACGGGAGAGGCCACAGCGATGAGAGGCCCGCGTACCGCAAAAAAAAAAAAAAAAAAGATAACTAATAAGAACCTACTGTATAGCACAGGGAACTCTACTCAGTGCTCTGTGGTGACCTAAATGGGAAGGAAATCTAAAAAATAGTGGATATATGTATATGTATGACATTCACTTTGCTATACAGGAAGAAACTAACACAAAATTGTAAAGCAACTATACTCCAATAAAAATTAATTAAAAAAATAATCATACTTAAAAAAAGGTTTTTGTATGGGCTTGATGTTTTCCATAAAAAGTTTCCAACATAAGGGTCTTAATACCTGCCTGTATCATGAGATTGTTGTGAGGATTAAATGTGGAATTATATGTAGAGTGCTTAGCACTATGCTTACAACTTAATGAAGAGTAGCTATTAATACTACATATGGGATGAAAGCAACCATCAAAGATATACAGAAGTCTGAGTTTAAAAACTTTCATACAGAAACTAACACAGCATTGTAAATCAACTATACTCCAATAAAAATTAATTTAAAACAACTTTCATAAAAAACTGATAAAAGCCTTTCACTAAGTATGATTGCAGCAGTGGTCTCTGGGTCAATAGAGATTCAGTTTAGGTGTCTGCCCCTCCAGGAAGTCTCTCAAACCCACCAACTAGATTCAGTGCCTTCTCTCTCAATTGCCCTAACACCCTATTCCATTCACTCCCAAAGCACTTACATATGGCCTGATGGCTCTCCATTTATGTGTCTGTCTCCCATCTCCTGATATGTCTTTACGTTCTTCTCTGTAACCTTAGAGTGCAGCATACAGCAGACACTCAAAACATGCTTGTTGAACTGGTTGACATCGTCTTCTCACCTGCCCATCTCTGGAACCCTCTCCTCTGTGTACACTTGGCTCCTGCCTTTATGCACAGTCAGCCCTGGGTTGATGCTTTCCTGTTACGGGGTCTTGGCCTTCAGTTTCTGCCTATGTACTTTCCCAAGCCCACTATAAGAAGTGGGTATCTTTTCAATTAATTGTACTACCACAGTGCTCTGTGTCTCTCCAATCCTTCTCCAAAGACCTCCTCCTAAGTGGTGGCTTGTTTGAGCCAGGCAGCCAGCACTCATGGTCACAGGAAGGAGACGGCACCAAGGAAAGGGCACTGAGGGTGAGCACAGACCTGCCTGCTGCTTTCAGGCTAATCCAGAGCCTCTCATCCTCTTAGCCTGCATGCACGTCGACCAAGGTGAAATATTCAACCAAGAAATGAAAGAACTTAGAACCATAGGCTGTTAGGACTGGAAGGGCCTTTGAGATCATTGAGCCTGGTAGTTTGTTCAAATTTTCTTCTGAAAGAGGGTAACATTCTTAAAAACAACGACAACAAAAAGATTTTGTCTCCTATCCCCATCCCTGACATGGAGCTATTCTGGTTGAAAGGGTTGGAAAGAACAGTCCTGCTCTCATTCCCCATCTGCACATCCTCCAAATGCACACACACACACACGCGCGCGCGCACATGCACAGACACACACACACTCCTTGGTAGCTGAAAGTATCTCTGAAGAATCCTTAGGTCACTGAGGAGCAAGAGCACAATTTGAAAATCATTGGTCAAGTTAAACATTTTCACTTTGAGGAAAGTCATAAGGGGATGTTGGGTCTGGGACCCAAAGCCTAGAATTCCTGGTTTCCTTTCTTTCTATTAATTAATCTACAACTGCCACCCCTGACAAAAACAACAAAATGCTCCATAGATGTGTCTATCATCCGAATGTCAGAGCCGTAGAAATCTTCCCAGTGTGGATCCAATTTTAGCAGAAGTGTTGCTGGAACAATCACTGCCTTCAGGAATGAATCAGAGGGAAGGATAAAAAGGCAGAACAAGAGGATTTTTAGGATAGTGAAAAATACTCTGTACGATAATATCAGGATGGATACATGTCATTCTACATTTGAAACCCACAGAATGAACAACACTGAGAATGAATCCTAATGTAAACTGAAGACTTTGGGTGATTTTGATGGGTCAATTGTAAGTTCATCAGTTGTAACAAGTGTACCACCCTGGAGGGGGATGTTGATAATGCGGAGGGGCTATGCATGTGTCAGGTAGGGGATATATAAGAAATCTCTGTATCTTCTTAATTTTGCTGTCAACCTAAACTGCTCTGCAAAAATAAAGTCGTTTAAATAAAGAATGAATTGGAAATGCTTTCAGCTTTTCTCAGAAAGAAAAGTGCATGATATCCAGATTAAGGTCATTTGAAAAGCTGAGAAAGAGAAATATCTCATGCTTGGGAGGCCAGAAAGCATCAGAATCTGTATTGTGTGTATTTGTGAGCGGTTTTACAGCACCATCCAGTGGCACAAAGCAATTCTGTCACTAAAGTTCAGAAACAGGGTTCAATAATTTTTACTTCATAACAAATTCAATCCACAAGTATTTATTTGAAAACCTTTGATATGTGTGGCTTTACTCTAGCCACTGGGGGTATAACAAGTGTTATTTACAAAAACTTATACACTGATTTCAGAAAGATCTGTCTATGTTAGTTTATAGGCATCCCTAATCTGCTGTCTTCACTACAAAAAGGTGAGCCAGGATTCTGACAAGTCGTTAAGACAGATCTCCCTCCTCACTCCTTAATCTGTGATCCAAAGTGACCTCAGGCCTTCTCAGAGCCCACAAAATTGAGACCTTTTAAACCCCAAGCTCCTGATGTGGACATTTCTGGGCAAGCGAGACTTTTGGAAAATTTCCCTTGGAATATTACCAGCCAGTTGTTGTTATCAATCTAAGAATGCAAATGTATATGCTTTCTTGAGTCTTGGAGAGTAAAGCATCTAGATGTGGGTCATTCCCATGGAATCCTGGAATGAGGTAACTTATTATGTGTCCAGGACACAAAAAGTTATCTGATCAATGGTTAAATTTTCTTTCCTTCCAATTTATCACCCCACCTTGTGAGTGCTGATCATAGTCAAGCTGGAAAGAACTGTGATTTGAACCCCAAACGGGTGGAGAAGGTGTCTTTGCTGAATATCCTGGATTGCTTAGACAGGCCAAGCAGTCTGCCGCTAGGAGGGCTCTTATTTTGCCATTTTCTCTCAATTTTTTTCTGAGTCTAATTCACAGACCATTGGGTAAACCTGAAAAGTTTCTTTTTTCCTAGTGATCGGTTCTAATTCTTTTATTAAATTTGTTTTTCAATTGCAGAAATAACTTGGACAAGTCACTTCGCCCCTCTAACCTTCATTTCTTTCATTAGAAAATCAAAGAGTCTGGAATGATTGCACGTAGATAACCAGAAGGTGTGTTATATTCCTGGAGAATGCGTGCAAAAATTTTTTAGAGTTTCAGACAACCCACACTCAGCCTGCCTAGAAAATTTTACCTTATGAAAGAAAGATGTGGTTTTCAATTTCTGGCAATAGGGTCAACTAGTTACTTTAAAGGGCCTTCCAGATAAAATAAAATTAGATGATAAATTACACAAACACAGTCAACTAATGTTAATGCATTGTAGCACTTATTAAAGTGAAGGGAAATTTATGAGGGTCTAAGAATTAAATAAACAGTAATAGTAACAGTAAGCAAGAAGTAAGCAAGCAGAGGAGAGAGCTGTAAGATGAGATGGCCTGGAAGAAAATGTTCACATTCTTGCAATCAACATGCCCAACAAAGGCTCTTGGGATTCTCATAGATTTCATTCAATAAAATATAATCCACAATTTTTTTAAAAACCCACAAAACATACAAGGAATAATTGAGAGGCAGCAGAAACAATAAAGACTTAGACCTTCCAAAGACTGCAGATATTGTAATGATACGATGAAAATGTGAAATAACCATGTGCAAAAGGTTCAAAGAAATCAGAGAGAAAATAAAAAATAAGGAACAAAACCCAGAATATTAAAAAAGATAAGGCAGGTTTTAGAACTAAATAAGATTTGTAGATTTCAAATACACACACAGATCTCAGTGGTTGAGTGAAACAGAAAGTTAAACAGACTTGAAGAGACAACAAGCTGGAAAATATAATTTGAAGGAATTACCTATAATGCAGCCCAGAGAGATAAAGAGGTGGTATATATGAATAAAAGACCAAGAGACACAGATCATGAAAAGCAAATTCTAACATAACTAACCAGAGTCTCAGAAGTAAAAATTGGTGTGCAAGTGGGAGGGGGCCTTGAAGAATAGCCCTTGAGAGGGTGGGCCCTGGAGCCACAAGGCCAGAACTCACAAGCTGGCGCTCCCATTTCTCAGCTATGTGATTAGAGGCAAGTAACATAAGCTCATTGTGACTATTAAATAGGGATAATAAGAGTCTCTATGGTGTTGTAAGCATTAAATTAGTTATTACATGTAAAACACATAGAATATTGCTTTACACAAAAATGTTTTAAAAACTCTTGCCGGGTAATTCAGTATTTTTTTTTTCCAGCCAAAGACATGAAGATGCTGTACCTCTATTTGTTCCTCTGAATCTCATTATAAGCTTTGCTTTATAACACTTGGTTATAACCACCTGAGGGCTCCCTTTTGAATTGATGACCAAGATCAAGCTAATTCATTTCTAGCAGAGTCTATAACAAATAAAAAAAAATTAAAATATTTTAAACAGAGCAAACAGGTGTTTAGTAATGGAAGCTATAGCACTTTAGCAGTGCATTAGAAAAGTGGCAGTGTCTGTTATAAAGACTGACAGAACAACTTAAGAAATGAAGTATGTCCCTGCAAGTAGGAGCTCACAGTCTTTTACTAGTATCAAAAGGAAAAGAAAAAAAATAAGGTGTACAATGTCCTATGTTTTTATCTGGAAGGCAAATTATATAGGTAGGAACAAGCTTACCCTTTGGGAAGAAATGTTTAGTCAAATACCACAGTTTTTATCCAAGAAGTTCTTTTGCTTCAATCTGTAGCAAATAGAGTCTTCCCTCAAAGACTGTGTATTGTTTCTAGGGCTGTTGTAACAAATACCACAGGTTGAGTGGCTTAAACAAGAGAAATTTATTTTCTCACCATCCTGGAAGCTAGAGTTATAGAACAAGTTGTCAGCAGGTTTGGTTTCTTCAAGACCTCCCTCCATGGCCTCAGATGGCCTACAGATGGCTGTCTTCTCCACATCTTTACAAGGTCATCCTTCTGTGTAGTATGTGTCTAAATCTCCTCTTAGAAGGACACCAGTCATATTGGATTAGGACCTACCCTAATGAGCTCATTGTAACTTAATTAGCTCTTCAAAGACTCTATCTCCAAATGCAGTCACATTGAAATACTGGAAGTTAGAAATTCAACCCATGAATTTTGGTTGGACACAATTGCCCATACCAGTTGGTGCCATACATCTAAATAAATAACTTGACTGGGCAAAACTGGTTACAACTGACTAAAAGGTGAAGCTTATTTGAACATCCACCTTGTTCTCATCAGGAAACTGGACACAATGGACTACTCAAAAAAGAATAACCAGTCCTTAGATTTAGGAGATGATCAGCCACGAGGGAGAATTTGCTCACAAATTCTTTACCCTGACTCTTGGAATTTCCTGGATTCCTTGCTTCAAAGCCAGGTCTTATGTTTTCAATGGATACAGTTCCCAGAGGACCCTGGAAACACCATGAATAATGCTTCCCTACAGTTTCTTATCAAGGGAGGGTGGCTAGAAAGTCAACAGATTGAGGTGCTTTGCTTGATATCTTAACATCCAATTCTTTAACAAAGCCTCATATAGTGCATTTGTGTGTGTGTATGTGTGTGTTCTTCCTTTTTTCTTATTGGGACAAAATATACACAACATAAAATTTACCATTTTGACCATTTTTTTTTCTTTAAGGAAGCACATTAAGCTTTAATATAGAAATATTTACGTTACACTTGTGCTCAAGTGATAATAAAACATTTGTTCTTTTTGATCTCATACATTCTCTCCTCAGGAATGGCCCATCTCCTGCATGCTTGGAGCAACCTTTGGCTGCGTGGCTGGCCTTGTTACTTCACCACTCTGGATATACTGGGATAGAAAGAAACTTACATACAAGAACAATTAATTGGAGCAAAGGGAGAAGATATTTCTTTGTGCAGATTCCATAAAGACTGTGCAGACATGTATATGGTCTAAGCCAGGCAGTTACACTTAACAGCACTGTTTTTTATGTAGTTACAACATGATGTGATTGTAGCTTTTTAAACTATGAAACCCCTGAGAGATTGTACCTTCTAGTTGAAATAAAGTATTTATAATAGATTGTGGCTTCAGATGCTGTTTGGTGCTTCTTGGACCTTTAAGAAACATTCTTAATCAACTTTATAGAATTCTGAGGACAGGGTTCTTTTTTTTTTTTTCCTTTCAAGTTTTAAACTGCTTCATTATTTTTAAGAGGTCTGGGTATAGCTTTGGCATTTCATATGCTTTCTGAGAGAAATGGACAGTTTACTTGGCCACTGAAGACGTTTCTCACGTAATTAAACAACAGCTTATACATCTTGATCCTATTCTTTTTTTTTACTGTGTGTTTCTTTGGAGTTAAAATGGCTATGATAGCCTCATCAAAAACAGTCTTCAATCCCTTCTGGGTTAAAGCTGACCATTCTACATAGCAGCACGCACCTATCTCTTTTGCTAGTTTCTGTCCTTGTTCCACACATATAGGTTCTTCCTTCATATCATTCAGTCTTGCTAAAATTCTGGGGTCATCTCGGAGATCAATCTGAGTTCCTATTAATAAAAAGGGTACATTTGGTGCGTATTCCTTAAGTTCTGGTACCCACTCCTCTTTCACATTTTGAAATGAGGCTGGATTTACCACAGAGAAGCATATAAGGAAGACATCAGTCATTGGATAAGATAAAGGCCTCAGACGATCATAGTCTTCCTGTCCGGCTGTGTCATAGAGTCCCAGGAGGTACTGCCTGCCCCTTACGGTGACGCTGACTGCGTAGTGGTCGAAGATGGTGGGCACGTACTCCTCCGGGAAGGCGTCGTTGGCATAGCTCATGAGTAGGCACGTCTTGCCCACCGCCCCGTCGCCCACCACCACGCACTTCAGCATCAGCGCGCCGGGCCTGTGAGCCATGCTGCGGCCGGCCGGCCTCCGGGCATGGTCCCCCCGGAGACCCCAGCCCGCCTGGGGGGTCCGCCGCCGCCGCCGCTCAGCGCAGCAGGGCCGACCCCCCGGCCCCATGCAGCGGATCCCCCCGCCCGAGGGGAGGGGGCGGCGGGCCCGGGGCGCCGCCGCCGCCTCAGTCGCTGCCCGGATCCCCGCCCGGGCCCCGGTCGCCACGCCCGCCCGCTGCCGCCGCCGCTCGGCGCCCGCGCCCTCTCCCCGGCCCGGCCTCCCCAGGAGGATCCTCTGGATCATAAGACTGGCCGGCCCCGGGGGAGACGGCAACTTTGGGGAGGGCGGAGGAGGGGAGGGGCCAGGCGGCTCTCCCCGCCCAGCGCCGGCCCGGGCTCCCTCCCCGCTCGGCCCCGGAGGAGGGCCCATTTTGACCATTTTAAGTGTACATACAATTGAGTGGTATTAAGTATATTAACACTTTTGTGCACCATCACCGCCAGCTATCTCTAGAAATTTGTGAGTTAAGTTTTATTTGGGGCAAAATGAGGACTATAGCCTGGGAAATAGCCTCTCAGATAGCTTTGAGGAACTTCTCTGAAGGTGTGGGTGCAGTGAGTATATATGTGATTTTTTTTTTTTTTTTTTTTTTTGCGGTACGCGGGCCTCTCACTGCTGTGGCCTCTCCCGTTGTGGAGCACAGGCTCCAGACGCTCAGGCTTCAGCGGCCATGGCTCACGGGCCCAGCCGCTCCGCGGCATGTGGGATCTTCCCGGACCGGGGCACGAACCCGTGTCCCCTGCATCGGCAGGCGGACTCTCAACCACTGCGCCACCAGGGAAGCCCTGTGATTTTGGTGAAAGGGGATACATGGAATCAAGCACACATTTTTTGCAGAAGGTTATACTGCTCGTCACGAGGAGCAGATGTCTCTGTTAATGATTTCAGTGCTTTTCTAGATGTGAGAAGATGCAAGAATTTGGGCTCATAAAATCTTCTCTGGAAAATATCTAACTATCTCAAGGCCTGTTCTGCCAGAGCACAGAGTGCCTCATTCCTGATCTCCACCCCGAACTCACTTCGGGGTGAATTGAAGGTCAACGACTACAGTAGCTAGTGACTTAATCCTTGTAGAGGCAAATGGCAAGTGCCAATTTTTCACTGGCATCATCATCCCAAAATGAAACTTTATTCTCATTAAACAATAGTTCTCCATTCTTCCCTCCCTGCTCCCAGCCCCTGATAACCACTATTCTACTTTCTGTCTCTGTAAATTTAGTCAAATTCTGGGTACCTCTTACAAGTAGAATTACATCACATTTGCTCTTTTGTGCGTATTTAACTTACAGTTTTTAAGGTTCATGAATGTTGTAGCATATATTAGAATTTCATTTCTTTGTAAGGCTGAATAATATTCCATGGTATGTGTATACCACATTTTACTTATCCATTCATCCATCAGTGGACATTTGGGCTTGCGGCCTAGTAAGAAATATATTTAGTCTTTGTCCCTGGTTCCTGGCACAGAGCTCCTGAAGCTCTTGGAATTTCCTGAGTGGCAGGAGTGTTTTTTGTCATTCACTTTTGAGCACATCTAAATTTATGCTAATGAAATGACTTAGGGTGGGGCCCCTAGATAGCCTCTGGATGGGGCTGGTCACCAAAAAGAAAAAGTGAGTAGAGGTTTGGAACTTTCAGCCTCACCCACTGCCCACTGGTAAAGAGGGAAAGAGGTTAAAACTCGATAAAACCTCTTAACCAACTTGGAAGAGGGCCCTCACCAGAACTTGAGCATACTGGTCCCCTGATCTTGGACTTCCAGCCTCCAGAACTGTGAGAAATAAATTTTTGTTGTTTATGAGCCACCCGGTCTATGGTAATTTGTTATAACCTCTCGAACAGACAAAGACAGGTTCCTTATCTGTAGAATGGAGATATAATCGTAGTTGCCTCAGAGGGGTGTGAAGATTAGATGGTTTACCTGTATATCATCAATTCTAAGAGCACTTTTTTTTCATGTTTTAACATCTTAAAATCAGGATGTGCTGACAATGAGTGGGGCTTCCACCTGCGATGTCCACACTGTGGTCCTGATGAAATTGTTATCAGCTGCTCCTGGGCTAAGACTGCTGTTGAGGTGGGGAGATCACTTGCAATCACTCCAGGTGTCAGGCCACAAGCCAACTCAGGACGAGTTTAGGAGCAATGTGCCTCCTGATTGTTGGAAAATGCTCTTCTAGTAAGGTCCCGGAAGCTCCAGTGTCAAAACTGGAAAATGGGTGTCAGGGGCTGGGAAGAAAATCCTGGAACAGGAATTCTGAAGTGGGCACCCTCAAAAGTTACTAAGAAGAGACAGTCTCCAAAGATAAATGAGTTTTAGAAAGACATTAAATAATTTATTTCACTTGTATTTTCCTGTTTAATGTGTGAACAATTGTGATCTCTGATTTAAAAAATCCATTAAGTGCCATCTTTGATTAGTATAAAATAAAATTCAGAATGCAAGAAAGCATTGTTCATACTCAATTAGCAGCATATTTTCCCCTAGTGGCGCATAAAACAGTAATGTATCTTACAAATGATGCATCCTAGCATGAGTGAAGTATAGTGGAATCTTTTAGAAGAGTGCCTATTTCTAAGTAAAAGAAGTCAATCTGTAAAGCTATATACTGTATGATTCCAACTTTATGACATTCTGAAAGAGGCAAAACTCTGGAGACAGTAAAAACATCAGTGACTGCCAGGGCTTAGGCGGAGGGAGGGATAAATAGGTGAAGCACAGAGGACTTTTAGAGCAGTTTGGGTCAATTATACATTTGACCCAAACCATCGAAAGTACAACACCAAGAGTGAACTCTAATGCGAAGTATGAACTTTGGTTCAATTTAGTTGAACATTTACAGACAATGTAGCTTCATCAGTTATAATAAATGGACCCTCTGGTGGGGTATGTTGATAATAGGGAAGGCATACCCATGTTGAAGGGGTAGTCTCTGTACCTTTTGCTTGATTTTGCTGTGAACCTAAAACTGTTCTAAAAACTAAAATCTATTAAAGAGAAAAAAAGAAAGCTGAGGTCTTGGAATACACTGTAGATGTCTAAGAACATTTTTCTAGTTACTTTTTTCCACTCCATTGTCTCATTCATCCCCCATCACACATGCAAAAAAATAAGTAAGCATAAACACTGAGGAGATGTTAAAATACCTCCGAGTTGAGAAGAGAGAGTTCTAAGAAATTCAGAAGAGAACGTGGTGAGGGGCTTTGAAAGGTGGCACCGATCCCTGTCCTTCCTTCAATGTCAAAGTGGTGGATGTAAAGGATGATAATGCACTCAGAGAGATGGGAGGGTGTTAGACTAGTGAAGGCCTATGCTTGGCTTCCCACCTGTACTCGGAGTGGGGAGCAGCTGGGAAGTTTTCCACATCATCATGGTTATGGGAGTAGAGTGGAGATGCAGTGTGAGGATCCCAGGCCAATGGGCCAGAGGCGGACTCTGAGCTCCTTCACTCAGTGAGAGCAGCAAAATACTTCTGGTGTAGCCAAGAGGATGTGGATGTGACACTGAAAGATGGAGGAGCTGGGGGTACCCGGGAGCTAGGACAATTCCCCCATCATGTCATTGTCAGGAGGCTCTGAGGGCCGCCAGAAACCTAGGTGCCATATCAGAGGAAAAACGATTGAGGAAAAAGTGTGCAGGGACAATACTTGCCTTAAATCATCTAAAAAAGCCTAAGATGTCCAAGTTTACTCTGAATTGGCCACGTGTCCCATTACTGATGGAGCAAGGGCTTAAGGAAGAAACTAGGTTTAGTTCTCGGGGAAAAAAAATTTTATTTCCTATACATATCTAAGCATATGGCTTGAAAATTCTTGCCTGTTATATGCATATATCCTTAGAAAAGTCATTAATTTGGAGGAATGGTGGCTGGGGAGCAGTGTAATCTGAACCTATAATGTAAAGGAAAATTTCTTCAACTATCAAGAAGTTTCCCTGATCTTGCAGTCATTTTCTTAGAGGAATCTAGACAAAAGTTTTATTATAAAAGAATAACATTAGCTCCCTTTTGGATGTTTGCTTCCAAAGAGATTCAAGATTAAATTATTTTAATTCGGTGATGCACCCATTTTTATTGTGTTCGTCGGGCGATGGGGGACACCAGCCAGTTCTTTCTGCCATGGATACGTTAACATACTGAGGAAATACTCATGGAAGCTTGTTTCCCTTAAAAAAAAAAAAAAAAGTCTGAACTCCTTCCAGTTATATAGAAATTCTGGCAGAAGACTGAGGGACACCAAGGACACGCAGATAAATAGATTTGAGAAAGTTTTATGGGATAATCTCTAAAAAGAAACGGCTGAAATGCTGTATGTGAAGGAAGAGGTAAATGCCACATTGTGTGGTGAACACATGAGGGCTGCAAAAGAAGTGTGGGAGTTGATCCTTGAAATTCATGAGCAACTCTAGACCTGCCCAGGAAGTGATGGATGGCTATATCAACAAGAAAATGTTTCATTCTACAATAAAGAGTTGTCATATGCAAAACATAAGTGTGCAATGTTATAAGTTATGGATTTCTTGATTTCAGATTCTTTGCCATTGGCACACACAAAGCTTCATTAAGAGGTCTGTGACAAGGGTGAGATGATGCTTAGATCTCTCACCTTCTATCTTTGCCTGGACTAGTTCTAAGCTTTCCTTCTTGTTAAATAGTAATATCACATATCCCAGAATGGAGAGTCAAGAGAGACCGGGGCAGCCACAAACATTAAGGAGCAGCACATCTTTCCTGTCTTGTGTCCTTTGCTTCAGTACACAAGTCAGCTCGGGAGGTGGCCAGTGGTGGGTGATGCTGGGACTTCCTTCAGTTGCACCAGCACAAAGACGTGGTGTATTTTTTCTTTAATTTTAAATCTTGTTCTCATTTGAATTACATACATTATTAGTTTAAGCAATATATTTAAATTAAAAATCATGTTTCAGACTCTATTTTTCTATCTTGTAGTCTTCACCAGTTTTCCCAATAATGTCCTTCTCTGTTCTAGGATTCAGTTCAAGATCCAATCATGCATTGCATGTAGTTATCCTGTCTGTATAATCTCCTCCAATCTTCATGAAAAGAATTTTAAATAACTAAAATTTTTGATATCTAAACTTTTTAATCTACATAAATTTAAAACAAGAGGTTAAAAAAGCCCTCAGGTTGAGGATAGCTGTTACATATGTCAAGGATGATTGAGAAACAATGATGATTGAGAAACAATGACGATTGAGATCCTTAATCTAAAGAAACTAATGAATTTACATTAAATACAATTTTTTATAATGCACAGTCCTGTGAATTTTAACAAACACATATAGTCGTGCAACCACCACAATCAAAATATAGAACAGTTTCATCATCCACAAAAATTTCTTTATTCTCTACTTTGTAGTCACTCAGTCCCTTAAAACACCCAGCCAAACTTTTCCCGAAAATACTCAGCCCATGGCAACTACTTTATTGGCATAAAGTTGCTCATATATTCCTTTAGAATCTTTTCTTTTTTTTTTTTTTTTTGCGGTACGCGGGCCTCTCACTGTTGTGGCCTCTCCCGCTGCGGAGCACAGGCTCCGGACACACAGGCTCAGCGGCCATGGCTCATGGGCCCAGCCGCTCCGCGGCATGTGGGATCTTCCCGGACCGGGGCACGAACCCGTGTCCCCTGCATGGGCAGGCGGACTCTCAACCACTGCGCCACGAGGGAAGCCCCACTTAGAATCTTTTAATGTCTGTAGAATATGTAGAGGTGTCATTATTCTCATTTGTGACTTTCCCCTTTCTGATCAGACTGGCTAGAGATTAATTGATTTTTACTGATTTCAAAGAACCAGCTTTGATTTCTCTCATTATTTTGCTTTATATTTTGTTGATTTTTGTAGGGATCTTTAGTATTTCCTTCTGTTTGTTTTGGATTTAAAATATTCATCCATGTTCTTAAAGTGGAAGCTTAACTTATTGATTAGAGACCTTTTACTTGTCTAATATAAACATCTTATGGTAGCAATTTCCTTTCAAATCCTGCTTTAGCTATATTACACAAATTTTAATATATTGTGTTTTAATTTTCATTCATTTAACAATATTTTCTGATTTCCATCGTGTTTTGCTCTTTGAACCATGGGATACTGCTTAGAACTGTGTTGTTTCATTTCCAAGTTTTTCAGGGTCTTCTAGGTATTTTTCTCTTGACAATCAGTCCTATTTCTATATGATAACATGTTTTATACAATTTCAATTCTTTTAAATTCATTGAAGTTTCTTTATGGAAACATTTTGCAGAAAAATAGTCTATTGTGTACTTCTACCTGCACTTGAAAATAATGTGTACTCTGCTGTTGTTGGAAGGAGTATTCTGCTAATGTTAATTAGATCAGGTTTGTTGATAGTGTTGTTCATATCTTCTCTATACTTACTGATATTAAAAATCCATTTGTTTATCAGTTACTGAGAGAGAAGGATTGAAGTTTCCACCTATAATGTGGATTTGTCAATTTTTTCTTTATTCTACTAGTATTTGCTTCAGGTAATTTGATGCCCCATTGTTAAGTTCATACACATTTAGGATCATTACGTCTTCCTGATAAATTGACCCCTTTAGCATTATGCAATGTCCCTCATTTTTCCTGGTAATATTTCTTGTTCTAAAGCCTACTTGGTCTGATATTTACCCTTTTTAGCTTTCTTTTGATCAGTGTTTTTATGGCAAATCTTTTTTCCACTCTTTTACTTTTAACCCGTATTTAAAATGAGTTTCTTATAGAGAGCATATAGTTGAGTTGCTTGTTTATCTAATCTGATAATTTCTTTTAGTTGTTGTTTAAACAATTTATGTTTGATGTAACAATTAATATATTTTTTTATTAAAACCTACCATTTAAAAACATTTTATTTTAAGTGGTTGTTCCAAGGTTCACAATGTTCACCATTAATGAAGCATGGTTTTCCTAAACTAGTATTACACTACTTCAAGTGTTATGTAATAACCTCATAGTACATGCTCCCTAGTCCTCCCACTTATACTTGGTTCTGTCACTGTCATACATTTTACTTTTACATGTGCCATAATACATCATTATTAATTTTACTTTAGATAGTCAATTATCTTTTAGAGTGATTAAAAAGAAAATATTTACATTTATTTTCACCATTCCCAGAGATCTTCATTCTTTGTATACATCAACTTTTCTCTCTGGTGGCACATTCCTTTGCTTGAAGAGCTGTTTTTAATATTTCTTGCAGTGCAGTTCCGCTAAGAAGAATTTTCTTGGCTTTTATTTTTCTGAAAAAGTCTTTATTTCTCCTTCAGTTTCTAAATGTCTTTTCACTGCATATAGGATTATAGGTTTACAGATTTTGTTTTAGCACTCCAATAATACCACTCTGTGGTTCCCAGCTTGCATAGTTTTTGATGAGGAGTCTGCTGTAATTTGGTTGGTTGGTTGGTTTCTCTATATATGTCTTATTTTCCCTGAATACCTTTACAATTTATCTTAAACTTTCATTTCCAGTAGTTTGAATATAATGTCTCTTGGTGGGGGGAAGGTGTGCATGTGTTTGGTATTTTTGTACTTAGCGTTTTCTGAGATTCTTGGATTTGTGATTTGATATATTTCATTATTTGGGAAAATTATTGGATGTCATCTCTTCAAATACTTTTTTCCGTGTCATTCTCTCTTCTCCTTCTGGAGTTCCAATTATACATATATGAGATGACTGATCTTATTCCATAGTTTCTGAATTCTCTGTTCTGTTTTCTTTTTTACTTTGTGTTTTAGTTTGGGTAATTTCTTCAGTTTATTGATTCTTTCCTCAGCCATATTGATTCCCCTGATGTATCCATTAGGTTGCTCTTTATCTGCTACCTGTATCCTTTATTTCAAGCATTTCTGTTTGGCATACTATTTCAGTATTCAGTTCTCTGGGTTGATAGTTCCCATATGTTCATGCACGTTGTGCATCTTTTCTCCTAGAGTATTTAATATATTAATCATTGTTGATTTAAATTCCTGGCTGATAGTCCCAATACTTGGGTAATCACTGGGTATGATCCTGTTGATTGTTTTGTCTCTTGACAGTGGTTATTTTTATCTTTTTATTGCATGCTGGATATAGTACCTAGAACAGTAGAGAGTGTAATAAATATCAATATTATTTATGCTTGCAAATAGGAATAATGTCTTCTGTTGGGGTTTGAGTCAACGTGATCAGAAATTCAGCTGGTTTCAACTTTGTTGTTGCTTTAGTGTCTCACCAGTTTCATTCCCCTAGTATTACATTGTGCTTAAGGTGGGGGCTGGTTTTGTCAATGTTCCTGCTCTACTCTCAGCTTTACACCTTCCCTGTGCACCTGCATATCAGAGAAGTTGTCTCTCCTATACTCTTGCCTTTCACCCAGCAGTAGACTACTATTACTTGATACTTGGTGGTTGCTAGCACAGTAGTGGTAGTGGGATGTGGGAGGTATTCTCTGTTGTCCTGCTTCTGTCTCATTTTTAGGCAGGCTCTATATCCAAGCGTCTCAGAGTTTAAACTTGGTGGTCTTGCCCTTCCCCCAGAATAGGAGACCTCAAATTGTCTGAGCCAGGTCCAGTTCCCTGCCCATTCTCTAGTCATAGAGGTTTTTTTCTTTTTCCCTTCCCTCAGCTGAAATGAGTCTTCACCTGTACTCTGGGGACAAAAGTATTTGCTGCCCTTCCATTGACAACCCAAGTATTTGTTCCTTAGGGGAGAAGTGTCCGGGCAGGATTTTTTGCTTTTCTCATAGTAATGGTTTCTCCCCTGTCCAGGCTTTCCTAAGAAAACTTAGAATTTTGTTGGATTTTCTGGAATCTTCTGTTGTTAGAAGCAACATTCTTTTCAGCTTTCTATATCCTAGGTGGAGACTAGAAGCCTCCAGATGTATTATTTTCTGTTGTTCTTTTGTTCATTTGTTTATTTGTTTACAAATTTGATGCATGATCACTATAAAAAGTTTAAGCCATGGTGAAAGTTACTTTAAAAAAATTAAGTTACCTGGAAATCATTTCACACAAATACAATGCCTGCAAGATTTATTTTTCCTGGTTCAATTATAAGCTTTGGAGGAAATGGCTACAAATTCAAACAAAGGTAAAATAACTCTGGGCCTCAGGGTGAGGTGCTAATGCAACACTGGTTAAGGATCTGGACATGGAAAGGTAACACCTAATTGTGGACAGGTTTTAACCTAATGGTATAGAATGAGTGTTCAACAGTGAACTATGTAGAAATGATCAAAGCATCAGTGCTAGAGCACATAGATTTCCTAGTTCTCTCTGTCTAAAAGTATCTGAGAGCAGAACTCTTCCACTGTTGTATCTCCAGCATATGCAACAGTGCCTAGCACACAATGGTCACGCCATAATTATTTTTTTCTATGAATAAATTAATGAATGAGAAAGCCCCATGTTTCTTACACAGTTAGTGCTGAAGCCTGAGGAAGGAGATGCTGGGGTTTCTGTTGCTTATTAGGGTTATGAAAGTTTCAGTCACTAACTGAAAAGATGAAAGAGGTATACCAAATTACATCTTAGCCTCGTAAACAGATATTGCAAGTTATGCTTCTTTACTGAGATTCATGCTGTTTTGTAAACTGCATTTTCAATCCATTATTAATTTTGGACAAATCTCTACTAAAAAGAAGCAAGTAAGAAAAATAAATTTAGAAAATTGGTGGTGGAATATAAAATAAAATAAGAAAACACAAGGAAAGAGCAATTCACCAACAAGTCTAATTAAATACATTCTATTTGTCTAGTTCTATCATAGGCACTGTGGAGTATAAGTACAAAAAAGTATTGAATGAGTCTCATAAGTTAGCTTCAAGAGAGCTGGGAAGAAGTTGATGGAGAAAAAAAATTCAAGGGGAAAAAAAAAAGCCAGATCTGCACAGACCTGTGTCATATTGATAAGAAATTCAAAAAGTCAAAAAGAATTAGACAAAGAAGTGAAACAAAGCAACTGAGACCCATCATAGAAGGCTCTGACCCATAATAATTTATTGATCATTTTAACCCACTGAAGAATGTCTAAAAAATATTGAATTAAAAAATTAATTACCTTTTCTCTGGCTAACCTATCTCTGGGTATCTAAAATATTCTCCAACAATAAGTTTTGTTTTAGTCTAAATTGCTTTTCACAGTGAAAAAAATATATTGAAAAAAAGAAAGTCAGTTTCTATGCTGCCCACCTTATTCTACTGTCATGGTCAGACTATGTTGCCTTGGCAACTTCAGAAGATAAAACGTGCTGCTGTATCTACCTGTGATGTCATAGAAGATGGCATTGTCTTGGCAGCAGAATAAAATGGTTGCTCTTTAGTTAGCTATTTTCTGTTTGGACTGTCTCAGCGTCATTACTCATAAGAAGGATCCCACACTGTCTGTTCTGAATGTGGTACTGTTTCAAGTACAAGCTCCAGAGTCCTTCATCTTTGTTCCTTCTTGTCAGCCAATCAACATAGGACTGGAATATATGGGATCCCTGGGTTCCTATAGTTGATACTGTTTGTTGTTTATACAGTATCCATTTCCTCCTTCCTAATTTTGTTTAGATAACCATCCTTCACCACTCCTTGACAGTCATATGTATCTCAGGAATAGCTGAACTTATCTGCACTCCAAAAAATGGATCCTAACAACTAAGCCAATTAGAGTAATACCATCCCCTAGCTAGTGATTTATTCAGGGACCCAGATTTAAGCTAATCAGTGCACCGGCATCCCCCAGGGGCTGTATTGGTGCAGGATTGAGCACATGTCCAATTTGGCTCAATCAGATTACAAAGAAGGACTCCCATTGTATGGTTGGAGGGAAGAATCTCTTTCACTGGTTAGATAAGAACAAGGAATAATTTTTCCTACAATTACAGTGAGCAGGCATGTTGAGAGCATGAGGGATGAGAGCCTGACCCAAAGCTGACACCTGGTAGAAGGGCAGAGCAAAGAGCAAAGTGATACAGTCAGAGCTCTTGATTGTGCCTTGTAGACTGTCCCGCCTCCAGACTTCGTGTTACATGATACAGTGCATTCTGTTTTTGTTTAAACCAGTTTAGAGTTATAGTTTCTTACAACCAAGAGCAACCTAACTGATATGGTTACAGTATCCAATAATAAATATGTAATCTTAGCAGACCCCTTCATGTCTTTGGACCTCAGCTCTTCCATTGAATAATTAAGAGATTGGATAGTAATCTTCTAAATTGTCCTGATTTCCTAAACTTCCATGTCTAAAAGGCAAAGCACAGTTATAGGCACCACAAAGTTTCCAAAACAGTATAAGACGTCAGGTGGGCAATTAAGGCCCAAAGTTTAGGGCAAAAGACTCTGCAAAGTATGTCACATTTTCAGAACAAAGGGTCTCCAGAAGTTTGCCTGAAGGGCTTTGTGGGAGGCACAAAAACTGCCCAAACTCTAGTTGTTATAAGAAGAACCAGGAAGGTAAAAGGTAGTGAACTCTTTAGAAAGTGCAGAGTTCACAAAGAGGGGCTGTTTCCTTCCTCACTATCACCTGTGAAGGAGGGGTGGCTGGTGGCTTCACTTCCTCCTTAGGGGGCTCTGGGAGAATAGCTCATACAGATTCGGGGTGCCTGCAAGAGGAGACCTGAATTTATTCCCTAGTCAGAAACGTGCTTGACTAGTGGCTTATTAATCTGACCCTTTATCACTCTGAACAGGGGAAGAGAGAACTAGAAAACAGCAGAGCTGAAAAAGGAGCATAGTGAAGCAGCATGTCCTGAGTTTACCTGAGATTCCTGAGGACGGCACCAAGAATGATATTAGCCTGGGCTGCCTGCTGAATCAGGTAGCCCAAGCAGGATGGAGCACATTTTAGGGGACTTGGGGGTATGAGTAAATTGGACATAGGCTGAGGTTCCCAAACCATGGAGTTGTGCAGACAAAGGATGCCCTGCAGCCTCGAGTGAGGATTTGAATACCTGGTGTATCTCATGCAAGGTCTGCCCTCCCTATTACAGGGGCATGGTCAATGCTTTTGGAAGGCAGGTAGGAAAGAAAGAAGTCAGTTGGTTAGTTCTTTTTGTGCAGTACTTATCAAGTCCCCTGCACACGCCTAAATGTTTTTTGAGAAGAGAATAATAAACACTCATCTTCAAGTTCTGACCCCATTCCTTCTCCCACTTCACGTTTTGCTACCTTTTTATATGCACCTGGAACTCTTGGCATACTGGTCCCACTTGCTACTCCTGAAATACAGCATGTCCTTTCTCACACACTTGGACATGAGCCCCAAATGTCTTCTCTCCTGGTCCACCTGGCAAACCTTTCCTCCTCTATCAAGAAGGGACCTTGAAGGTTTTCTTGACCTACTCCTATATGATTTGGGTCTTCCAGGACATCCTGTGCATCTCTTTTCATTATTCTTTATTTACTTCCTGACTCATGTATATATGAAGTCTCTTATGTAATCCAAATTTGGTATTTTTCTAACCTTGAATTAGTACAATTTACTTTTCTCTTTATTAGTTTCCGGTGAACAATTTTCCACTTTTTCTTCCTACTTCTCTTCCATCATAAAATTTTTTTGGAATTCAAATTGCATTTTCCAAGGTGCTAATCTTTCTAGAAAAATATTGACAGAGTTGACCATATAGTAAAATCTGTTATTTTTATAGATGGGAAGGTTTTAGAGATTATCTAATCAACATTCTTGTTTCCGTGATAAGGAATATGAGATCATCAGAGTTGAAATGACTTCTCCAATAGAGCTACTTTATAGGAAATCCAAAACACAAATCTTGAAATCCCAAGAGGCAGTAAAGTGTCATGGGATTTTTTTTTCCCCCAATACTGAAGGCAAAGTCAAACAGACCATCTTAACTTGAGCTCACTCGATTCCATAATGGAAATACTAAACATACCAAACATCTCCTGAGTAACCTTACATTGATTTCAGAACCTCTGATCACAGATTTGAATGTAAGGTACTCCCAGCCAATAAGTGACATGTTTAGGCAGGAGCATAATATGTACAAGAAAAGATAGAAAAGCACAGAAAAAGTTACCTAGCAAAAAATATTATATACTCCCTGCACCAGTCTCAGAATTTGGGATTCTTAAAACTGGAAGGAGCCCTACAAGTTATTCAGGGGTGCTTTCTGTGTGTTAAACATTTCAATAGACCATTGACATACAATGTCTTATTCATTCATTACAAAACAAACATGTGGAGGAAAGTGTTACCTCTATTTTTAAAATGACAGAACTCAGGTTCAGATAAAGTAAATTCCTTACTTATATTTATAGCCAAGAAGTTATGGACGTGATATACACACTCAGGTGTGCCCAACTCCAAGACCTTAACCTTTTGTACCTAAATCAGATTTACTTCCTCCAATCACAGATTACAGGGAGTGGAGTCCCCAGCTTCACCTGGAATATCACAGCCTGGGGTGGATTCTGTTTTAAGAGACAGTTGTTTCTATATTTGAATACCTCTGGGTTTTTTTCCCTAATTTTATACCCCCAAATTTGTCTACCAGAAACTTGCATGAGGCTTTACACATCCTTTTGGAGTAAACCTAAATAAGCCAATTCTTTGTAACTCGATTTTTCCCAAGCTCCTGCCATCTTCACCAACCCCAAGTCTTCATATCTTCAGGGAAAACATCCAGTATGATCTCAACTATTATTTGTAAAACTTTCTTCCTAGGCTCCTTCCTGAGTGGCACTTCTTGTACCTTACATTTTATAACTGTCAGTGTCACTGTTGAAGTCCAGCACCCAGAACAGGAAACAACACTCCATTTGTAGTCTGTTCTCAACTTCATACTAAATTTCAATGAATGCAGTCTAAGTTTGTTAGCTTTTTCATCAAGATTGCAGCACACTAAAGACATATTTTTCTGAGCACCATTCTACAAGGCTTAAGAGCACTCAAGAAACTCTCAAAAACTAAGCCAACAACATTTAAGATTCATCCCATTAGAACACTATTAATGCAGTGAAATGCAGCTGAAGTGGATCTCAAAGTCCCAACATTAAAGACTTTTCAGGGGGGCTTCCCTGGTGGCGCAGTGGTTGCGCGTCCGCCTGCCGGTGCAGGGGAACCGGGTTCGCGCCCCGGTCTGGGAGGATCCCACATGCCGCGGAGCGGCTGGGCCCGTGAGCCATGGCCGCTGGGCCTGCGCGTCCGGAGCCTGTGCTCCGCAACGGGAGAGGCCACAGCAGAGGGAGGCCCGCATACCACAAAAAAAAAAAAAAAAAAAAGACTTTTCAGGAAATCGCAATCTTCTCAGCCCCGGGTTACTTTGGTTCAATCAGTTACAGGGCCGAGTTCTATTTGGTGGGACTTTTGCCAGCATCTGTGCTGATATGTGCACAGGTCTTCCTCTGATACCATTTCTATGAACACTCCAGTTAGTGAAACCAGGCCATGAGAGTAATAGAACCACAAATTCCAGACTGGGCCATATGCTAAGAAATTTAGTTTATTCCTTTGACTTCACTTTTCACAAATGTGCTTTTATTTTAACGGGTTCCCAGAGCACCTGTTGGACCCTCCTATCCCACACAAGGGAGAGTCAGCAACTATGTAGAGAATCATGTTTCTCTGTGTTCTTCTCAATAGTCAAGAGTGTTGGGAAATTTTCAGCCAACACTGAATAACACAGATCTCTTACATTGTTAGTGCAGTAGCAATTTGTTATAAGAAGAAAAATACATCTTTTGAATATCACAGCTAATAAACATGGACTGTTTATATGTTTGTGATAGATAAAAGAGTCAGCTAGATTGTAAACAACATCAGAACACTTCTGTCTTTACCATCATCTTGCATGCATGGTAGATAATGCTGTACACATTTTCATGAATAACTAACTGAACCAACAGGATTAAACCTACAAATGGTTGACATTGGCTTGTATCATGAGGTTTGGGTGTTTCCTTGTGGGATCTCTAGATTCTCTCTCAGTGAGATGGTCTTTAGATTTTTGCTGCCATTGCTTATTAGCAACTCCCATGACAAAAGCCCTAGACAAAGTCAGATTCTTCAGTTTATCTTCCTTCATAATTTAGTTGGATGAATTGGGTGAACGGAGCTCTTCCACATAAACAATTTTAATCTTCTCTCTTGGGAGAGATAATATGATCAAAAAGAGTATTTTAGGTCAGGTCCATCTGGTCTGGACACAGATTTTCCAAGCTAATATAGTGGGTTTTATAATATAAATAGGTTTAGGAGGAGGTCAGATGTTTCTAATAGTATCCTTCCAGGATTATTATTTTGTAAGAAGCAAGGTCAAAAGTTATGTTAATAGGACAAATGCATTAGCCTCATAACTCATAAGACATGTAAGTTATCTTAGAAGAAAATAATATTTACTTAGGTAAAGAGTGCTTGCTTGTAGGTGATTTGTGATGTAATCAGATCTTGTTGATATAGAGAGTAATCTGAAAGCAGAGAAGCCACAGTCTTCCTCACTCATAGAATGAGAAACACATCCCTTTCCATTTGTGAGATATCAAATCCTGGGCTACGGAAATCCTTTTGTATCTAGGCAAAGATGTTACCTAAGATAAAGAACTGGGACCTTGTTCTCATGCACAGATCTTCACATGCACACACACACACACACACACACACACACACACACTCACTTGCTACCATGTAGTAGAGTAAAGAGCATCACAGGGGAGCAAACGGTGTGGGCAGGGGAAACCTGTTACACCAGAGCCATGATGGCACTTACCTCATGGTGTAATTGTATTATTGGGCTAATACTTGTCTCTACACACTGGGATCCTCTGCTCTCCTCTCTCTGTGTCTCTGGTTCCTAGCCTGTTGCCTGGCATGTAGTAATTACTCTATTAAAATGAATGAAAGTTAAATACATAAATGAAAAGCTTCCTTTCTTCATAAATATTAAACCCATAGCTTTCTAGGTTGCAACCAAAAGAAGAATCTTTCAGTGGTGACGGGTGGCTGGTGAATCAACCCAAGTCTGTCTCAGAGATTCATCTTTTCCTTTGGGGTCAGTCACTGATTGTCCTAGACATCTCCATCCTGACCCACACCCCCTTCACCCTCCTATCCAAGCAGGGACACTGGGCCTCTCTCTTCATATCTCTTACCCCAGATGACGCAGAACTAGAACACTCAAATGAAATTTTATTATAGACTTAGGGGTAATAAAGGGGAAATAGAGTATAAGGAGCCTCAATGGTCTAATTTAAAGAAAATTTTTTGAAATTTTTAATGGTGTAGAAATAAATTATCTGGTATATTACAATGAAATTTTTAAAAATCTTAAATAAGTTAACATCTGTCCCTTAATAAAACATTAAAACAGGTTTGTAATATGTTATAATCATGGGATGTTTCAGAACCTAAGACATCATGTAGTCCAAGTTTTTGTATTTTCAGAGAATCCAAAAATATGGAAATTGTCCAATATAACAGAGGACTAGTGGAAGAGATAGAACTGAAATTCAGTCCTCTTGACACCCAGTCCAGTACCTTGGTTGCCCAGCGTAATGTTTATTACCAACTGCCTGACTCTTAAGGTCCCCATAGGCCCTAATTATAGAAATCTAAAACTCTTTATGAATCAAATTAATTCTACTCATTGTATTTTATTAAAATACAGTTTATCAGTTTAATTTTGTATTATTTTGCAACTGGAGACATAACCAATGCATTAGAGAAATCTTGATAGTTGCTGTTAACTGATAATGTGTTTGTAACCTAGAAAGACAGGAGGAGAAAGAATAGTTGCTTGTTTAGAGAAAAGGTAGAGTTGGGAGATAATTGCAACCTCCCTTCCAATTTGTCAGATGGAGTTTTATGGATAATCATACATTTAGAAGATGGTCACATAATAAATGGATGAACTGAATTGTTCTGGGCCAAGGGTTTGATGAAGAAGTCTTCATGGCAGGATTAAGATGATGACATGAAAAGAATATTGAGTAAATTTGCCTGGGAGAAGCAAGTGGATTGGGCAGAAAGATGGAGATAAGGAAAGGGAGGAAGTTAATTTACTTAGAATGTCAGCTTAGAAGATTTTCAATTCTTTTGGGTAGCCAACTGTCCCTATTAGTTTATCTACCTGGAATAAAAATGCACCATCTGACAAGGTTGTATCTCCAGGTGCACTGCAATCAACCATAGATGTTTTGCTAAGTTCTTGGATAAACAATTGCTACTGAGCAAGTTCAATCATTACACTAGAAGAAAGAAATGAAAATAATGATGTGGGCAGAAAGCCTCTGCCAAAGAAGTCTTTGGGCTAAACTATGGAAAGTGGATTAAACCTCAAGACATGATGGAACCTTAACAAAAAAGATGGCAGGCATGGTCTTTAGGATGGGATGAGGGAAATTAAGTTGTCTACAGAGCCTGGAGAAGGCTCTAATGGGCATTTTTAAGGACTGAGCAAGCTCAGATGTCATTCTGACTGGCATGAGAATCAAAGGGTTTTCATCAGTGGGATGGAGTATGTCCCTGGGAGTTGCTTTAGGAAAGGGAAACATGCCAAATCTGAGTTACTTATTGGGCCTAGCCAGTAGGCTGTTACTGGAAATAACTACAGGGCTAGGCAGATAAACCAAGGCAAAGCTGCAGACCTATGGACTGGGATAGCCACAAGAGTGCTGGAGGGAAAAAACATGGAAGATACCAGGGCACACAGGGTTTATTCAGCACACTGAGGCTGAGTTTATGGCACCAAAGGCCACCTACCTTTGGTGCGCTGGATAAGAGCAGTGACTTGAGGGTGAAAAGCATTTGCTTCTAAATCCTGGCTTTGCTGTTTACCAGCTATGGGACTTTATGGCATAAATTAAGAAACCTCTTTGAACCTCAGTTTCCCCATTTGTAAAATGAGATAATGCCTAACTCATGGGCTTTATCAAGAAGATAATAGAAATACTATTTTAGTTCATAGTTCAGTGTGTGGCATGTAGTAAATATTTAGGAAATGGTCAATATTATTATTTAAATTATTTTTTTACAGACAGGAGCAAAGATTGCTAATATGCCTCTGGCCCTAGTCAGGACTGACTTAGGAACTAGAAGAGTTTGCCTGACAATCGTGTCATAAGTTCTAGATGAGCAAGTCAAGGAAATTGAGGAATTTAGAGGTGCAATCTGTGTCTCAGCCATCAAGGAGACCATCTTTGAATGCATCTCTTTTGTTAATTCCTTCTTAAATTTTGTTGCCAAAAATGGAATACAGAAATTTCATGTCCCAGTCTCTGCAAAGTTGTATTGTTTTAAGGGTCAAACAAAGTCCAAAGTTAGCATTTCAATTCAAGGTTCTATTGGATCTGCTTTACTCAGTAGAGACGAACCATTTAAACCATTAGAACATGGGTATACTGGTATTGCTGAATACTCTAAAAAAAACTTGTATGAGAATTTATTTTGTTAAGTAGTTAATCAGTTTCCCTGCAATCTTGTTCAGACTATCAATTGACACAGCAAAACCTTACTTCAAATAATAGAGAAAATATACTTCAGACCAATTTGTAATGCCCATACCATTACAAATTTCTGGGAGCTAAATAAATGAGACGTTAATGTGTTTGAGAATATCAGGGTTTTTCAATGTAAATCAAAGTTAACTTCACAGTTACTAAGGATTTCTATCTCCCTGATAGTTGTGAACATAGATGCACAGTGTAAACAATAATCGTGATAGGAAAAGTCATTTTTAGCTTAATTTGGCAAAGAAGGAAAAAACCCCATAGGCCAGGGGTATGTTCCAAACCCTTTCTGAAATGCATAAAGTTGTAGAGCTTTAGCTCTGCCAAAGGTAAGTCCAAGATATGGAATTAATTTATCCATCCATCAACAAAATGTTGAATTGAGTGTCTATGGCACTGGGGAAGCAAGTGAATATAAGAGACAAAGTGCCTGCCCTCACAGAGCTTACATTCTAGTGCACGGAGACTGACAATAAACAAATGAAAAACGCAAATATATAATATAATTCAGGTAGAGATAAAAATGTTAAGACAAATGCAGCAGAGAAGGGTTGGAAGACTAATGGGAGAAGATGTTTTTATAGATAGCATGTCAGGGGCAGGTTCTCTATGGAGGTGACAGGTAAACAGTGGCAAGAAAAAAGTGAGAAAGTGAACCTAGCAGAAGTCAGGCTGGGCAGGGTCCTCTAAGCAATTCCATTGATCTCTGTCCTGCCAGTCCCAGAGGTTTCATCCTTGCCAGCAATGCCACTTGGAGGTGCAGGCACATGACTCATGTTTTTCTCCAAAGATGTGCAGCAAGAGAAACACTCTTATTCTGCCATGTACTCTGCCACCTTTGTTACCACCCAATTTTCACCTCTTTCTACTGCCATCAGTATTATAGTGCTAGTGGCCTGTCCCTAAGGATTTAGCAGCTCAACTTTTTAAGTACCATAGATGGTAAGTGTCTGGGAAAAGAAATTATACATATATATATATATATATATATATATATATAGACATACCCTTTTACTTGTTCCTATTATATATATATATATATATACAGGAACGAGTTTAGGTAGTTTGAAGACTCTTCTATATCAGAGGATTTTAAAGTTGTTTTGGTAGCAGAAGCCCTTTTCTCGGACAACATCTTATGTAAAACAGAGGATATACGATACAACACAGAAAAAAGAACTGCTCTGGATGAGACGAGGCAGAGGTCTCAGAGATGTGATTGCCTGGAGAATGCCTGGGCCTTCCTCAAAGCCCTCAGAGCAAAGAGGAAGATGATTAAGTTCACAGAGAGTGGTTGTTTGTTTGTGCTTTTTTTTTTTTTTTTTTTTTTTTTTTGGCATGCGGGCCTTCCACTGTTGTGGCCTCTCCCGTTGCGGAGCACAGGCTCCGGACGCGCAGGCTCAGCGGCCATGGCTCACGGGCCCAGCCGCTCCGCGGCATGTGGGATCCTCCCATACCGGGGCGCGAACCCGGTTCCCCTGCATCGGCAGGCGGACGCGCAACCACTGCGCCACCAGGGAAGCCCTGTTTGTGCTTTTTTAAAAGATATTCAACATTTAATCTTTGAGTTTCTGGTCTGTGCAAGGCACTGCCCTATAAATTGAGGGCAAGGTTAAAGAGTGGAGAAGGGATAAAAAGAAATCATGTATTGATCACAGTTTTGAAGAGATAAGCAGTGAGATATAACGGTTAAAAGCATGAGGTTTGAGCCATATCGTTTCAGAGCTTAGATCTTTCACTTTTTAACAGTGTGGTCTTCAGTAAGTTTATCAACATTACTATGCCTCAGTGTTCTCAGATGTGAAAAAAAAACAAGTGAAGGACTTGGCCCTTCATCAAATTATTACTGGTCCCTCCTAAGCAATTATCTCCAAATATTATGTATAAATCACACCCCTTGTCAAAAAGAGCTTTACTAGATTGAACAATAAGAATATAACACAGTGAGGATGCTGTACTAGAATCAGGAATCAAGACAGAATGTTCTGGCACCCAGTGAATGATTCTATATTGGACTTGTTCTGCAGTTATTCCTGGACCGTGGTTACCTCCTGTCTATAGGAAGGTATCCAGATAAAAGACTTGGACCTTTAACATGTTAGATGAGATCAAGGCCCTCTGTCCCTGGCCTTGGAAATTCAAAAGTTCCTTTTCAAGGCTTCGTTTTTAAAATAAGTTTCTGGAAAGCAAAGATAGTCTATTCAAAGCCCAGGGCCCCTTGTCCCAGGTCTGCTTTCCACAGTTACCAGGCCGGTGGAGGGACCAGTAGAGAGTATTCACATGGTTGGTCTGGTATTTTTGACAATATCACTCACATATCAGATGCACTTCATTCAGTCATGCAGAAACCCTTTTTCCTTTGGTATTAGAAATAAGCCAGTTCCTTTATAACAGGTATGAATTCTGCCCATATAGCTGCTGATAGAGAAAGGGAAAGGATTTACGTGCCTCTGGGTACCTGTGGGAACACAGTATGTGAGCCTGTGTGTGTGTGTGTGTGTGTGTGTGTGTGTGTACGGATCCGGGTACAGATAACAGATGAGTGCTGAAGGGAGCCTCTTTGGTTAGTATGCTTATCTCATAACAATGAGAGTATTAAATAAAAGTATTCATATGAAGTAGTTACACAGTGCTTTGCATATAGTAAACATTCAGGACAGAGTGGCTGCTACTCTAAACAGTAACCATAAAGCATGCTTGTGTTGATCAGGAAGGATATGATAGCAAGTGACAGAAACTCAGTTTGAACCACCTTAAAAAAAAGGGGAGTTTTTTTTGTTTTGTTTTGTTTTTACATCTTTATTGTAAAAATTATTGTAAAGCATTATTATACAATTTCTTTACAATGTTGTGTTAGTTTCTGCTGTACAACAAAGTGAATCAGCTATATGTATACATATATCTCCATATCCCCTCCCTCTTTTTTTTTTTTTTTTTTTTTTTTTTTTTTTGC
>NC_041217.1:127336843-127361986 GCF_002837175.3 Physeter macrocephalus | reverse complement strand
CCTCTCACTGCTGTGGCCTCTCCCGTTGTGGAGCACAGGCTCTGGACGCACAGGCTCAGTGGCCATGGCTCACGGGCCTAGCCGCTCCGCGGCATGTGGGATTTTCCCGGACCAGGGCACGAACCCGCATCCTCTGCATCGGCAGGCGGACTCTCAACCACTGCGCCACCAGGGAAGCCCTCCCCTCCCTCTTGAGCCTCCTTCCCACCCTCCCTATCCCACCCCTCTAGGTGGTCACAAAGCATTGAGCTGACCTCCCTGTGCTATGCAGCTGCTTCCCACTAGCTATCTATTTTACATTTGGTAATGTATACATTTCAATACTACTCTCTCACTTCGTCCTAGTTTTCCCTATCCCCACTGTGTCCTCAAGTCTGTTCTCTACGTCTGTGTGTTTATTCCCGTCTGGCCCCTAGGTTCATCAGTACCATATTTTTAGATTCCATATATATGCATTAGCATATGGTGTTTGTTTTTCTCTTTCTGACTTACTTCACTCGGTATGACAGTCTCTAGGTCCATCCACCTTACTACAAATAACTCAATTTCGTTCCTTTTTAGGGCTGAGTAATATTCCATTGTATATATGTGTCACATCTTCTTTATCCATTCATCTGTCGATGGACATTTGGGTTGCTTCCATGTCCTGGCTAGTGTAAATAGTGCTGTAATGAACTTTGAGGTACATGTATCTTTTTGAATTATGGTTTTCTCAGGGTATATGCCCAGTAATGGGATTGCTGGGTCATATGGTAGTTCTACTTTTAGTATTTTAAGGAATCTCCATACTGTTCTCCACAGTGGCTCTATCAATTTACCTTCCCACCAACAGTGTAGGAGGGTTCTCTTTTCTCCACACCCTCTCCAGCATTTATTCTTTGTAGATTTTTTGATGATGGCCATTCTGACTGGTGTGGGGTGGTAGCTCACTGTTGTTTTGATCTGCATTTCTCTAATGATTAGTGATGTTGAGTATCCTTTCATGTGTCTCTTGGCCATCTGTATGTCTTCTTTGGAGAAATGTCTATTTAGGTCTTTCACCAATTTTTGGATTGGGTTGTTCTTTTCTTCTTTTGATATTGAGCTGCATAAGCTGCTTGTATATTTTGCAGATTAATCCTTTGTCAGTTGCTTCATTTGCAAATATTTTCTCCTATTCTGAGGGTTGTCTTTTCATCTTGTGTATGGTTTCCTTTGCTGACATGTAGCTGTCCAGTTTTCCCAGCACCACTCATTGAAGAGGCTGTCTTTTCTCCTAGGTATATTCTTGACTCCTTTATCAAAGATAAGGTGACCATATGTGTGTGGGTTTATCTCTAGGCTTTCTATCCTGTTCCATTGATCTATATTTCTGTTTTTGTGCCAATACCATACTGTCTTGCTTACTGTAGCTTTGAGGTATAGTCTGAAGTCAGGGAGCCTGATTCCTCCAGCTCTGTTTTTCTTTCTCAAGATTGCTTTGGCTATTTGATACTATACATAGAAAATCCTAAAGATGTCACCAGAAAACTACTAGAGCTAATTAATGAATCTGGTAAAGTAGCAGGATGCAAACTTAATGCACAGAAATCTCTTGCATTCCTATACACTAACAATGAAAAGTCAGAAACAGAAATTAAGGAAACACTCCCATTTATGATTGCAATAAAAAGAATAAAATACCTAGGAATAAACCTACCTAAGGAGGCAAAAGACCTGTATTCTGAAAACTATGACTCTGATGCAAGTAATCAAAGATGATACCAACAGATGGAGAGATATACCATGTTCTTGGATTGGAAGAATCAACACTGTGAAGATGACTGTACTGCCCAAAGCAATCAACAGATTCAGTGCAATCCCTATCAAATTACCAATGGCATTTTTCACAGAAGTAGAACAAAAAATTTTACAATTTGTATGGAAACACAAAAGTCCCCAAATAGCCAAAGGGAAGCTTTTTTTAATGGATGTGTCAGAAAGACAGAAATCACAATTAGCTATCTGAGGGAATAATATATAGGAAATAGTTTCACAGATGTTGCAAGGTTGAAAGGGCAAAGAGGGAACAGAGATGGTAACTGCAAGAAGAAGCTACCTCCTCCAGACGAGGAGACCAAAACAGAAGGGGTGTGTTTCTAGAACCCTGGATCTCAGAGTAGTGACTGTAGAGTTGATGCTCAGACTTTGAGGAAGGGGCAATTACCACTCCAGCTCTCTGAGGGGCTGCAATAAATCAGCTACTGGGAGTGTCAAAGAAGCTGGAAGCTGTAGCAAACTGTCACTGCTGGGAAGACACTTAATAACAACCAGAAAACAGAAAAGAAGACCCTGCTTTCTGGGGCCTTCTTATCCTTCTCTAGTGCCTCCTTCAAGCTATCAAAGAGCCTGTTGGTATAGGGGTCTAGGAAATGCAGTTTATAGACTAAAGAAATGTAGGTTGGAGCTAAGAGACAACAGGTAACAAATTGGCAAATTGGCTCATGGTCTGCAAGGAAGGTTCAACTCAGAAACCATGGGAAGCAGGACTTGGATGTTGCCAACATTTTATTTCTCTTCTCCAACTCCTTCTTTTTCATTGCTCAGCAGCTTAGACAGTACTGTTCTCTGTGGAAGCACATGGCAGGCTACTTACATTTCCCAAATCTGACTCCCAACAACTTTGGCCACCAGAGAGAACCTGACTATTTTTCTCCTTGATTCTGGTTTAAAAAATCTTAAGACTTATTATTAAACTTCTGACTGTAGATGGGAGCCCCATCTAGACCAGTCAAATGTGTCCAGAAGAAACCATAAGAACCATAAGAACCAAGAAAAAACCATAAGAACAAAGGAACTGCCATTGAAAAAATCATAGCAGATGTTGAAGGAACATGATTGGCTGGCTACACCAACAAGTTGGTGTAGCCAGGTCTCAGGATAGACAAAACAAAGATATCCCCTACAATGGTAGAAAGGGATGTAAAAGAGGAAAAAAATACTATGGAGTGGGAGAAACAGAGATTGGGGAAAGCTTCTTAAATGGCTAATCATGGAGGTGAGTCTTGAAGCAAAGGGCCTGTGGAAACTGGAGGAGGATGGAAGGGCTTCAAGGAGGAAGGAACATTGTATGGAAAGCCATGGAGACCTAAAAATGCACAGGATGTGCAGAGCTCAGAAAGTGTTTGGTAAAAGCTGAAAAGCTAGATTAGGGGCAAACATGAAATACCACGCTAAACTACATGCTATTTACTCTTCAGACATAGAGACTTACCAGGCAGGGAGTTCTATGCTGGAGAGAGATAGGAAGGATGGAAGTAGGGAGAAGGAAGAGGAAGTAGAGAGATAAGGAAGAGGAAGTAGAGCACAGAGAAGGCTATTGCCACACAGCAGTCTTAGGCATTTGCCCAGATGAATCAGAACTTAACTAAATTATGCCTGCTTTCATTATAGTCTTGCTTTAGTATGACCTTGACCCAAATTTGCAGTATTTTTGAATTTCAGATTTTTTTCCTCTTCAAGGCGGAATGAATAAAACTGTGCTAGATGACTAAGATAATGTTTGTGAAATACTTGACTCTGGGGAAGTAGAGGTGAGTGCATCTCAAACTTAGAAGTCACACGGAGTACTTCTATTCTATTTTGTTATATTTTGTTGATGGGTCACTAATATTTTAGGAGACCACAAAATTCCCACAAGAATCAGACTCACAGTCTAAGATTTCAGACATACCTCCGTTCTGCTCCCAGGAGGGTGTATTAACTCTTAGGTACAAAGTCCCATTATGACACCTTCCTTTCCTCCCACTTCCTTTTGGCCTAAATCCCCTTAACAACTGCACCAGAGTGAGAAGAGGAAGAGAGAGATAAAATCAGTGAGATATAATTCAAACTATATTATGTTTGTTCTTCAGGATTTTCAAGAATTTGGGAACAGGGACAGGAGCAAAACAAGCTAACAGAGGCTTAGGTTGCCACATATTAGCTCATGACCAGGAGCTGGTCTGAGTCTGTTTCTTCATCTTTATAGAGAGAATAATAATAATAATTATACTTCACAGATAATACAAGAACCAAATAAGGTAATATTTACAGCTGGAAAAATATCATTTCTCAAGACCCTTCTGTCTTCCATAGGCACCTCAATGGCCAGCATGAATGGAGCTGAGGGCAAGATCACCACTGGTTCAGCTGACCTTTGCTGACCTTGCTGCTCAGCTCCTCTAACCTGTTCCACTGCCAGGTTTAGAGGTCAGCAGACTCAGAAGGGCTCAAGGTCAAAGGCAGGGATGTTCAAATCTCTAATCAGACCAAGTGTGAGAAGGACTCAGAACTCAGAAGGGTTAGGGCTACTTTGGTGGCAACTTTAGCTATCATATGGATGAATCAACTTGAGTGAAACTTCCAGGATTGATAACTACATGTACAAGTTGATTAACTGGAAGAGAGTAAAACGTGTGAATAAAGATATAACAATCATAACTGTTTCTTAACAAAATGTGTCAATTGCAGCCAAGCTGTGTCTTGATTTGGACATTTGTCATTAAGAAAATAGAATTCTATACAAAGATATATGCCTAAATATATTCATGTCCATATCAAAATACGTATCAAAACTAAGGGATTCATTATTTAAAAGTTAGCTCTTCAATAAGAAAAATTTCTATGTGTACAATAAGATTTTGATTTTTAAATGCATTGTACATAGTTTTCATCCAAAGTATCACAGACACAAAGCTTTTTTGTGTAATGGAATTTTACTGAAATTTTAATAGAAAATTGGATTGGAGAAAAATCAATAGATAAAATATAGGACAGGAAGCAATTTCCAGTTCAAAGGCAGATGTTGCCAGACCTAGAAATCTGGCAACCATCAGTCTTGCATTTCTTTTCAGTTTCTCACTGGCTCTGTTGCTTTGTGTACCCAGCCTCCCACCATGTTGCTAGACCTCCCTGAAATCTGAGCTACTGAATTTCCTTCTACTTTTCCTAGTCCTTTGTCCTGAGCATACAGCTCATCCTTTGTCCTGCACTTGCCCATCTAAATTGTGTTCTGTGTTAAGTGTGTTGGTGGTATATGGTAACAACATTATCTATTGTCACCAGAAAGATCCATCAACAGCTTTTCCTCCTCCTTCTCTGCAAATAAACCAGAATAATAATCTATCAACTAGATAAGAATTTTGCCATTAATCTAGAAGGCAGGAGCAACTGCAGTCAGTTTTTAATTTTTAATAGCATTTCTTCTACCTGCTGAATAAATACATGTATATGTTTTTACCAGAGATTTAGCAATACTTATTTCTGGAAAGGATTAATGAAAAAAATTATTTTTCCTTTCATGTTATTTTTTTTATTTGCCAAAATTTGTACATGAAAGATGCAGTTGGAAAATAAACCAAAAGACTTTTCTAATGTTTTTCAGTTATTTTTATTGAAAATGCTTGTAAATCATGTTAAAATACTATCCTGCATTTGTACTATTGAATCTGAAATATTAAATCTGAAATGAACATGATGGGTAGTGCTTTGAACTAATAATTGCTATCAATTTATGCTATTATCATTCATTTCTCTCTCCTGAAAGACTACACATACAGAAAAAGACTCTTTCCTTGAGAGACCTACCTCATTAGATAAGGATATGTGTGCATGTCTTTGTGTGTGTGTGTGTGTATGTGTGTTTATAAAGGAGTGGCTCTGATCCTTAGACTAAACTGTATGTATTGTGTAACTGATCTTGTATGTATATTACACAATTCTCTTTGAGTCTAATTTTCAATTAATTGTTCTATTAAATCTTCCCAGACTTCCATTCCATCAATACCTTATTTCCTCCTATTGCAAGCCTATCCTCAATCATATTAAGCTACATTTCATTTCCTCTATTCTTTTCATCTTTTCTCATCTACCTGGTGATGCTATTTGACTAGCATTATTTATTCACTCTTAAACAGCTAGAGTATTCTACTCTAAACCCCCTATCTAAATCCAGAAGAGAAAAAAACAAGGCAATTGTCCTGTTTTCTAATCTACTTGAAATCCGAATGTTCTCATTTTCTTGAATTATATCCTTGACTAACATTTGGGCAAGTTATGAAAAGGGAGGGAATAGAAAGAAAGAAGGTCTGGGACCAACTTCAGGAAGTATGTGTCTGGCGGTGTGATCTAGTAAAACAGTGCAGGCTTTTTTGTCAAAGAAAGCTGAGCATCTCCTCTGGCTCCACCAATTTCTTGCTATGCAACCATGAATAACTCACTAAAACTGAGCCTCAGTTTCCTCACTGTAAAATGGGGATGGTATACCTATCTGCCAGGGTTATTACAAAGATTAGATGTAATATATGCAAAGGAAAACTATTACCATTACACCCAAGTCATGTCTCCAATATCAAATGTCCCCGAATTTAAACTCCAATGTTAAATATTCAATATAACTTTGGACAGGCAATTAGATTTCTCTGTGCTTCAGCTTTCTCATCTGTGATATAGGAGTACTAACATTCCTCACTTGCCTCCAATTCTCCTTTCTCTATTAAAAGAGAATGCAAGGGAGAAACTGTTTATTCTATATGTAAAAAAAAAAAAATGTTTATTTTATTTCCCATGACTCATTTAATTAACTTATTGTTTACATATTTACCACCCAGGATTACTGTGAGAATTAAATAACTGATACATGTAAAGAACAGTGACCCCAAAGTATTAGTTGTCACCATGATCATCATCATCATCATCATCTATGTTGAATACCTTTATCTTCCTTATGCTGTCAGAGCCAGTTGCTGATTTTTGGTCTAAAAAATATTTCTAAGTGTAGGCATAATATACACGTTTGGTCTCAGTCAAGATCCAGGAAGGCTCCTTTGAGCCATCTGGACTAAACTGTCAACGATTTGCAGGAACAGCATAGACACACCGGGTTCAAGGCTCTATAACATTTGTTCTCTGTGTTCAGAATGATTCACAGCTGCTTGAATCATTTCATTGCTAAAAACTCTCTGCTCACCATAGACATACCAAGGCCCTTTATCATACTTGGCCAAAACCATGAAAACCCAGTCTATGGAAACATATGAACTTGGAAAGAACAGTGGTCCATCACCAGTGGCAGAGATATGGCACTGAGTACAGTTTGGGTAAACCCTAGGCTGGCTCTTCTCGTAACTAACTTGGCATCTCCAAATTAGGCATGTTAATCTATAGACTTTCCCTGTGATTTAGAGGCAGGAGGAGACAACCAATCAGATTTTCCGTTGTCTAATTATATTGCAAAAATTGACTTTTCTTCCATGGCTAGTTTTTGAGTCATTTTAAGGATAGAAATAAAATAGATCAGAGAAACATCATATGTAAAATGATAGCTGCAGATTTTAGGGGAAAAACAAATAAACCAAAAAGTAATCGAAAGGTAATTTGGGACTTGGGGAGTAATAAAACAAAGGAGAGCTATAATGAGAGTTATCCAATTAGAATTCTGGGGGAATAAAAAGTAATACCCCATCGAGTTATCCATCAAAAAAGGCATTCATTTAAGGCCTGCAATTGTGAATAATTGTTCCAATCAAAGATTTCCACGAGGTCACAATAGGTAGTATGTAAACAATCAGTTAATGAAATGAGCCATAAAGAATGGGATAAATAGTCCTAATGTCAGCAGCTTCTCCCTTGCTCTTCCTTTTTATAGAGCAATGAGAAATGGAGGCCAGGTGATGGATAAAACTAAAACTGAGGTGTGTGTACAGTAAAGCAGCATCCGTCAACTGGAGGCCATGTGGCAGATCACCTGAACTCTTCACTCTAGAGTTTCACTGTCTGGACATAATGTTTATGACAAAATCCAGTCAGAGATGTATTCTTATGTCATACCTCACAGGTTTAACTTAAAATCTATTTATTTTAAATTTTTAAAGTAACCTTAATAGTCATTAGATTTTTTTAGATTATGAAAAATAATCTGTTTTTTTTAGTTTAAATAAAATATAGTACAGGAAAGTTTAAAGAAAAATGTTAAACATTAACAGTAATCCCAGCACACAGAAATTACCACTTTTGCTATCTTGTGTACAGTAAGTCCCCTACCTATGAACGAGTTCTGTTCCGAGAGTGCGTTCATAAGTCCAATTTGTTCGTTAAGTCCAACAAAGTTAGCCTAGGTATCCAAATAACACAATCGGCTATATAGTACTGTACTGTAATAGATTTACAATACTTTTCATACAAATAATACATAAAAAAACACACAAAAAACCCTTTTAATCTTACCGTACAGTACCTTGAGAAGTACAGTAGTACAGTACAACAGCCGGCATACAGGGGCTGGCATCAAGTGAACAGGCAAGAAGAGTTACTGACTGGAGGAGAGAGAGGGTGTGGGAGATGGTAGAGCTGAAGGATCGTCATCAGTAGGAGACGGAGGGCAAGCTGCAAGTTCACTCATGCCTGACGCTGATGGCACAGGTTCTGGTTCCTTGCCAGATTCAATTCTACCTACCTTCTTGAAAAAACAATCCAGGGATGTCTGGGCAGTAGCTCTTTTTTTCTCATCATAGATGACACAGTAGCACTGGATTGCACTCTGAACGGCTGCTGCAACCTTCGTGTACCATTCTACATTCAGGTCCTGTGCCTCAAAAACTAACAGTGCCTCCTCACATAAAGAAAATCCCCTTGCCATTTCCGGCATAGTAAATCTTTCTGGTTCTTCAGTTACTTCTTCTTCCTCTTGTCTCTCTTCATTCTTTCTCTGGGCCTCCAATTCCATCAAGTTTTCATTAGTAAGCTCCTCGTGTTGCACAGAAAGGAGTTCAATGAAGCCGTCCTCTTGCAGATCTAGCTCCAGCTTCTCGCTGAGGGTCACTAAACTGCTGAAGACCTTTTTAGACTCCTCATCCACCTTCTCAAATTCACGAAAATCGTGAACAAACTGTGGGCAAAGGTTCTTCCACACCCCATTCATGGTGACGGCTGTAAACTCACGACAAGCAAAGTCAATTTTTTTATGGCCTTGTAGATGTTATAGTCTTCCGAAATTGTTGCAAAGTTGTTCCTGATTCGTCACTTGCCTTTACTGCCTGATGAGAAGTGTGTCGTAAATAGTATTTCTTGAAAGTCACTACAACTCTCTGGTTCATAGGTTGGATGAGTGACATAGTATTCGGTGGCAGATGCACTACTTTGACGTTGGGATGAAAGTCATCCATGAATGGGAGGTAGCCCAGAGCACTGTCGAGCAGCAAAAGAACGTTGAATGGAATGTCCTTCTCTAAGCAATATTTCTCTACCTCTGGGATAAAGTGGTGGAAAAACCAGTCCTGGAAAATGGCTTGTGTAACCCAGGGTTTGGGGTTACTCTTCCACACAGCAGAACGAGAGCCCTTGGCTATGTTTTTAAGGGCTCCTGGGTTCTCTGAATGATAAACTAAGAGAGGCTTCAGCTTCATATCACCAGAAGCATTGCCACCTAACAACAGAGTTAGCCTATCTTTTGCTGCTTTATAGCTTGGCATCAACTTTTCCTCCTTACTGATATAACTTCGGTCTGTCATCCTCTTCCAGTACATTCCTGTCTCATCCACATTAAAAACCTGCTCAGGTAAATATGTGCCTTCATCAATAATTTCTTGAAGCATTTCAGGAAATTCCCGGACAGCTACGGTATCTGGCTCATTGCCTCGCCACTTACTTTTACATTGTGAAGTTTGGCTCTAGCCTTGAACCAATGAAACCAACCATGGCTGGCATTAAAAATGCACCCTCTGATTCTTTGCCGTGTTTCTTCTTCAAGTCTTCATAAAGGGTTTTAGATTACTCTTGAATCAGCATTAAGCTGAGTGGGACTCTAAGCTGATGCTGATCCTGCATCCGCACACTGAGAAGTTTCTCCATCTCCTCCATCATTTTTCTTCTTCCATATTACTGTCTTCTTATTCACTTTTTCAGTATTATTGTCGACCTCATCAGCACAGCAGACTTCACACGTTCCATGATCTTGTCCGTGTTCTTTAGAATTGGGCCAGTGGTTGAACGATTCATGTTATAAGAATGAACGACGTCTACCATCTTTTCGCCTTGCTCCACTCTCTCAATTGTTTTCACTTTTGTTTCCATCATTATCGCTTGGTGCTTCTTAGCAGTACCAGCTACATCACCGCTGTTTTTATGCTTGCTTCCGGACATCCTGGGCTTGAAATAAAGATACTCTACTACTGTACTCTGTACACTACTGTACAGTAAAGTACACAAAAGCACAACCACTTGTAGAGGATGCATGCATGTGACCATGTATGCCAGACACGTGAACTAACTTACGTGATTGGACATGCGAACACATGTTTGCATCTTTGAAAGTTCACAATTTGAATGTTCATTTGTAGGGGGCTTACTGTATTTCATTCTAATCTTCTTTCTTTTGTGTGCATATGCATGTAAATAAATTGCAAAATGAGAATCATTCTCTCTATATAAAAATTCATATACTGCCCTTTTCATACTGATTGTTATTTCAAGGCCGGAGTTAACAAGTTTGGTTGTCTAAAATATTCAGAGCAGTTTAGAAGCAGCAAATTAGAAGAGAAATTTGAGGACCATTAAAAGGAGCCATGCTCTCAACTGTTAAATGAAAGTCTGAAAGTACAGTAAGTTCGAAAAATATTTGAGTGAATAAAATAATAAAAATCTCAGGATTAGAGGGGAACTCAGAACATGTAATTCAACCCTTGTGCAAATGTTTAATTCCTTCTAAGTCACCCTTGCTGAAGGGATACCTTAGTCACAAAAAGTACTTCCCAATGGAGCCCATTATGTTTTCACAGTTATTAAGTTAGTTAGGGCAGTGCTAGTATCTGTAACAAATAATCTAGTCAAATAAAGTTAGTAAAGTTCAAAGTAGATTACCTGATCGGTAACAGGCTCCCTTCTGAGCACTGATTCAGGGCCCAGGCTTCTTCCATCTTTGACATCTAGTTTCCAGAGCTTTCAGAATCACAAGCATTAAGCCGGTGGAGGGAGAAAGAGCATGGAAGATTGGACGAGAAGGGTATTTATGGACCAGGCCTGCAACAACAAATATCACATTCCATTGGTCAGAACTCGATCATATGGACACACCTAACTGCAAGGGAGGCTGGGAAATGTTGTCTAACTACATGTCCAGGATGAGGAGAAACAGGTTTGGTAAATGGCCAGCCAGTTGATGCCACAGTTTTATTCATCAGAAAGTTCATTCTCATGTTGAGCCAAAATTCCACATGGATTAGTTCTGATTCTGCCCCCAGGTCAACATAAAATAATTCTAATCTCTCTTCCACAGATAACCCTTCAAATGTTTAAAGAATGGTTTTATACCTCTCATATGTCTTCTTTTTCTTCCATATATATACCCCAAATTTCTTCAGTTTCTCCATGTGATATTACTATTAAAGCATAGTCATTTGGGGTCATTTGATATAGAAATAAGCAAATTCACACATGTCAGTACTCCCAAAAGCATGAATTTTTAGCATAATAACTAATATGCATAATAAAAATTTTTAGTTATCTATAAATAATTTAAGCACACACTTAAAATATGTGTCACTGAAAAATTATTAAAATAGAAAGAATCCACTGCTTTAAAAAGGTAAGCTTCATGTAAAAAGATGTTGCCATGGGGCTTGTTTGCTCTATCTTAGTATCAGTTAAAGCACTTGTACTGTACATATCAGAATGGCAAAATGAGCCTGAGATAGAATTTTCCAGCCATATGTTCCCATGTGCAGATTTAGAAACTAGTCCAGGTTTCTTTAAACCCTCAGTCAAATCAAAGATAAACCTGGGGTCAGACAGAAAAAATGGGAAAGGAGATACCTTTGAGGAGTGCATTTGCCTTGCTGTGAGTCTCTACCTGGCCTCCTATGAAGTAGAAGTACAGTTACAATCTTCTTACCTCGATCCTAGTGAGGGAATCTTCCAGGGCACCACTTGGAGACATTTTATGTGTCTTCTGCAGTCAGAAGATGTCATGGAGAAAACCGGTATCTAAGAAAGCAAAAGAGGACTGTGGGCTAAGTACAAGGTAGGAAAGAGGTTGACTGATTAGTGTAGGGACCCAGAATCAGGAGAGCACTGCTACGTTGGGACCAGCTTTTATTCCAGAGTTTATCAGGGCAAACAATGCAAGAATGTTTTCTATAGATGGTGGGGGTCACATAGGACAGTATCAGTACGGCATCTTCTTGGGTCCTACTCAATAAAGTGACCTGGAGGAGTAAAAAGATACCTGGAAACTGAGAATGTTATCACAAGTCTTACCACCTAGAATAAGGATGAATCTTCCCAGGTCAAAAGAAATGGAAGAGGGTGCCATCAGCACAACACCTTCACAGAGCCCACAAAAGCACTCCAAGGGAAAGTTAACCTAAATTAGTTGTCAGGCCCAATTTAACCATGTTCCAGGGCCATAGGACAAAAAGATACACAGCCAAATAAAAACTGTCCAAACCCCTTATCTCACCTCCCCTCCATACTGGTTCCATTCGGGTATTTGGAAAATTCACTAATATGGAGCACTTGCCTCCCAGATGATTCCAGATAAAAGGGATTTTGTGTAGCTCCAGGATGTGTGACATGAAATGGATAAGTAGGAACACCCTTGTATTAAAACAGGATTGGCTATTTTGAGGTAACAAATAACCCCAGAAACCTTAGTGGTCTTACACATAAAAGTTCATTTCTCACTCACGTGTCTTTTAGGTCAGACAGGTTTTCAAGGCTGTTCCCTTCCAAGCGGGGATCCAGGCCCTTTACAATTTGTGGCTACACGATCTGGAATAAATAGCTTCCAAAGATGCAAAAGAGAGAATTGCAGAGATGACACCCACTCTCAAATACTGCTGTGTCACAGACTACACAGACTACTGTCCAGAATTAGTCATATGGATCCTCTTAACTGTAAGTGCCTGGGACATGTTCCTTTGTGCCCAGGAAAGAAAGGAAATCTGGATATGGTGAGCACTAATTATCTCCATCATAAACTTCCTGAATGGCTACTGCAGTGTGGATAAGAAGGACATTTAATGTTACATCACTGGAAGGGTCATAATGTCCATGATCCTTCCTGGCTGGAGATAATTTTTAGCTCAGGTCCGTCTTGGGAAGTGACTCTTCTCACCAAAGGGACAGACATGCAATAATACACTATAGTGAAGATATACAACTTGAAGAGTGAACACACATATAGAGAGGTGAGAACAGTCAAGTTACCAAGAATGCTGCAGGTTTAAGTATTATAGACATTCATTATTATTGGGTTAACAAATATTAGTGACTGGTAAGTTGCACCGTATGTTTGAAGGAACATTCTCTGAGGAAATCTATGAGGAAAATTAATATTTGATGCACATATTAAGGATAGGCATTAAACAGAGACATATGCAAATGATGATGAGTGTCTTAAAAGATCAAAAATAAATCTAGTCATTCTAATGATACTGGTTACTTGATGCCCAACAGTGGGCAAGATGTTTTATAAACATTTTATCCTTACTGCAAAACAAAGAATGTTTTATTATCCCCATTTTATGGATGAAGAAAGAAGAGATGAAGAAAGACCATATGAATTAGGATTCTTACAGTTGCGAGCAACAGAAACTCTTTTACTTAAACAATATGGAAATGCAATATCTCACTTAGCAGCAAATCCAGAGGACCAGAGATAGGGCAAACTCCATGGATTAAGTTTTTATTGTGTTACCAGGACCCCAAGTTTTCTTCCATCTTTTCATTCTGCCACCTACAGCATCAGTCAATTCCCCTTTTGGTCATAAGATGGCCGCCACCAGGAAATGCTTCCTAATTAACATCCGGAAGGAGAAAGAAAGAAACTTGTTTTCCCTTTCTCAGAAGCCACCTGTTTCCCATTAGACTAGTAGTTCCTAACTGGCAATAATTATTCCTCCCAAAGGAAATTTGGCAGTGTCTGGAGACATTCTTGGTTGTTATGACAGGAAGCAGAGGTATTACTAGCATCTAGTGGGTAGGGAAGTTACTGCTACAGGATAGGCACAGGGTAACCTCCCACAACAAAGCTTTATTCAATACAAAATATCAATAGTGCTGAGGTTGAGAAACTTGTGTTAGACGAAATCTTCATCAGGCCAAGAAGCACATCGGTGCTCACCAATGTATCCCCAGCATGTAGCAGAGTGCCTGACACATAGAAAGTACATGATAAATATTTGCTTACAGAATTGATGAAATAAATTTGATCCTCCTGATGGTTCTTTGGTATATGCAGGGTATCATTATTCTCTTCTTTTTGCAAAAAAAGGATATTTAGGTTCAGAGAGCTTAAGTGCCTAACTCAAAATCAAAAAGTCACAGAATCAAGGTTCAAATTCAACTTTTCCAAAAATGTCCAATAGTATTCTTTCCTCTTCTAGTAATAACATTTGCTAGTAGTATTCTTTCTTTCCTCTTTTCCATGCTTCTCTAAGACTACCCTCAGCTAGATTCCAAGAAGCCAAGACTCAGGTTGCTACATAGAGATCATTTGGTTCCCAAAGCCAGGTTGCCTCAGCCTTATATAACCTTTCTCTAGATACAGCCCCACACTCAACTTGAAAACCATTATTAGAGTCTATCTACATTGAAAGCCACTGGCCTTGGCCCCAGAGACTGTGAAGCTACTATAGTCTTGTTCTTTAAAGCTGGCCTGCGGTCTCAACTACACCTACAACTTTAGCCAAAGTTTTTGGAGCTGTTATTCTTGCTAACTTCCCTTTTCTCTGCTACTGGAAATAATTTGATAGTTTGAATGATCTATGGGAAACTGGGGCAAGTTGTGCACTCCCTTGATCTGATTCTGGGGGTTCCCATAAAAACGCTTTATAAAAGCTTAGATGAGTGTCCAGGATCTGGGTCAACTGAAGATATCAAACATTGGAATATTCCTGAGGATTAGAAAGATCCTTCAAGACAGGATTGCTTAGAGCAGAGGCTTTTAATCCTCCTGTGTTTTGTCATCCCAGCCTTTCCCAAGAGACTGCTGGTATGATAGGACAGGGTATATAAATTTTCCATTGCAGAGTAGGCATTAAATAGGTGTTCCCTTCCTGTATCTCTTTTCATCCTTGGACTTATAAGTCCCAGTGTAGTTTTAGAACCAAATAATACAGTTTGGCGTGGTGCAGAAACCCTGTTTTTAATGGTGTTAAAGAGAGGTGCCTATAAAATGACCCTTATAATGAAGTGACCTAGCTGACATCTTTCTCTTTATGTTTACTTGATTAGTCCATGGTTTTATGAAAACATAGAAACTAATGTTTAAAAGAGAACTTGGAGAAAGAGGATAGCCTCTTTAAATGGTCATAAAGACAGGGATGCTACCCAAGAGATATAATTGAATCAGTTAATAGTCATTTATGGGATCCATTTTGTGTGACACTACATTGGATACTCTGGATGCCTCAGAAAAGACTTAGAGTTCGATCCCATCTTCAGAAGCCTACAATACTTGTAACTTAAAATCTCATAGAGATAAAAGACCTGTACTCAGAAAACTATAAGACACTGAAGAAAGAAATCAAAGATGACACAAACAGATGGGAGATATACCATGTTCTTGGATTGGAAGAATCAATATTGTGAAAATGACTATACTACCCTAAGCAATCTACAGATTCAACGCAATCCCTATCAAATTACCAATGGCATTAATCAAAACAGTATGGTACTGGCACAAAAACAGAAATCTAGATCAATGGAACAGGATAGAAAGCCCAGAGATAAACCCATGTACATATGGTCACCTAATCTATAATAAAGGAGGCAAGAATATACAATAGAGAAAAGACTGTCTCTTCAATAAGTGTTGCTGGGAAAACTGGACAGCTACATGTAAAAGAATGAAATTAGAACACTTTCTAACACCATACACAAAAGTAAACTCAAAATGGACTAAAGACCTAAATGTAAGACTGGACACTATAAAACACTTAGAGGAAAACATAGGAAGAACACTCTTTGACATAAACCACAGCAACACCTTTTTTGACCCACCTCCTAGAGTAATGAAAATAAAAACAAAAATAAACAAGTGGGACTTAATTAAACTTAAAACTTTTGCACAGCAAAGAAAACCATAAATGAGATGAGAAGACAACCCTCAGAATGGGAGAAAATATTTGCAAAGGAAGCAACTGACAAAGGATTAATCTCCAAAATATACAAGCAGCTTATGCAGCTCAATATCAAAAAAAAAAAAAAGAACAACACAATCCAAAAGTGGGTAGAAGACCTAAATAGACATTTCTGCAAAGAAGACATACAGATGGCCAAGAGGCACATGAAAAGATGCTCAACATCATAATTATTAGAGAAATGCAGACCAAAACTACAATGAGGTATCACCTCACACTGGTCAGAATGGCCATCATCAAAAAATCTACAAACAATAAATGCTGGAGAGGGTGTGGAGAAAAGAGATCTTTCCTGCCCTTTTGGTGGGAATGTAAATTGATGCAGCCACTGTGGAGAACAGTATGGAGCTTCCTTAAAAAACTAAAAATAGAATTACCATATGACCCAGAGATCCCACTACTGGGCATATACCCTGAGAGAATCATAATTCAAAAAGACACATGCACCCCAATGTTCATTGCATCACTATTTACAATAGCCAGGACATGGAAGAAATCTAAATGTCCGTCCACTGATTGATGAATGGATAAAGAAGATGTGGTGCATATATATAACGGAATATTACTCAGCCATAAAAAGGAATGAAAATTGGGTCATTTGTAGAGACATGGAGAGACCTAGAGTCTGTCATACAGAGTGAAGTAAGTAAGTCAGAAAGAGAAAAACAAATATTGTATATTAACACATATATGTGGAATCTGGAAAAATGGTACAGATGAACCCATTTGCAAGGCAGGAGTAGAGATTCGGACATAGAGAACAGACATGTGGATGGGTGGCGGGAAGCAGGGTGGGATGAATTGGGAGATTGGGATTGACATATATACACTACCATGTGTAAAACAGATAGCTAGTGGGAACCCGCTGTATAGTGCAGGGAGCTCAGCTCGGTGCTCTGTGGTGACCTAGATGGGTAGGATGGGGGGTGGGGTGGGAGGGAGGTCCAAGAGGGAAGGGATATGTGTATACATATAGCTGATTCACTTTGTTGTACAGCAGAAACTAACACCACATTGTAAAGCACCTATACCCCAACTAAAAAATATATATCATAAGTTGTACAAGATACAAACATCGGTAAGACTAAATACTAAGTGTCCATAATTTATAACAATCTATTACAACCCCCAAAGAGAAGTCTCAAGACAATATGGAAGGAATGGACAAATATAGGGTAGTAGAAATTAATTGTAAACAAATTAGTACAAAATGGAGATTCCTGTAAATTGGTTTCATTTGAGGTTTCAGAACTTAGATCAGATATGAGATAATCGTTAAAGAATGCATAGGATTTAGGTAGAATCGTTTACAGAATATTACTCAGGCCAGTTTACCCCAAGTGAAGAATTTGTTAATGGGAATAGAAGTTGATTTATTTTACTAGCTTCCAAAACATACAGAAATCTAGGAAATTATTCAATTCGTGATATTTTCTTTTTGAATTGAGATTACTGAAAACTCAATAGCCAGGACATGGAAGCAACCTAAATGTCCATCAACAAGTGAAGGGATAAAGCAGATGTGACACATATATACAAGGGAATATTACTCAGCCATAAAAAGAAACAAAATTGAGTGACTTGTAGTGAGGTGGATGGACCTAGAGTCTGTCATACAGAGTGAAGTAAGTCAGAAAGAGAAAAACAAATATTGTATGCTAACACATATATATGGAATCTAACAACAACAACAAAATGGTACTAACGAACCTAGTGGCAGGGTAGGAATAAAGACGTATACATAGAGAATGGACTTGAGGACCCAGGGAGGGGGAAGTGTAAGCTAGGACAAAGTGAGAGAGTGGCATGGACATATATACACTACCAAATGTAAAATAGATAGCTGGTGGGAAGGAGTTGCATAGCACGGGAGGATCAGCTCGGTGCTTTGTGACAACCTAGAGGGGTGGGATAGGGAGAGTGGGAGGGAGAAGCAAGAGGGAGGGGATATGGGGCTATAGGTATGCATATGGCTGATTCACTTTTCTGTACAACAGAAACTAACACAGTTTTGTGAAGCAAATATACTCCAATGAAGGTGTATTAAAAAAAAACAAAACAGAACTCTCAAGGTAAAAATAATTCATATATATATATATATATATATCCTATTCCATTGTTCCCTAGGATTCATTCTACAGAATGCCTATGATCTAGATGTATATAAAATCTCAAGGAGATCATGAGTTAATAGTGCCAGTCTGTAGTTCTGAGCCACTAGTAGCCAAATTTTAGCACTTCCCTAACTCCAAGTTCTTTCTGTGGCTCACAATGTTTAAATGTCACATTGTGACAATGTCACAATGTCTTGGTTTTACTCCTTTAGCCACTGGTACCTGTCCCTTCATTTCACCCCCAACCTGTTGATCTCTCTCCTCTGCAGCCACAGTGATCTTTCTAATGCTCAAACCTGAACATATCACTACCTTGATTAATGTTATTAATGGTTTCCCATAGCTTGTGGCAAGATATATATATTCCTATGGATAATAGAAACATTCCAAGTGTAGTTCTGAAGAATTGATTTCCAGATATCTAACTTCCATTCATACTCTTTCCTGAAATATGAAAAGGCACCCATGGCTAGAATCCCTTTCAACACTTTCCTTCTTTCTACTTTCCCTAAAATAGCCAATCATACGTATTCTAAATTGCTATGGGAAATTCCCTAGGTTATAAACACCTTCAGGGTACCACACAAAAAGAACAATTTGAAATATTAGTGTGGATATGGAGAAAGTGAGTATCTTTAATGAGTGGATAAAAAATTCTATTCCAACTTTGGCGGGTTCCTGTTCCTTGTTTGCAAACATAGATGAAGAAATTAAGAGAACTCAAATTGGAAAATGACTATAAAACAAAGCCTGATAAAGAATCATTATATAATTTTTAGCACATAGCTCATAAAGAATTACAAGAACTGAGTGATATTTCTATCACAAAACTCCTTCCATTTCCATCTACTTACTTACAGGAAAGATTCCTCAAGCATCTAAATCTTTAAAAATGAAAAAAAATTGCAATAGAATTGATGCTTTTTCTTGACTCATTCTAGCAAATATTAGTATTTTCCACAAATTTTTAAACTAACTTTTTAAAAAGGCACTATCCTTTATGTTAAGAGATTCAGTGCCAATGGAATTTTAATGTTTATGCTTAGTATTTATCAAAATGTGTAATATATTTATGTCATTTGACAAGCAGTTGAACAGATATTAATTTTGGACAGGTTTACAAATCACATATGTTTGTTGCTAATTTGGAAAATGTTTTCATTTTAAAATTTGTTTCTGAATTTCAGGATTTGGGGTCAGAGATTAAGAAATGTTCTTATGCTAACACATAAGAATAGCTCAATTAAGAAAAATAATTCTATAAAGATTTATTGTTCTGGATATTTTTTAAAATATTAAAATATTTTTCTTTTAGGAAAACATGATGGAGAGAGTGATCGATGAAATGTTTCATGAATGAAAGTAACTAAAGATAAAATTCTGAACAGGACCACACTTCTGTATAAGAGTTTCACACAAATGGAATAATTGTCCCCGTGTTTAATCATCTTAAAAAAAGTCAATTCTAGGGCAAGCAGGAAGGGTTCAAATGGTGGCCTTCTGAATTGTTTGGAGAGCATCTTTCTCTTGCTGATAGAGATCTTACCTGTTTGCCACGTAACTAAGCATACTCTGAGACATGTACATGTTGAGGATAATTAGAGTAGTCCCAGTAGTGACGGAGGTGGCAGAGAAAAGTGCCTCCTTCCAAAAGGAAGCAGACCTGGAGCCAGGTAAGGATGCAACCTGAAAAGAAAGCCTGAATTTGGGTCTGTGACTATGAGCTGTATGAGTAGTTACTTTTAGTAGCAAAGAAACGTTGCCCTCTGTGTCTCTTCACTGGCAGTATTAATAAGCCCTCTCTTCTTTTAGAATGTATAACTCTTTAAGATCCTAGATTAATTTAAAATAAGCAAAAGGCCTATTTGGCTGGAATCACCAAAGATCTAACAAAAGACTGGCAATGTAGCAGCCCAAGCTTATTTCAGAAGAATATTACTTGAATCAGGTTTTACAGAACACCCTATTCACAGCACAGAATAACATAATCCTCCAAATTTCAGTACCTCCTGATATAAAACCACACACATTATACAATGGGTTAAAGTGAGAGTAGAGGAAATATTACCAGGCATTTGGGGACAAGTTAATTTATCAATGCAACCTTCATTCTTTTCACTGATATATATATATATTTGTGGACCTCAGTTTCTTCATTGGCAAAATGGGGATAATGGCAATCATACCACTTTCATAGGGCTGATAGTGGGAATTAAAAGACACAATGTATGTGAAATACTTAAAATGACATCTAGAATGTATTAAACATTCATTAAAGCTATTGGCAAAAATAGCACCTTAGCACTCACAGATTATTCACGATTTAAATCATTTGTGAGCTTCCTCAAAGGCCTCTAACATGGAGAAACAAGGAATTTTCCTGGAGCACTCGTTTGAATGATGACCTGGGAATGATTAACTAAGCTTAGAAAGCCATTGATCCAGTGAGACTAACTGATCCCTCTTACTCTGATGTTTTGCTCTAGAGATATTTTTGAAATACCAAAAGGAAATGATTTATTCAAAGGATGAATGATTAGATTAAGTAAGGTCTATCTATTAGAGAGATTAAAACAATCAAACAAAAGCCTTCCATTCATGGTCTCTGGAGGCAGACAGAACAAGGCTTAAATTCTAATTCTTCCTCTTGCTAGCTATCTGCCATGCCACTGGGAAGGTACTTAAACTCTCTGGTCCTCAGTTTTGTTACCTGTAAAATGGAGATAATAACATCTATCTCATAAAGTGTTGTACAGATAAAAGAAATACTGCATTTACTCTGCTTAGCATGGCACCTGGCACAAGGTAAGAGCTCAACAAATGACTGTAATTCTTACCTATCTGTATTTCCATGTCCATTTCCCTTTTGAAGTAACTTGGCCTTTAAAACCCTACTTAAACATTCCCTCTTTTATATACAGCTGTGCATGGGAAACTAGGCAAGAAGTCTGCATCTAAGATGAGAACTGAGTATTAAAGGTAGAACAGCACCCTCCTGAGGATAAAGCAAATTTCGCAGCCACTGTCAGCTCAGGAGTCACTAGAAGACAGCTGCATCTTAGGGAAAGAGAGTTGGGGATGGAAGGTTCAGTTTGGCTCTCACTTGCCCTGAGACCAGAACCAGCTACATAATAAACAGGGCCTAGTGCGGCATGAAAATGCGGCGCCCCTTGTTCAAAAATTATCCAGAATTTCAAGACAGCAATAGCAGAGCATTAAACCAAGCGTGGGACCCTTTGAGCTGTGAGGCTCTGTGTGACTGCACAGGTTGCATGCCCATGAACCTGGCCTTGCCTAGAAGCATCTCTTCTCACTTTTACTCTTGGAGAAAGCAGGATTTAGTTGTTATTATTGAAATCAATGAGTCTCATGTATTGTCTTGAGTCAGTAATACTTAGTTTCAATTTGGGACTTTGCTTGGAGGCATATTTGGAATGGCTCCATTTCCTTTTGTAGGGTGATTTTGTTCTGTAAATAAACTCTATATGCATTCTCCTTTTAGCACTGTATGTTCACACATCTTAGGAGGAATAAAATATCTCCATAAATATAATTACTTTTAGAATTTATTTCCTTTTAAATGCCTTTCTAAATGAAAGATACCAAATTTGCCATAATGGCTGCCTCTGAGGAGGAAGGGAAGTGAAGAGACTTGGGGTGAACATGTGGGAAGGGCTTCAACTGTATCTAAAATATTTCTTTCCCAAATCTAAAGATATTTGAAATTTTAATAAAGCTGGGTGATAAGTACACATATATTAATGTATTAAACTCTGTAAGCTTTTGCAATAATTTTTGCAATATTTTACAACAAAAGTATTTCCAAAAGATCCTAAACCAGATAAATGATTATTTTTAAATTTAATTTGAGGGAGTTAAGACAAGAATTTAAATTCCAGTTATGCCATGCAGCATGGTTCATGACCTGGAACATCTTACCTTAACTCCCTACGTTTCCTTCCATTCTCTTCTCATAAGTTAAGAAGGTTGAGCGTAAGGCATGTTTAAGAGCCTTAATAAAGGCTCTTAATCTTTATCTCTATGATACAAAGAATAAATTTGGAATATAATTTGAAATGCATTGTAATTTAGGAATGTTGATTCATGAGGATAATTGCTTGTGAAGTGGTGGAGCAAGGTGGTAAAACTTCAGTAAATTTAAATTCCAACTGAAAAGAGCTCTCCAACACATAAATACTTTTCCTTCTATGAGATTCCCTTTTAAGCATAGCTTTAGCAATCTTTTACAGTCATTTGGCCAAAATATTGTCTATTGATTTGACACAGGATTAAAAACTCAAATGCCTAGAGGTGAACTGATAAGTAACTTGGTAAAAGAGGCCAAGTGAGACACGAGGGAGTGGTGGGGACTGTGGTAAACTGGAGCGAGTGTGTCTTGTTTGATGGGGCAGTCAGCACTCAACTTCACTGTATTATTCCTGTATGTCAGTTTGAGTCCAATATTGACAAAACTTTCCACTTTTCAAGAGAAGGTGGAAACTGGACTTTTATGCGATTCCTTCCATTTTTATCTGTTGACAACTAATCCAAATTTTAAAAAGTGTATTGTCCCTCAGATAAAAATTTGTCAGTGGGCTTGATTTATTCATGGTTCTAGTGCTTTACTGGCCTAGACCTATGGGCTAAAATGTGAGTATTGGTCTTTATGCTCAGTTCTGAGGTTTTTAGTAATATTACTATTGCATCTAGTGGAATCCTGGCTGTTATCTACTGACTCCCAGGTTATCACCCCAACTCCGCATTTTTTTGGGCAATTTCAGTCCCTGGCTCACTCTCATGCTCTCTATACTACTTATATCTTAACTCTTGGTGATCTCAATATATGTATATATGACGCTTTCACAGCATGGCTGCTCACAACCTTAATGTCTCTTCTCCCCATGATCTTGCTGTCCACCCTACCTCAGCCTCCTCACTCCCCAAGTCAAACTGTTCACCTTGTCAAGATAGTTACCTGCAACCCAGCCATCATACCATTCCACTCTGATCACCATCTTTTATCTTTTCAGCTCATTTTCTCTACCCTGACAGCTGGTTCCAATGATCTTTGACTCTTCAAATCATCGCCAATCAATTGATCATCTATCTTATCACTATTTCTCATGGTTCAATATCTTCTCTTTCTTCCTATCCAGCTTAAAACCCCAAGGTCAATGTTTGTAGTCACTTGCACAAATCAAATCTCTTGGCCATCTCTCTCATCATTTTACCTGCAGGCAAAACTACAACCCTGGCTAAATCCAATTCTCCTCTATTCCATACCCACATCTCAGCTGGAGGTGCCTAGGGGAAAACATTCAACTGTGCTGACAGAAATCACCTTAAAATATTGACCAAGAACCTCAAGTGGGTCCTTCATGCTTCCAAACAATTGTCCTATATCTCCCTAGTTACCATGAGCAATGTGTGGTAAATGCTAGTAGTAAGAGGTGTATATGTACAATGTATAAAAAACAAGATGAATGTTTAAAATTAGAAAGTAGTGAAAAGATTATGAATATTGCAAATGGATTAATTTGCAGTATAGTGAGAAGGAAAGCTTCTGAAAGGACAGAGATTAGATCATGCCATTGATAACGAATACGGTGCTTCAGCAAGTTATGAAGAAGGTTATGAGCAAAATGGATAACCTTCTACATGTGTGGCTAGAGAGTCAGCATCCATGCTGGAAGCCCAGTAGTCTAATATTCATTCAGGAGAAGGTTCAAAGTTTGTTACAAGAGTAAAGACTAAACAAGGTGAAAAGGCTCTTGATGGAAAGAAGTTCTAGTGCAGCTCTTGAATGTGCAACGGTTCAACATCTACTGGACTCTAAATATCAAAGGAGTGATGAGGAAGCAAACAGACACTGGGACATTCTGTGGATGCCTTGGAGATTATCAGGGTGTGGCGTCTGTGTGTGTGGGGAGGTGTATGGGGGAGGTTTGGTGATCAATAGGCTTTGCTAATTTTTTATTTTATTTATTTATTTATTTATTTATTTTTTTTGTGGTATGCGGGCCTCCCTCTGCTGTGGCCTCTCCCGTTGCGGAGGACAGGCTCCGGACGCGCAGGCCCAGCGGCCATGGCTCACGGGCCCAGCCGCTCCGCGGCATGTGGGATCCTCCCAGACCGGGGCGCGAACCCGGTTCCCCTGCATCGGCAGGCGGACGCGCAACCGCTGCGCCACCAGGGAAGCCCCGGCTTTGCTAATTTTTAATGTAGATGAAACTGATCTATTTTGGGAAAAGTTCCCTGAGGCAACATCCAATTTGAACTTGGCTTTAAAACTGTGAAGGGACAAATCATACCTCACTTTAGTTAGAACTGCATCAAGGAAATACATGTAAAAACCCCTTCCAACATTTTAGAGTTATAAACAAGTGGGTTCAGAAATAGCCTTTGGAACCTAACCTGATTTATATTTTAAAAAAGTAAAGCTTCTTCTTATTTTAATATTTATTTCTAAAATGGTTTTTTTAGGGTTTTTTTTGAATTTTTTGAATTTATTTTTTTATACAGCAGGTTCTTATTACTCATCACTTTTATACACATCAGTGTATACATGTCAATCCCAATCGCCCAATTCATCACACCACCACCCCCATGCCCCAGCCACTTTCCCCCCTTGGTGTCCATACATTTGTTCTCTACATCTGTGTCTCAATTTCTGCCCTGCAAACTGGTTCATATGTACCATTTTTCTAGGTTCCACATATATGCGTTAATGTACGATATTTGTTTTTCTCTTTCTGACTTACTTCACTCTGTATGACAGTCTCTAGATCCATCCACGTCTCAACAAATGACCCAATTGCATTCCTTTCTATGGCTGAGTAATATTCCATTGACTATATGTACCACAACTTCTTTATCCATTCGTCTGTCGATGG
>NC_041217.1:127335899-127336523 GCF_002837175.3 Physeter macrocephalus | reverse complement strand
TCCCTCTTGCGTCTCCCTCCCTCCCACCCTCCCTATCCCACCCCTCTAGGTGGTCACAAAGCACCGAGCTGATCTCCCTGTGCTATGCGGCTGCTTCCCACTAGCTATCCACCCTACGTTTGGTAGTGTATATATGTCCATGCCACTCTCTCACTTCGTCACAGCTTACCCTTCCTCCTCCCCATATCCTCAAGTCCATGCTCTAGTAGGTCTGTGTCTTATTCCCATCCCATCCCTAGGCTCTTCATGACATTTTTTTTTGTCTTAGATTCCATATATATGTGTTAGCATGCAGTATTTGTTTTTCTCCTTTTGAATTACTTCACTCTGTGTGACAGACTCCAAGTCCATCCACCTCATTACAAATAACTCAATTTTGTTTCTTTTTATTGCTGAGTAATATTCCATTGTATATATGTACCACATCTTCTTTATCCAACCGTCTGTGGATGGGCATTTAGGTTGCTTCCATGACCTGGCTATGGTAAATAGTGCTGCAATGAACATTGGGGTGCATGTGTCTTTTTGAATTATGGTTTTCTCTGGGTATATGCCCAGGAGTGGGATTGCTGGATCATATGGTAATTTTATTTTTAGTTTTTTAAGGAACTTCTGTACTGTTCT
>NC_041217.1:127332822-127335739 GCF_002837175.3 Physeter macrocephalus | reverse complement strand
GAAATGTCTATTTAGGTCTTCTGCCCATTTTTGGATTGGGTTGTTTGTTTTTTTAATATTGAGCTGCATGAGCTGTTTATATATTTTGGAGATTAATCCTTTGTCCATTGATTCGTTTCCAAATATTTTCTCCCATCCTGAGGGTTGTCTTTTTATCTTGTTTATGGTTTCCTTTGATGTGCAAAAGCTTTGAAGTTTCATTAGGTCCCATTTGTTAATTTTTGTTTTTATTTCCATTACTCTAGGGGGTGGATCAAAAAAGATCTTGCTGTAATTTATGTCAAAGAGTGTTCTTCCTATGTTTTCCTCTAAGAGTTTTAGAGTGTCCGGTCTTAAATTTGGGTCTCTAATCCATTTTGAGTTTCTTCTGTGTATGGTGTTAAGGAGTGCACTAATTTCATTCTTTTACATGTAGCTGTCCAGTTTTCCCAGCATCACTTATTGAAGAGACTGTCTTTTCTCCATTGTATATCTTTGCCTCCTTTGTCATAGATTAGTTGACTATAGGTGTGTGGGTTTATCTCTGGGCTTTCTATCTTGTTCCATTGATCTCTGTTTCTGTTTTTGTGCCAGTACCATATTGTCTTGATTACTGTAGCTTTGTAGTCTAGTATGAAGTGAGGGAGTCTGATTCCTCCAGCTCTGTTTTTTTCCCTCAAGACTGCTTTGGCTCTTCAGGGTCTTTTGTGTCTCCATACAAATTTTAAGATGATCTGTTCTAGTTCCGTAAAAAATGCCATTGGTTATTTAATAGGGATTGTATTGAATCTGTACATTGCTATGGGTAGTATAGTCATTTCACAATATTGATTCTTCCAATCCAAGAACATGGTATACCTCTCCATCTGTTGGTATCATCTTTAATTTCTTTCATCAGTGTCATAGTTTTCTGCATACGGGTCTTTTGTCTCCCTAGGTAGGTTTATTCCTAGGTATTTTATTCTTTTTGTTGCAATGGTAAATGGGAGTGTTTCCTTTATTTCTCTCTCAGATTTTTCATCATTAGTGTATAGGAATGCAAGAGATTTCTGTGCATTAATTTTGTATCCTGCAACTTTACCAACTTCATTGATTAGCTCTAGTAGTTTTCTGGTGGCATCTTTAGGATTCTCTATGTATAGTATCATGGCAACTCCAAACAGTGACAGGTTTACTTCTTCTTTTCCAGTTTGTATTCTATTTATTTCTTTTTCTTCTCTGATTGCCGTGGCTAGGACTTCCAAAACTATGTTGAATAATAGTGGTGAGAATGGACATCCTTGTCTTGTTCCTGATCTTAGAGGAAATGCTTTCAGTTAATAATAGTGGTGAGAATGGACATCCTTGTCTTGTTCCTGATCTTAGAGGAAATGCTTTCAATTTTTTACCATTGAGATTGACATTTGCTGTAGGTTTGTCATATATGGCCTTTATTATGTTGAGGTAGGTTCCCTCTATGCCCACTTTCTGGAGAGTTTTTATTATAAATCTGTGATGAATTTTGTCAAAAGCTTTTTCTGCATCAATTGAGATGATCATATGATTTTTATTCTTCAATTTGTTAATATGGTGTATCACATTGATTGATTTGTGTATATTGAAGAATCCTTGCATCTCTGGGATAAATCCCACTTGATTGTGGTGAATGATCCTTTTAATGTGATGTTGGATTCTGTTTGCTAGTATTCTGTTGAAGATTTCTGCATCTATATTCATCAGTGATATTGGTCTGTAATTTTCTTTTTTTGTATTATCTTTGTCTGGTATTGGTATCAGGGTGACGGTGGCCTCATAGAATGAGTTTAGGAGTGTTCCTACTCTCCAATTTTTTGGAAGAGTTTGAGAAGGATGGGTGTTAGCTCTTCTCTAAATGTTTGATAGAGGTCACCTGTGAATCTATCTGGTCCTGGACTTTTGTTTGTTGGAAGATTTTAAATCACAGTTTCAATTTCATTACTTGTGATTGGTCTATTCATATTTCCTGTTTCTTCCTGTTTCAGTCTTGGAAGGTTATACCTTTCTAAGAATCTAAAGGTTTATCAATTTTGTTTATCTTTTCAAGGAACCAGCTTTTAGTTTTATTGATCTTTGCTATTGTTTTCTTTGTTTCTATTTCATTTATTTCTGCTCTGATCTTTAAGATTTCTTTCCTTCTGCTAACTTTGGGTTTTGTTTGTTCTTATTTCTCTAGTTCCTTCAGGTGTAAGGTTAGATTTTTTACTTGAGATTTTTCTTGTTTCTTGAGGTAGGCTTGTATAGCTATAAACTTCCCTCTTAGAACTGCTTTTGCTGCATCCCATAGGTTTTGGTTCGTTGTGTTTTCATTGTCATTTGTTTCTAGGTATTTTTTTATTTCCACCTTGATTTCTTCAGTGATCTCTTGGTTACTTAGTAATGTATTTTTTAGCCTCCATGTGTTTGTGTTTTTTACGTTTTTTTTCCCTGTAATTCATTTCTAATCTCATAGTGTTGTGGTCAGAAAAGATGCTTGATATGATTTCAACTTTCTTAAATTTACTGAGGCTTGATTTGTCATCCAAAATGTGATCTATCCTGGAGAATGTTCCACACGCACTTGAGAAAAAAGTGTAATCTACTGTTTTTGGATGGAATGTCCTATAAATATCAATCAAATCTATTTGGTCTGTTGTGTCATTTAAAGCTTGTGTTTCCTTATTTATTTTCATTTTGGATGATCTGTCCAGTGGTGTAAGTGAGGTGTTAAAGTCCCCCACTCTTATTGTATTACTGTCGATTTCCTCTCTTAGAGTTGTTAGGAGTTGCCTTATGTATTGACGTGCTCCTATATGGGGGCATATATATTTATAATTGTTATATCTTCTTCTTGGATTGATCCCTTGATCATTATGTAGTGTCCTTCCTTGTCTCTTGTAACATTCTTTATTTTAAAGTTTATTTCATCTGATATGAGTATTGC
>NC_041217.1:127322534-127332626 GCF_002837175.3 Physeter macrocephalus | reverse complement strand
TCCCACTTAGAGAAGTTCCTTTAGCATTTGTTATAGAGCTGGTTTTGTGGTGCTGAATTCTCTTAGCTTTTGCTTGTCTGTAAAGCTTTTGATTTCTCCATCGAATCTGAATTAGATCCTTGCCGGGTAGAGCAATCTTGGTTGTAGGTTCTTCCCTTTCATCACTTAAGTATATCATGCCACTCCCTCTGGCTTGTAGAGTTTCTGCTGAGAAATCAGCTGTTAACCTTATGGGAGTTCCCTTGTACGTTGTCTTTTTTCCCTTGCTGCTTTCAATAATTTTTCTTTGTTTTTGATTTTTTCCAATTTGATTATATGTGTCTTGGTATGTTTCTCCTTGGGTTTATCCTGTATGGGACTCTCTGCACTTCCTGAACTTGGGTGGCTATTTCCTTTCCCATGTTAGGGACGTTTTCGACTATAATCTCTTCAAATATTTTCTCTGGTCCTTTCTCTCTGTCTTCTCATTCTGGGACCCCAATAATGTGAATGTTGTTGCATTTAATGTTGTCCCAGAGATCTCTTAGGCTGTCTTAATTTCTTTTCATTCTTTTTTCTTTATTCTGTTCTGCAGCAGTAGATTCTACCATTTTGTCTTCCAGGACACTTATCTGTTCTTCTGCCTCAGTTATTCTGCTATTGATTCCTTCTAGTGTAGTTTCCATTTCAGTTATTGTATTGTTCATCTCTGTTTGTTTCTTCTTTAATTCTTCTAGGTCTTTGTTAAACATTTCTTGCATCTTCTCTATCTTTGCCTCCATTCCTTTTCCGAGGTCTTGGATCATCTTCACTATCTCTATTCGGAATTCTTTTTCTGGAAGGTTGCCTATCTTCACTTCATTTAGTTGTTTTTCTAGGGTTTTATCTTGTTCCTTCATCTGGTACATAACCCTCTGCCTTTTCATCTTGTCTATCTTTCTGTGAATGGGGTTTTTGCTCCACTGGCTGTGGGATTGTAGTTCTTCTTGCTTCTGTTGTCTGCCCTCTCTCAGCACTCTTTACTGGCTTTTCCTGAAGTCCTCTTCTTCCTTTTATCTTCTTTCTTATCTTCAGGTCCACTGGAGATGACAAAAATCTCTCTATCTTTGAGGTTGATCGATGGATGTGGTGACATCTGGCTCGCCAGGGCCAGGCCTAGGCTGCGACAGACGGACGTTCATGGTAAACTTGGCTGCCATTCTCGTTCTGCCCGGGGCCCCCTTGCCTATCCTCCATGCCTGTCAGTGGTGTCCAAAGTAAAGCTTCTTAATTAAATAACAACAACGATAACTAAAACAATCCCTTTTTAGTTATGTTTAGTAATTTCTTACTTTTACTATTCATAACACTACACTGCAAGAATCTTGAGTAAAGAAATTATACCTATTGTCTTTGTATTTCTAGCCTCTAGTAAGTTCTGTTAGACACTAAGAAAATACAATAGATTAAATGAATCATTGATAATCAATGATAACACACCTATCAATAGATCCTTAGACATCAACAACGAAATAATTCCCGAGAATGTACATATTTTATAGACTATAGCTAGAAAATTTTAAAACTTTATTCTTGAAAGGTTTTCAAGTTCAAAGTGGAAAAAAATGAGTGTTGGACTTCTTTCTCAGTTAACCAAAATCCTTCTCTTCTCTGAACATTTTGGTTAATTAAAAATTGTATTTCGATTTAACCTTTTGAAAGTCTTATAATGTAAAAATGTTGTTCATTATGCTCAATGCAGTTCCAAGATAAATATTAAAGGAGATTAAAGGAATAAAAAACAAAGTGCTTAATGTTCTTTTAGATACTGAGAACTGTTTATACCATGTATGTGCCTACTATTTTTATTCACATGGCTTCCTTTCTGAACTATCCTTTTTCATCCTTTATTATCTTCCTTTTCCACAGGATTGCCAGACAGATGTGAGATCCAGGCAGGTTTGAGAAACAGGTGCTCCAGTCACATGAGCTTAGGCAACATACACACACATGAAATTTTTGCCTCAATTTCCTTATTTGTAAACTCAATTAGGTTTTTGAGTTAGGTTTTGGATATTCACAGTGATGATCTATTTCATTTTCATGAGAATTCTATAGTGTAGTCATTTTTATTCTCATTTTATTTTATTTTATTTTTTAATAATTTAGGATAAGTACATTTTATTTATTTTTTGGCTACGTCAGGTCTTCATTGTGGCACGCAGATTTCTCTCTAGTTACAGCATGTGGGCTTCTTTCTAGTTGCAGCACACAGGCTCTCTTATTGAGGTGCATGAGCTCAGTAGTTGTGCACAGGCTTAGTTGCCCTGCAGCATGTGGGATCTTAGTTCCCCGACCAGGGATTGAACCCACGTCCCCTGCATTGGAAGGCAGATTCTTTACCACTGGACCATCAGGGAAGTCCCTTATTCTCATTTTAAAGAAAAGAAACCTGGGGCTCATGGAGATGAAGTTACTTCATCATGATCAGATGACCAGCAAGTGAGGAATCAGGATTAAAAACTAAATCTATATGATTCCCAGCCCATGCATTTGCCTCTAAAACACACTGCTACCTTTCAGGAAAAATGGTAGTGTGAGTGCAGTCCAATAAAACTGACCCAAATTAATAAAAATAAGTAAAAATAAGGAAGATATTGTTAATCTTGAATCCAAAGAAAGATCCGTGACTCATGCTACAAACTTTGATTGCTTTCATTGATATATTTAAAAAAAACAGTCATCCATGCTAAAAATTGGGGAGTCATCTCAGAATGCCCCATCTCCCACACACCCCCATATTCAATGGGAGTATGTGATAGTATATCCTATTTTAAGAAAATTCTATGTACAAGATTCAGTCATACAAAAAAGTCATAGGCTCAGAACTGAAATGGACCTCCCTTCAGTTCAACTGCTTCATTTCCCAATGAGTAAACTGAAACTCAGGAAGTTTAAGTCACCTGCCGAAGCTCATCTAACAAGGTAGCAAGGGAGGTGGAACTAGAACCGAGCTCTCCTGATGGTCTATTAGCACTCCTTTATTTATATCATGCTGTCACTTTTGCAAGGGATGGCATGAGGTTATCAGATGACACATCATCAAATATTTACTGAGCACCTATTATGTATCAGGCACTGTGATGTAATGGTAAGCAAAACAGTCATAGTCTCTGTCCTCCTGTGACTTATAGTTCAGTGGGAGTTAGAGCTATTTATCAAATAATGTCACAAGTATAACGTACACACTATGATAAGTTCTGTAAGGGACTACAAAGTACTGCTGTGAGAATGTAATCAATCTGATCCGATAGGGTAGATTAGATCTATGGAAAGTCAGGCTAAACTTCTCCAAGGATGTGATGTTTGAAGTAAAATTGGGGTGGCGAGATCACAGAGCAAAGGAAACGCAGAAAGGCTTCTATCTGCAGCTACCATGAAGACTTGGTTTTCAAAAACCCAAAGGATTAACAAAGCAAAATCAAGTTCGAACACATAAACCACCTAGTTCAGTCCAGAAACGTGGTCCTCCATGCCAGGGTAGTGTTCCGAAAAGCAGAGTTAAAACAAATCTTCGGATCAAACGCTGAACATTCACTTTTAAAATCTGATTCATTAATGCTAGGAAGGATATTCAAAAGAAGATTGTGGTCAAACAAGCAAGAATTGAAATACCAGGGTTGTTACAGGTGGCAAAGTTTAACAACAGAGATTCATGAGTATCTGTAAAATGGGTGAATTTGCTGCATTTGTTGTCAGCTTTGCACTGTCACCACCAGTCCCTTTAAAGCCAAGAACGACATTACCCAGGATTCCCTTATCTGTAAGTCTCTGGGTTAGAATTTTCCAATGAAGGTACTTGCATGAATCTGGGAAAGCAGAAGTGAAGCAGAAGCTATTATATTTGGAGTGGTCTAGCAGACATACGTGGCAGGCTTTCAAACGCCTTTTGAAGTTTTTACTTTTAAGTTACAGTGGTTTGCAGACATCTCAAGCGGCAGATTTCTTTCTCTGTTCCAGGGCTTTCGTTGATGTCACAGTGAAAGTTTCTCCAATTCTTCTGCTTCGGCATGCCAGATATCCCAGATGCCCCAGGTCCTTCCATTTTGTAAGCTCTAATTCCTGTATTAAAGTACTTATTTTCATAAAACTTCTTATAGCTCTGTCTTCTCAAACAAACCCAAACTAATGCAACTTTTGCTATTTAAAGTAGTCTTAAGGGCACAGAAATTTGTGGATGGGAGCCTGCATTGGTTCTCTGACCTGATTAGATTTAAAGGTATTAATAACCTTCATTTTCAGTGGTAATGAATCATTAGTAGTTTATGGCAGGTGGTAGCAAAACAGTTACTTAAATGAGCACTGTAGTCACCTGGAGCCAAGTACCTATAGGAGTCAAGGCTGTAAGCTGCTGCAATAGAACACTGTAATGGAAATAATGTACTGTCAGATGGATTGGTTTCTTTAAATGTAATAGAGAACATAGGGAGGGTGAGGAGCTATACTTAGGGCTCTAATATTCCAGCTCAAAGGTAGATAAATAATCAGAAGACTTCTATGACTGTCCAAAAGGAACTCCTATTTCCTATAGCCTCAGAGTTGAAATTTCTGACAACCAAATCCAAAGTTTTATTCTCTCATTTAAATTTAGGGCACTGATTGGGAAAGAGCTGGACCTTTAAAGTTGGAATGAGAAGATCTGGCTATATTTTAATTAAACTGAGGACCTGGAACTTCCAGATTCCCCTGAGTCTCCCTTGCCAGTGGAAGCACCTTTCCTTCCCCATGTAAGAGAGTTACATTCTTCTTGCCTGCAGAATCTGTAACGACCGTTTCAGAGACAGCTTCCTTGTAGGTGAATGTTGATCCTTAAGACCAACCCCCACCAAACAGTATGAAGTTCCTCAGAAAACTAAAAACAGAATTACTGTAGGATCCAGCAATCCCACTCCTGAGCATTTATCCAGACAAAACTATAATTCAAAAAGATACAGGCACCCCTATGTTCATAGCAGCACTATTCACAATAGCCAAGACATGAAAGCAACCTAAATGTCCATCAACGGATGAATGGATAAAGAAGATGTGGTACATATATACAATGGAATACTACTCAGCCATAAAAAGAACAAAATAATGCCATTTGCAGCAACATGGGTGCAACTCAAGATGATCATACTAAGTGGAGTAAGTCAGAAAGAGAAAGACAAATACCATATGACATCACTTATATGTGGAATCTAAAATATGGCACATATGAAACTATCTACAAAACAGAAACAGACTCACAGACATAGAGATCAGAATTGTGGTTGCCAAGGGGTTGGGGGAAGGGAGAGGGATGGACTGGGAGTTTGGGGTTGGTAGATGCAAACTACAACACTTATAATGAATAAACAACAAAGTCCTAAAGTATAGCACAGGGAACTATATCCAGTCTCCTGGGATAAACTGTAATAGAAGAGAATATTTTTAAAAGAATGTGTATATATATATATATATATATATATATATATATATATATATACACACACATACATATATATACACATACATATAGATATACACACATACATATATATACACATACATATATATATATACACATGCATATATATATATATATATATATATCTATATATATATATAAAACTGAGTCACTTTGCTGTACAGCAGAGGTTGGCACAACATTGTAAATCAACTTCACTTCAATAAAAAACAAAGACTAACTCCCACCACCTCTATTGATTCTAGGCCTGTAATATAGCTCAGCACTGAGTATAACCCAGATGCACAGGCACAGAATATAAGGTTTATCAATTCATATCAGTAGAAAGTTGGGGAGTATGGATAAGAAGAGATCTTAAGGAAGGCAACAAAAGCAAAAATAAACAGGTGAGACTACCTCAAAAGCTTCTGCACAGCAAAGGAAACCATCAATGAAATCAAAAGGCAACCAATGGAATAAAAGAAAATACTTGAAAATCATATCTGATAAGGAGTTAATCTCAAGATATATAAAGAACTCATACAGCTCAAAAGCAAAACCAATCCAGTTAAAAAATGGGCTAAGGAACTGAATAGATGTTTTTCCAAAGAAGATATACAAATGGCCAACAGGTACATTAAAAAGGTGCTCAACGTCACTAATCATCAAGGAGGTTCAAATCAAAACCACAATGAGATATCATTTCACTCCTGTTAGAATAGCTATTATCAAAAGACAAGAAATATCAAGTGTTGGTGAGGATGTGGAGAAAAGAGAACACTTATACACTGTTGGTGAGAATGTAAATTGCTGCAGTCACTGTGGAAAACAATATGAGGGTTCCTCAAAAAATTAAAAATAAAACTACTATAAAATCCAGCAATCTTACTTCTGGGTATATATCCAAAGGAAATGAAAACAGAATATTGAAGAGATATCTGAATTCCCTTGCTTATTGCAGCATTAGTCACAATAGCCAAGACATAGAAACAACCTAAGTGTTCATCAAGGGATGAATAGATAAGTAAAGTGAAGTGTATATTTATAACAGAATAGTATTCAGCCATGAAAAAGGAGAAATACTGCAATTTGCTACAAATAGATGGACATTGAGGGCATTATACTCAGTGAAATAAGCCAGACAGAGAAAGAAAAGTACCACATGATATCACTTATAAGTGAAATCTAATTTTCTTTTAAGTTAAAGTTTAAAACAGAGAGTAGAAAGGTGGTTTCCAGAGACTGGAATATGGGGGAAATAGGAAGAGGTTGGTAAAATGGTACAAATAAAATTTAAAAAAGAGAGATCTTAAATATGTTAGACCAGGGTGGGAGGAATATATTTGATCAGACTGAATTTCTAAATATGGATGCATCAACTAGAGATTCTGAATACAATGCATTAGCTCAAGAAGCTGGGAATGACTCAGTTTCGAGATTTGTTGACTAAAATCTGGGCTCAATAGTGATCTATAATCAATGAAGCTAAGATATCAGAATTCCTGTGGCATACTGTAGGGCAGTGTTTTTTCAGTCTTACCACTACTGATAACTGGAGCCAGATAATTCTTTGTTGAAGGTTGAGGGAGACTGTGGATTGTAGAATATTTACATGTATCCCTAGCCACTACCTACTGGATGCCAGTAGCACCTCCCCCAATTTATGACTATAAAACATGTCTCTAGACATTGTCAAATGTCCACAGGGGGAAGCAAAATTGGCTCCAGTTGAGAACAATTGCTATAGAAGAAGGTATCTGAAGGCTTACAGAGATATGAAACCTGGAGTAGATTTATTATGAATGGCCTACTGGTTATATCACCTAGGAGAGTCCAGAGTACATACCCTTCATCAAGGCTTTGAGAAATAAGTTGATGAAGGCAGTGTCAGCATCCTTGAAAGGCTCTGTAGTGACAGTTGTCTGCAAAGAAAGCAAAAGATGCTGCCATGGAAATAAGCACTCTGAATTCAATGGGTGGTGAAATCCCTGAGTGACAAGATACAAGAAGTAATTAGAATGATTTTGTCTGTAGAGATCTTTAGTGGTGGCCAATTTATGATGGGGTCCCTAGGACCATGGTGAGCCACCTACTTCATTTGTATAAGCAAGACAAACAAAAACCAAAACTTGATATGATCACAGAGGTTTGACATGAGCTGATATAATAGATGGTCGTATTTCCTTAACAAATTCCAATACTTGAGCCAAATCACAGACCTAGAGTCCTTTTTAAAAGAGAGTGAATAGGTGTGGAGGGAGAATAATGGTTTCCCAAAGATGTCCATGTCCTAACTCCCAGAATCGGTGAATGTATCTTGTTACATGGCAAAGGGGAAACCAGGTTGCAGAATTAAGGTTTCTACTTACTTGACCTTAAAATAAAGAGATTATCTTGGATTATCTGAGTGAGCCCAATGTAATCAAAGGATCCTTAAAAGACAGAAGAGGGAGACCAAAGAGTCAGAACCAAAGAGATGTCATTGTGAGAATGATTCTACTGATCCCCGCTGGGTTTTGGTGGTTTTTTTTTTTCATTCTAACTATAAATTTTAATACTATATTTTAAAATAAGTCCCAGTTCATGAAGCAAATGTAAAACAACACCATAGCATATCTAGAAAATAAAGATAATGAATATGAAAACACTATATTGAAGAATTTATGAGATTTCTCTAAGGCAGTGCTTGGTGGAAAATAGCTTTCAATACCTAGAGAAATATGCAAACAGAAAATGGCAAACTATTTAATACTGACTCAGATATTTTAAATTTTTTAAATAAAGAACAAAACAAGGGCTTCCCTGGCGGCGCAGTGGTTGAGAGCCCACCTGCCGATGCAGGGGACACGGGTTCGTGCCCTGGTCCGGGAAGATCCCACATACTGCAGAGCGGCTGGGCCTGTGAGCCATGGCCGCTGAGCCTGTGCGTCCGGAGCCTGTGCTCCGCAATGGGAGAGGCCACAACAGTGAGAGGCCCGCATACTGCAAAAAAAAAAAAAAAAGAACAAAACAAAAATTGTAAAGGCTATTAAAATTATTAAAACAGAATTTAATGAATATGACAACAGAAAAACTAAAGCAGGTAATTTGAGGCCTTGAAGCAGTAGGTTGAGGAACAGAACAGAAAGAAATGTTAGAGGAACAGAAAGAAAAGCCATGAGGCTGAAGCAGTGAGAATAAGAAGGAGATCAGAAAAGATGAGTCCAGAGAATAGGAGGTACCCATCACATAGGGTCTTGCAGGTGATACAGCAGACTTTGGCTTCTGTATTGAAAGTGGGCTTCGGGGAAATAGAGAGCAAGACCAGCTCAAATGTTAATGCAATAATCCAGGGGAGAGAGGATGGTGGCAAAACAGAGATGGTGAGCCACAGTTGACTTCTGGATGTATTTAGAAGTAGGGTCAATAGGATTTATTGTTGGAACTGTTGTGAGAGAAATAGGGGGAAATGGAAGGGTGACATCACTTGCCTGAACAGGTAGAATGGAAATGTTAGTGACTTGAGATGAAGAAAACTAGAAATAGAGCTGGTGTGGAGAGAGGTCTCGAGTTCAATTTTAGACAAGTTCATTTTCAGATGGCTATTATACACCCAAGTGCAGTTGCTAATTAGGTGGTGAGATGTGGGTTTAGGATTAGGGGCAGAGGTCTGGCCTATAAACTTGGGAGTTATCAGTCTAGATGTTAAATGCAATGAGTAAGGGAAAGATTGCTGTGTATACTATGCTGCCTGTTGTGTAAAAACAAAGGGGGGGTATATAATCATACTAACTTGCATATGGATAAAAATCTTTGGAATTACACATAAGAAATATGCATAAAGATCTACATATGGAAATCTACTTAGTAGCCTGTCATTTGTTGATGGGGAGGAACTGGGCAGAGTTTGGAGGGAGATAATGATTGTATATCTTCTACATCTAAAAAAATAACCTAGGCATGTTATTAAAGATACCATTAATTTAAAATAAATAAAATAATATAAAACAAAGTCTAAATTAATGAAAAATTAAAGTACAAAGTTTTACAAACAAAAATGAATAAACAAAATAGAACATTTGTTAAATGTATGCTTCTGCTATAACTATTTTGAGGATTATACTTACTTAAAATTACTTCTTATACAATAAATCAAGCATCATTTACTACAAATTCATATTATTTAAAGCTACTTCAGAAGACTCTTGAATGATTTATAATACCTTTAATCAAATCACCCTAATCAGATTTTTTTTTGTTTTCTTTTTAAATTTTTGAATTTTATTTATTTATTTATACAGCAGGTTCTTATTACTCATCAATTTTGTACACATCAGTGTATACATGTTAATCCCAATCACCCAATTCATCACACCACAACCCCCATCCCCTGGCCACTTTCTCCCCTCGGTGCCCATATGTTTGTTCTCTACATCTGTGTCTCAGTTTCTGCCCTGCAAACCGGTTCATCTGTACCATTTTTCTAGGTTCCACATATGTGCGTTAATATACGATATTTGTTTTTCTCTTTCTGACTTACTTCACTCTGTATGACAGTCTCTAGATCCATCCACGTCTCAACAAATGACCCAATTTCTTTCCTTTTTATGGCTGAGTAATATTCCATTGTATATGTGTGCCACATCTTCTTTATCCATTCGTCTGTC
>NC_041217.1:127319537-127322458 GCF_002837175.3 Physeter macrocephalus | reverse complement strand
AGTGCTGCAATGAATATTGAGGTGCATGTGTCTTTTTGAATTATGGTTTTCTCTGGGTATATGCCCAGGAGTGGGATTGCTGGATCATATGGTAATTTTATTTTTAGTTTCTTAAGGAACCTCTGTACTGTTCTCCAGAATTCGTTTGCAAATATTTTCTCCAATTCTGAGGGTTGTCTTTTCGTCTTTTTTACAGTTTCCTTTGCTGTGCAAAAGCGTTTTGATTTGCATTTCTCTAATAATTAGTGATGTTGACCAGCTTTTCATGAGCTTCTTGGCCATCTGTATGTCTTCTTTGGAGACATGTCTATTTAGGCCTTCTGCCCATTTTTGGATTGGGTTGTTTGTTTTTTTTAATACTGAGCTGCATGAGCTGTTTATATATTTTGGAGATTAATCCTTTGTCTGTTGATTCGTTTGCAAATATTTTCTCCAATTCTGAGGGTTGTCTTTTCGTCTTTTTTACAGTTTCCTTTGCTGTGCAAATTCTTCCTCTGTTTTCCTCTAAGAGTTTTATAGTGTCCAGCTTTACATTTAGGTCTCAAATCCATTTTGAGTTTTTTTTTGTGTATGGTGTTAGGGTGTGTTCTAATTTCATTCTTTTACATGTAGCTGTCCAGTTTTCCCAGCACCACTTATTGAAGAGACTGTCTTTTCTCCATTGTGCATCTTTGCCTCCTTTGTCATAGATTAGTTGACCATAGGTGCGTGGGTTTATCTCTGGGCTTTCTATCTTGTTCCATTGATCTATGTTTCTGTTTTTGTGCCAGTACCATATTGTCTTGATTACTGTAGCTTTGTAGTATAGTCTGAAGTCAGGGAGTCTGATTCCTCCAGCTCCGTTTTTTTTCCCTCAAGACAGCTTTGGCTATTTGTGGTATTTTGTGTCTCCATACAAATTTTAAGATGATTTGTTCTAGTTCTGTAAACAATGCCATTGGTAATTTGATAGGGATTGCACTGAATCTGTAGATTGCTTTGGGTATTATAGTCATTTTCACAATATTGATTCTTCCAATCCAAGAACATGGTATATCTCTCCACCTGTTGGTATCATCTTTAATTTCTTTCATCAGTCTCTTATAGTTTTCTGCATACAGGTCTTTTGTCTCCCTGGGTAAGTTTATTCCAAGGTATTTTATTCTTTTTGTTGCAATGGTAAATGGGAGTGTTTCTCTTTCAGATTTTTCATCATTAATGTATAGGAATGCAAGAGATTTCTGTGCATTAATTTTGTATCCTGCTACTTTACCAAATTCATTGATTAGTTCTAGTAGTTTTCTGGTGGCATCTTTAGGATTCTCTATGTGTAGTATCACGTCATTTGCAAACAGTGACAGTTTAACTTCTTCTTTTCCAATTTGTATTCCTTTTATTTCTTTTTCTTCTCTGATTGCCGTGGCTAGGACTTCTAAAACTACGTTGAATAATAGTGGTGAGAGTGGACATTCTTCTCTTGGTCCTGATCTTAGAGTAAATGCTTTCAGTTTTTCACCATAAAGAATGATGTTTGCTGTGGGTTTGTTGTATATGGCTTTTATTATGTTGTGGTAGGTTCCCTCTATTCCCACTTTCTGCAGAGTTTTTACCTTAAATGGTTTTGAATTTTGTCAAAAGCTTTTTCTGCATCTATTGATATGATCATATGGTTTTTATTCTTCAGTTTGTTAATACGGAGTATCACATTGATTGATTGCGTATATTGAATAATCCTTGCATCCCTGGAATAAATCCCACTTGATCATGGTGTATGATCCTTTAATGTGTTGCTGGATTCTGTTTGCTAGTATTTTGTTGAGGATTTTTGCATCTATATTCATGAGTGATATTGGTCTGTTATTTTCTTTTTTTGTAGTATCTTTGTCTGGTTTTGGTATCAGGGTAATGGTGGCCTCATAGAATGAGTTTGGGAATGTTCCTTCCTCCACAAATTTTTGGAAGAATTTGAGAAGGATGGGTGTTAGCTCTTCTCTAAATGTTTGATAGAAGTCACCTGTGAAGCCATCTGGTACTGGACTTTTGTTTGTTGGAAAATTTTAAATCACAGTTTCAATTTCAATACTTGTGATTGGTCTGTTCATATTTTCTGTTTCTTCCTGTTTCAGTCTTGGAAGGTTATACCTTTCTAAGAATTTGTCCATTTCTTCCAGGTTGGGTTTTGTTTGTTCTTCTTTCTCTAGTTCCTTTAGGTGTAAGGTTAGATTGTTTATTAGAGATTTTTCTTGTTTCTTGAGGTAAGATTGTATAGCTATAAACTTCCCTCTTAGAACTGCTTTTGCTGCATCCCATAGGTTTTGGTTCGTTGTGTTTTCATTGTCATTTGTTTCTAGGTATTTTTTGATTTCCTCTTTGATTTCTTCAGTGATCGCTTGGTTATTTAGTAATGTATTATTTAGCCTCCATGTGTTTGTGTTTTTTCCTTTTTTTTCCCTATAATTCATTTCTAATCTCATAGCATTGTAGTCAGAAAAGATGCTGGATATGATTTCAATTATCTTAAATTTACTGTGGCTTGATTTGTCACCCAAGATGTGATCTATCCTGGAGAATGTTCCGTGCTCACTTGAGAAGAAAGTGTAATCTGCTGTTTCTGGATGGAATGTCCTATAAATATCAATTAAATCTATCTGGTCTATTGTGTCATTTAAAGTTTCTGTTTCCTTATTTATTTTCATTTTGGATGATCTGTCCATTGGTGTAAGTGAGGTGTTAAAGTCCCCCACTACTATTGTGTTACTGTCGATTTCCTCTTTTAGAGCTATTAGCAGTTGCCTTATGTATTGATGTGCTCCTATGTTGGGGGCATATATATTTATAATTGTTATATCTTCTTCTTGGATTGGTCCCTTGATCACTATGTAGTGTCCTTCCTTGTCTCTTGTAACTTTCTTTATTTTAAAGTCTATTTTATCTGATATGAG
>NC_041217.1:127302354-127319098 GCF_002837175.3 Physeter macrocephalus | reverse complement strand
CTTCCTGGACTTGGGTGGCTATTTCCTTTCCCATGTTAGGGACGTTTTCGACTATAATCTCTTCAAATATTTTCTCTGGTCCTTTCTCTCTCTCTTCTCCTTCTGGGACCCCTATAATGTGAATGTTGTTGCATTTAAAGTTGTCCCAGTGGTCTCTTAGTCTGTCTTCATTTCTTTTCATTCTTTTTTCTTTATTCTGTTCTGCTGCAGTGAATTCCACCATTCTGTCTTCCAGGTCACTTATCTGTTCTTCTGTTTCAGTTATTCTGCTATTGATTCCTTCTAGTGTAGTTTTCATTTCAGTTATTGTATTGTTCATCTCTGTTTGTTTTTCTTTAATTCTTCTAAGTCTTTGTTAAACATTTCTTGCATCTTCTAGATATTTGCCTCCATTCTTTTTCTGAAGTCTTGGATCATCTTCACTCTCATTATTAGGAATTCTTTTTCTGGAAGGTTGCCTATGTCCACTTCATTTAGTTGTTTTTCTGAGGTTTTATCTTGTTCCTTCATCTGGTACATAACCCTCTGACTTTTCATCTTGTCTATCTTTCTGTGAATGTGGTTTTTGTTCCACAGGCTGCAGCATTGTAGTTCTTCTTGCTTCTGCTCAATCAGATGTTTAACAACAGTATTTCTTCATTCTTATAGCTATAAATATTAAAAACTCCAAACTTCCTTTGAAAAATAAAGAAAAATTTTCAATTCAGCTTACTGGTTTCAGGCACTACTGAGTCCTGCTGCTCCAAAAATCATCAGAGATGTTTCTCTGGTCCTCCTGGCTCTGTTTTTTCTTGTTTCAGGTAAGTTCTTTCCTTTTTCCATGCACTAGTGGAGATGGCTTCTGGTCTGTCCAGGCTTCCACGGTTGTTAGTATCTGGAAGTGCTGTGGTGACATTGTCTACACAGGTTGTTTCAACTTGAGTTCTCACTTCTTTTCTTGCTGAGTGCTAAATTGTTTTTTCGTCTATCTGGAAATCTGTTATTTTTTTTCTTCAACCCACAGGGTTCAGTAGTTGTCCTTGAAGAGTTGTCAGCAGTGGAAACCTCCTGAAGAACCAGTGCTGGGTTAGAAAAACTTGAGCTGTAATCAATCACTTGCTGGAGACTCAGTCTGGACATCTCTGAGATTTAAAAACTCCCGGGGCATCCAAGCATAAGGGCCCCACAATTCTGTGAGATTTACCTACAGGTGCTTTCAGTAGATATCAGAGAGGGGTAACCTCAGGCTTCCCACAAGCAGAAGATAAACGAGCCATTTTGAAATACCTGGTCCCTGCTGGTTTTGAAGATATAAGGGGGTGATGAGCCATTGCAAGTAGCCTCTAGAATCTGGAAAAGGCAAGAAAACAAATGTCCCCTAAAGCCTCTAGAAAGGAACATAACTCTACAAACACCTTCATTTTAGGCCATTTTGGACTTTTGACCTCCAAAACTGTAAGTTAATAAACTTGTATTTGTGTTGCTTTAAGACACTACATTTGTGGTAATTTATTACAGTAGCCATAGGAAACTAATATGCTATATTAAAGGTCAGTTTAAGTAAAGGATCTGCTATACTTACAAAAATTGTGCTGTAAGTCTGCCTCCCAACCTTCCCAAAGGGACTTGTGTCCATTTACTGGGGTGAATGCACACTGAGGAAAGGAAGGTAGCCAAATCTTCCAGGGATTAATAGAAACTGACTCTGAATTGATGCTCATTCCTGGAGACACAAATGCCACTGTGGTCCACTAGTCAAAAGTAGGAACTTATGGGGTCTTCCCTGGTGGCACAGTGGTTGGGAGTCCGCCTGCCGATGCAGGGGACGCGGGTTCGTGCCCCGGTCCGGGAAGATTCCACATGCTGTGGAGTGGCTGGGCCCTTGAGCCATGGCCGCTGAGCCTGCATGTCCGGAACCTGTGCTCCGCAACGGGAGAGGCCGCAACAGTAAGAGGCCCGCGTACCGCAAAAAAAAAAAAAAAAAAAAGAGTGAGCCCGAATGTAAACTGTGGACCTGGGGTGATAATGACGAGTCCGTGCAGGTGCACTCCGGTGGGGGGCGCTGATGGAGGCGGCGGCCTGCGCGTGCACGGCAGACGTACAGGGAATTCTCCCTACCTTCTGCTCGGTTTTGCTGTGAACCTAAAACTGCTCCCAAGACTAATGTCAAGAAGGAAAGGAGGAAAGGAAGGAAAGCAAGCAAGAAAAAAGAAACCAACAAAACAAGCCAGCAGCGGAAAAGAGCTGAGACACCAAAGAAAGCCAGTTCCTGACCATATTACGTCAGGATCCGGCCCCTGGATCCAGCCAGCCAGGCCTGAATGAGACCTGACTGTGAATGTTTTGAACATGGAGCCAATGCATTACTGCTTTCCCCTTAAAAAAAAAAAATACACACACACACACACACACACACTACCACTGATAGAGGGAAAGAAAGCCTTCCTGCCATGGGTATGTGAGAGAGTGCCCCTGTTCTTAGGCAGCTGGCTGAAGGATCCAGTCACAGCTGCCACTGACTTTCAGGTGGTTCAGAATAAGAGAGCGAGAGAGAGAGTGTGTGTGTGTGTGTGTGTGTGTATTTTTTTTTTTTAAGGGGAAAGCAGTAATGCATTGGCTCCATGTTCAAAACATTCACAGTCAGGTCTCATTCAGGCCTGGCTGGCTGGATCCAGGGGCCGGATCCTGACGTAATATGGTCAGGAACTGGCTTTCTTTGGTGTCTCAGCTCTTTTCCGCTGCTGGCTTGTTTTGTTGGTTTCTTTTTTCTTGCTTGCTTTCCTTCCTTTCCTCCTTTCCTTCTTGACATTAGTCTTGGGAGCAGTTTTAGGTTCACAGCAAAACCGAGCAGAAGGTAGGGAGAATTCCCTTGTCTTCATTTCTTTTCATTCTTTTTTCTTTATTCTGTTCTGCTGCAGTGAATTCCACCATTCTGTCTTCCAGGTCACTTATCTGTTCTTCTGTTTCAGTTATTCTGCTATTGATTCCTTCTAGTGTAGTTTTCATTTCAGTTATTGTATTGTTCATCTCTGTTTGTTTTTCTTTAATTCTTCTAAGTCTTTGTTAAACATTTCTTGCATCTTCTAGATATTTGCCTCCATTCTTTTTCTGAAGTCTTGGATCATCTTCACTCTCATTATTAGGAATTCTTTTTCTGGAAGGTTGCCTATGTCCACTTCATTTAGTTGTTTTTCTGAGGTTTTATCTTGTTCCTTCATCTGGTACATAACCCTCTGACTTTTCATCTTGTCTATCTTTCTGTGAATGTGGTTTTTGTTCCACAGGCTGCAGCATTGTAGTTCTTCTTGCTTCTGCTCAATCAGATGTTTAACAACAGTATTTCTTCATTCTTATAGCTATAAATATTAAAAACTCCAAACTTCCTTTGAAAAATAAAGAAAAATTTTCAATTCAGCTTACTGGTTTCAGGCACTACTGAGTCCTGCTGCTCCAAAAATCATCAGAGATGTTTCTCTGGTCCTCCTGGCTCTGTTTTTTCTTGTTTCAGGTAAGTTCTTTCCTTTTTCCATGCACTAGTGGAGATGGCTTCTGGTCTGTCCAGGCTTCCACGGTTGTTAGTATCTGGAAGTGCTGTGGTGACATTGTCTACACAGGTTGTTTCAACTTGAGTTCTCACTTCTTTTCTTGCTGAGTGCTAAATTGTTTTTTCGTCTATCTGGAAATCTGTTATTTTTTTTCTTCAACCCACAGGGTTCAGTAGTTGTCCTTGAAGAGTTGTCAGCAGTGGAAACCTCCTGAAGAACCAGTGCTGGGTTAGAAAAACTTGAGCTGTAATCAATCACTTGCTGGAGACTCAGTCTGGACATCTCTGAGATTTAAAAACTCCCGGGGCATCCAAGCATAAGGGCCCCACAATTCTGTGAGATTTACCTACAGGTGCTTTCAGTAGATATCAGAGAGGGGTAACCTCAGGCTTCCCACAAGCAGAAGATAAACGAGCCATTTTGAAATACCTGGTCCCTGCTGGTTTTGAAGATATAAGGGGGTGATGAGCCATTGCAAGTAGCCTCTAGAATCTGGAAAAGGCAAGAAAACAAATGTCCCCTAAAGCCTCTAGAAAGGAACATAACTCTACAAACACCTTCATTTTAGGCCATTTTGGACTTTTGACCTCCAAAACTGTAAGTTAATAAACTTGTATTTGTGTTGCTTTAAGACACTACATTTGTGGTAATTTATTACAGTAGCCATAGGAAACTAATATGCTATATTAAAGGTCAGTTTAAGTAAAGGATCTGCTATACTTACAAAAATTGTGCTGTAAGTCTGCCTCCCAACCTTCCCAAAGGGACTTGTGTCCATTTACTGGGGTGAATGCACACTGAGGAAAGGAAGGTAGCCAAATCTTCCAGGGATTAATAGAAACTGACTCTGAATTGATGCTCATTCCTGGAGACACAAATGCCACTGTGGTCCACTAGTCAAAAGTAGGAACTTATGGGGTCTTCCCTGGTGGCACAGTGGTTGGGAGTCCGCCTGCCGATGCAGGGGACGCGGGTTCGTGCCCCGGTCCGGGAAGATTCCACATGCTGTGGAGTGGCTGGGCCCTTGAGCCATGGCCGCTGAGCCTGCATGTCCGGAACCTGTGCTCCGCAACGGGAGAGGCCGCAACAGTAAGAGGCCCGCGTACCGCAAAAAAAAAAAAAAAAAGTAGGAACTTATGGAGAACAGGTGGCTAATGGAGTTTTGGTTCATGCCTGCCTATAAGTCCAAGCTTCTGGCTGTTTCTTAGTTCTGAATACATAGGTAGGATAGGCATATGCAGACTTGTCATATTAGCACCTTGATCCGTGGAGTGGGAGGTATTATGGTGAGAAAGCCTCTTCAGTGCTCTTCCTACTGAAATTGCAAACCAAAAGTAATACTGATCAAAGACTTGAAATATGGAGAGATATTGGTCTCTACCACTTTACCCATTCAACCTACCTACTACCTACATACTTGGCCAGGACAGAGAAAATATAAATCTTGGAAATGACAGTGAATTATCCTAAACTTAACTAGATGGTGACTTCAATTGAAGCTATTGACCAGATGTGGATTTTTACTGAACAAATCAACACAGCTCTGGATATCTTGTAGGTAGCTGGTGCTTTTTTTTCCCTACACTTGTTAGTAAGCACAATCAGAACAAGTGTTCTTTGATATAGGGGGAGTAACAATATACCTTCACTAGGTGACCTTACCTCAGACCCCTTCAATACTCCAGTGCTCAAGGATCTTGATTATCTAGTGATTCCATGGGACATTATTCTGGCCTACTGCATTGATGTTATCAGGCTGATTGAAATTAGTGAGCAGGAAGTAGCTAATATCCTTGTACACCTTAATAAAACTCATGCATGCCAGCGGGTAAGACCACAAAATTCAGGGCTTGAAAACTCAGTGAAATTTCTAGGAATTCTAGGAATTTCTGGGATACATTGAGATAATCACTACAAAGTGAAGGACAAGTGGCTCCAACCAGTAAGGAAAATGTATAACACCTAGAGTACCTCTTTGGGTATTGAAGCAATCTATTCTTCATTTAGGAACACGGATTTGATCCATTTACTGAGTAATCTGTTAAGACTGCCAGTTTTGAGTGGAAAACAGGACAAGGAAAAGCTATGCAACAGGTCCAGGTTGCTTGCTCTTCAAGCTGTTTTGCCACTTGAGCCGTATAAGCCTGCATACCCAATGGTGGTGAAGTATCTATGACAGATATGAATGCTATATGGAGTCTTTGGCAAGTCCTATAGATAAATAACAGTGCAGACCTTTTGAATTTTGGAGTAAAGTTATGTCTTTTGCAGATAACTATTGTCCTTTTGAGGAACAGCTTTCAGCTTGCTCCTGGGCCCTAAAAGAGACTGAATGTGTAATAATGGGCCATCGAGTTACCATGTGACCTAAGCTTTTCATGATAAAATGACAAGCTTTTCTCATAGCATGTGTGCTGTCTGGCTCATGAAGTTATAAATTTGGATGTGTACAACAGCACTTCATCATCAAGTACTATATACAAGATAGGGCCCAAGCAGCTCTTGGAGGCACAAGCAATTTGCCCAGACGAATTACTCAAGACTCCTGAGGTCCCTACTCCTGTTGCCAGACTTCTTTTCCTCGATCAGCACCTCTAGCTTCATGGTGAGTCCTCTATGATCAGCTCATGGACAAACACAGAGCTTGTTTACAAGATGATTCTGTATTATATCCCAGTAACAATTTAAAGTGGGCAGCTTCAACACTGTAGCACCACACAGGGGTGATCCTAAAGAACGGTGGTAAAGAGAAATCCTCCCAGTACAAAGAACTTTGAGCAATGCCCCTTGTTATTCATTTTTCTTGGAAGGAAATGTAGACAGACGTATGGATCTATACTGTTTTGTGGGCAGTCGCTAACAGTTTAGCTAGATGATCATGGAGTGAGAAGACACAAAATTGGAAAACTGTAGACAAGGAGGTCTGGAGAAGAGATAAGTAGATGTAATTCTCCAAATTGGCATAGAATATTAGGATTGTTTTGTGTCATATAAATGTTCATGAAAGGGCTACCACAACAGAGGAGACTTTCAATGATCAGAGGGACAATATAACCCTCTATAGGTTATAGATGGAGGGCTTTAGGTGCTTGACAAACTTTGCAAGTCTGGGAAAATGTCCTCAGGATACTGTACATGCTTTGAATGAGCAATCAGTATATGATGTTATTTCACCCATAGCCAGGATGTATGGATTTAAGAACTACAGGGTGGAAATGGAACTGGATTCTCTCATTATTACCCCTAACAATCCACTAGCAAATTTTCTATTCCCAATATTACAACTTGGGCTTTCTGCTTTAAGATCTTAATTCCTAGAATCAGGGGACGCAACATAGTTATTATGAACTAGAAACTGCCAGTGCCATCTGGCCACTATGGGTACCTCATGCCACTGAACCAATAGCAAAGGAGGGTGTTACTCTAATAGGTGGGGTAATTCATTCTGATTATAAAGGGGAAATTATGTTGCTACTACAAAATGGGAGTAAAGAGGACATGACTATAACCCAGAATATTCTATGGGTGTGTTTCTTAGTACTCTTTTGTCCTCTAACAAAAGATAATGAGAAACTACAGAAACCCAGTACAGACAAGAGTGCTGATGACAGATCCTTCAGGAGGATTTGGGTAATTCCATTGAGCAAAGAAACACAACCAACTGAACCACTTATTGAAAACAAAGAGGCTAAGGAAAGTTTAGTGGAATAAGAAAGATATAAATACCAATTATGGCCAAATCACCACTTGTAGAAACAATAACTGTAGTGATTACACTCATCTTCCTTATTGCTTTGATTTGTTTATATTTACATACATGAATGAATTATTCTTTTCTATTCTGTCTCTTCATGTTGTATTATCTAACATTAGATATTTTAATACAACATTAGCATTTGTATTACAGGATTTCAAAGGGGCAAGTATAACTTAGCTAAAGAGGGTTAAACATCATTTAGAGATAGTGAAAATGATATATGAGACTTGAATCTACTCTTTGGGAAGAGGGTTTGTTGGTCTTTGGTTGTCAAAGGATGGTTGCATTGTGCTAATTAAAAGCATGATGTCCTTATATTACTTATCGAGTTAAATGCAGTTAAATGGAATGGGGCATAGTTGTCAAATTTCCAAAGGGGTTGACTCTGTTAGATTGTTTGTTGTCAATTTAGCAGTATCTTCAAAATCCCCTTTTAGGCCTGGGAAGTATGTTGCCTAAAATCTCCTTCCACACACGGTTCTGGATTAGAGATTTCCAATGAGAACAACTTTCTTGAGATTTGGAAGGTAAAGTAAAGCAAATGAATTTTTGGAAAGTTATTATAATCCCATGTGGTAGGCTTCAAGACTTCTTCAAGAGCTTTCACCTAGCAGTCATACTGGTTTGAAAACTCCCCCCATAAGTGGTATGCTTCTTTCTTTATTCCTTTGCCTCAGTCTGATATTTGTGATTCTTTCATGATTCTCTAGCTTCAGCCATCCAGATTGATAATCCTGCAGCTCTTTCCATATTTGTGTAAGCCCTGTCTTCATTATTAAACATCAATTACACCCATCAATACTTGCACTGTCTCAATTTTTTTGAACAAACTCAGACTGAGACAATGAGTGATCCTCTATTGCCAGTTTATATTCAGTACTCTTGGCCTCTGTGGCAGTTATGTCCAGTGATGTTAAACTGCAAGTGGAAGATGGATACCATAGAAATTGTTTGGTAAAACCAGAAAAGGTGCCAGAGCCCCTGATAAGCAGGTCCTCTGAAGAAGCTGGGAGGAAAACTAAGGGGAGATAAGGGATATGGACCAGAATAAAATGATGGAGGGCACTCAAGCATCCAGAGTTGACCCTCAGTACACTGATACCACACTGCAAACACAAATGATTCTTGGCTTCACCTGCTGGGAGGAATGAATGCAATTACTAACATTCTTTCCAGCTTTTGTCAGAAGAGGTTCATAAGAAGTGCAGTTGAGGCTACAGATAAAAGATATCAACAGTGTTAGTTCAAAGGGACTGAAAAAGGCACGGTCTGAAAATGGGGTACAAATATACCTCCAGGTTTATTACAGATCATAACTAGAACTAGGGCAAAGCTTATCACCCATAATATTAAATTAACACACTGAATTATAATCAGCTAATGCTTTAATGAATTTAACAACCACTATATTACTTTGGTTCACAAAGCGAATATATTTCTCATCTTAAATTCATTTCTCAAGTCCACCATGTGTATCTAATTTAGAGTGTAGAGTTTCTCACTTAATAGAATTTATATTCCTATCACTATTTATCAAGCAACCCTGAAACTGAAATGATTTATTTAGCAAGGACCTTCTCTTATTCCGTTTTATGGGTGTAATAATTTGGTTTAATTGTCAACTGTAAAAGCGATAGGACTTAGAGAACTTAGTTATTTGTCCTTTTTATGGTAGAAACACTTCGCCATGGCCTATTTCCAATGAAGCGACTAAATGGAGGCACAATGATTTTCTTAAAGAGAAAAAAAAAGAAATTGTATAAGCATCTCTTTTTTTGTGTGTAAATCCTAAGCCATGCCCTAATTTTAAAGACTTCAGCAAAAAAAAGTTGAAAGATTAATATTATACCTTGGGTGCACATTTATCCATTTAAATTAGCAGCCCTCAACAATTTTTGATCATACTGCTTGACTGTATTGGTGGCAGATTCTGCAATGAGTTGGATTGGATCCGGCTCTTATTCTGGGCAATGATCACAAAACCCACAGGAAGCAATTGGAGATTCAACAATTTTTATTGGACTATGCACTATGTGAAAACACTGCCCAGTTTCAATTGATAAACACACTTGTATGTGTGCATGTACATGTCCAAACCACACATACTGTGTACACATACAGGCACATCACAAAACAGAAAGCGAGTCAAAGGAATGTAATTTACTTCCAGCTGAAAAACCAAAGCAGTTTTCAATTCATGTCACAGGCCAGATTGTAGCAAAAGCTCCCAAGGCTCCTCCCACTTCTGTCAGCTCCCAGCTGTGCTCCCCTCGAATGGGATCTGTTGACAAGGCACCTTCTGGACACTTGCTGACAAGGACAAGAAGCTTATGGGTTTTGAATGGAAAGGATTTGCTAAAAAAAGCTTCAATCCAAGCCTTCACCTCTTTCTCCCAGAGGTCAGGGCACTAAAGTCCATGGTAGCTTGGAAAATCACTCGGTGAACCAATGAATTATTTACATTTTAGAGCTTGCTCCTTGACACTGATCTTCAGGTAAACCCAGTTAGGAAATTAAGCTCGTGCACCTACATTTTTGAAATGAAAATGCAGACTGAGAAAGCTTCTTTTTACAGCCATATTAGTGTGCCTCTCTGGTCCATTGTCAAAGACTGATTCTCACCTAATCTAAACCTCAACACATCATCCTGGTGAAATTAAGTCTACCAAGAGCCAAGCCTCTTTTTCTTCTATGAGTAAATTCTATATAACTTTAGTTCTTAGCCAATATGACATATTTCATATTCAAATGTCTTTGATTTCCTTTTAATTCCTTCCTTGGGTCTAACATATGATTTATTTAGTTTGTAATGTTCATTAAAAAGAAGGTAGCGAATACCAGTAAAAAACACTCTTTTAAGATGGAGATAGCTTTATTTGGGCTTAATTCTTAAAAGGAAGAATTTTATCTTATGAAATTCTGATTATTGCTCCTACTCCATCCATGTCTTTGAACTAAGTTGAACTACTGACTCTTATTTTGGCTAGTGACCTTTAAAAAGAAAATAGTTTCAGGTCTCATAGAGCTCTTCCAGGATAGATGATCTTAGGTGGCTTTAATTCCATTGTCTCTCACCCCTAATCCACTCTTGGTACTGTCTGATTTGCAACCTCTTGGCTTTGTCTCTTGCTTCCAATATTTCATTTACTTCTTCATTATGCTAATGAGTCTTAATTTTACTGATCTTTGACCTTCAGTACTTCCTGGGTTGGGCTGAATCATTTATGACTCCTTTACAAGTGACAGAAAGCACTTGCTTGGGCAAAATGGGGAAGTTATTGGTTCCACTCACCATGGGAAGGTCAGAAGCAGCAAGGGAGAAAAGGTGAGTGCGGACGTTTCACAAGCAGTAGGGCTGGCTCTCTCTCCCTCTCTCTCCATGTCAGTTTTATTCTCTCCTGCACACAGTCTTCTTTCAGGAGGTGAAGGACACGCCATGGCTTCAGGTTTACATTCGTATAGTTGAGTACCTAACAGGAAACACTCTTCACTCACAGGTTTAGTTTCTTGAATTTGGGGGAAGAATTCTAATTGGGGCAGCTTGGGTTCTGATCTGGGAAATCAGGTATTGTTGGCTCAGCTTGGGCAGATATCTCTCCCTTGACTAAACATTATGGGTAGGGAGGTATTGTCATGTTGAGAGATGACAGTAACCATTTCTTCTTCATGATGGAGCATGGTGGAAAGAATAAGGGAATTTCTCCCCAAAGAAGGGAGTTGTATTACCAGAGGAAATAAGGAATATTAGGCACCCCCCCAAACCAATTAATATTCACAAAACAAATTTATAGTCATCGAATTTTAAGGGTAAGTCATAGGCTTTAGAGTCAGACAGATGTGAGTTCAAACCCCAACCCTGATACTTGCTGTTCTCTTGGACAAGTCATTTACTACTTCTGAGTCTTTATTTCCTCATCTGTAAAATGGGAATAGAATACCTAACTCATAGGTTTGGAGGAATTGCATGAAATAATAATCAGAAAGTATTTAGTAGACTGCCTATAGAATGCTTAATAAAATATAGAATGCTATGAGATACTTCATAAACTCTGGCTGTTATCATGGTGCTCTGTGGTTTCTGCTTCTGATTGCTCTAATAACAACCCCACCCAATCAGGTCTGGCTTCTGGATCCAATCTGAGAAGTAATTGCCAGGCTTATATTCCCATTGGGATTTTCAGTGGGACCTCTCTGATGATATTACACCAGAAATTTGTATTTTCTCCTCAATTTTTTCACTGCCAAAGAAATTATGAGAATAAGCAGAATGTTTTGTTACTGGATTTACATAACAAAAAAATGATATATTTGTTTATCAAATAATTATCTAAGCACCAAATATACATCCAGCATTGTGTTCTTTGGGTAGGAAATGCCAAAGAAATAGAATGTATGGTCCTTTTCTTATAGATTTCTGTTGGGGCAATGACTAATAGATAAATAATCTGGAGATGACTTAAGCTATGTAATCAAAAGTTGATTTGGTTCATGTAGTAGGAGTTAAAGAAGGAAAGATCCATGTGCTTGGTTTCCTGGAGGGAATTTGAGTTTGACCTTGAAGACATTGAAGGCATTGACCTTGAAGGTATTCCAGGTGAGTGCCAGTGGAAAATGACTAGAGCAGGTATTATTGAGTTTTGAAGGAGGGATTGCTTTCCAGAAACCCTCCTCTTACCTCACCATAGATTTTACTCCCAAGACTACGAGAAGTGAATAAGGAAGCATCACAGCCCTAGGGATCACAATAAGAAACAAAAGCAGATTCAGGAGGTGTTAAGGCATACGTATGGTATGTGGAGGGTGGGGAAGGGTAGATACATAGTTTAGGGGTTAGGGAAATATACAGTGTGAAAGAATAAAAATAAACAAAGATGAGGTCCAAAATATGGCTATACTTTTAGTGACTAAGATACAACGGAAATTAAGGGAATTAAGGTCATCAGACTTGAGAAAGTCAAGGAACTGTGAAGTAGGTATGCTGGATGATGGAAGGGATGCTGAAGTCATGAATAATAAGGACAGGTAGTAAGATAAAGAGGAGGACTGTGATAGAATTGCTGAAGTCATAGAGGAAAGTTTGACCTGGAGTTGATCTGGGGTTGACAAAAAGAAAAACAACTAAAGTGGGGCCAAGCAGGTAGGATGGACCTAGAAGCTATTTTTGGCAATGGCAGCAAATGATTGACACAGAAGCCGAAATGGGGAACTAAGAAAATGCCAACCCCTCTTCACCTAGTGAGTTGGGGATGAAGGGTAGGGCATGGGAGAGGCAGATGATCTCCAGTAGAGTGGACACAGAGGAAAGAGAAAATATGTCACTAAAGGAAAACTAGGGTTGAGTTTAAGCAAGTTGATGCTGAAGTTTGACTATGGGCATTTTTGTCAACCTTTGAACAGAACATCTAGACAGAACAGTGAAAGCGCTATCAGAGGAGAAATTGAAGTTGGAAAGAAAGGATTATGGGATAGGGCTGGATAAGGGTGGGTCTGTAAGAGTATCTTGCTTGCCCTTGAAAGACAGCTCAAGCCGTAACTCTTCTTGAGAGCTTTCTCTGCCTCTCCTCTACCCCAGGTGTCCCTCCTCATGTCACCTTAGCTCTGAACATTCATAAATGGATATATTGTAATTCTTGGTTTGCTCATCTGTCTCCTCCCCTGTGGTAGAGGTTTCTTGAAAGGTTTATGCCTCTTTCATCTTTGTGTCCCCAAACCTGACATAGTGCCTGGGCATAGATAATTTTTAACATTTCTTTGTTGGATGAAGAAATGAAGAAATGTGAATGTGGTAGTGACATACACCCTTAACACATAACCTCTTAAATTAACCCATCTCCTGCTTATGCCAATGTTTGTTAGGCTTGCTTTCTGTCAGTCTCTAGAACAGCCCTGTCCAATAGAAATATAATGTGAGCCACAAAAGTGAAGCACGGGTATAATTTAAAATTTTCAAGTTCACACACTATGAAGAAACAAGTGAAATTAATTTACTAATATTTTATTAACCAAATGTATAAAAATATTATCATTTCAACATATAATCACTATAAAAATTATTAATGGATATTTTAGTTTCTCTTTGTTTTATACTCTCTTTGAATCTGGTGTGCATTTTACACTTACATCACATATCAATTCACACTAGGCACATTTATTTTTAATTTTTATTGAAATATAGTTGATTTACAATGTTGTATTTGTTTCAGGTGTACAGCAAGGTGATTCAGTGTTATATATATATATGTACATTGTTTTATATATATGAATATAAAATATATATATTCTCTCTCTATATTTATATATATATTCCTTTTTAGATTCTTTTCCATTATGGGTTATTGCAAGATATTGAGTATAGTTCCCTATGTTATACAGTGGGTCCTTGTTGGTTATCTATTATATATATAGTAGTGTGTATATGTTAATCTCAGAGTCCGAATTTATCCCTCCCCCAACCACCGGCTTTCCACTTTGGTAACCATAAGTTTGTTTTCTATCAGACTAGACACATTTCAATTGCTGAAGAGGCACGTGTAGTAGTGACTACTGTATTAGACAGAGCAGTTTTAGATTCTAGAACATACCTAGTTCTTTCCCTTTTTAAAAAAAATTACAAATAAGCTCTTTTATTTGTCACCATTAAAAGTCTGAATTTTAAACAGATTCTTGGACTGGTAACTCATATCCATCAGCTCATTCAACCTTAACACCTGTCTCATCTCCAGTACATTTTCCAAGAACTATTACCTTCACCATGAAGCTCCAGAGTTTTCCCAATTCAAATTTGGGCTTCTTCAGCATTTTTACTTTTCTAACAAAGAATCATGGAGCAGATAAATATATTGGCAAGGTTTTTCTATGCCTTTTCCAGTGCTGTCTGGAATTAATTTATTGACTACCTCTTTCAAGTCATTTATTTGTCTGCTCCTCTTGGGTCATGATTTCCATCATCTTCTTCCAGATTAAGAGGACCTGTCGGTGCTGGGCATAAGAGGTCTTCTAAATCTGATTGTTGCTTTTTTTTTTTTTTTTTCGGTACACGGGCCTCTCACTGCTGTGGCCTCTCCCGTTGAGGAGCAGAGGCTCCAGACGCACGGGCTCAGCAGCCATGGCTCACGGGCCTAGCCGCTCTGCGGCATGTGGGATCTTCCCAGACCAGGGCACGAACCTGCGTCTCCTGCATCAGCAGGCAGACTCTCAACCACTGCGCCACCAGGGAAGCCCGATTGTTGCATTTTTTAGTAAAATGCACACAGAGTAGATGAAGCAAATAACAATGGGTAGTCTTCATATCAACATGAGCTTCAATCATGGTCTGCCATTTTTTGACCATGGAGCACATTTTGTTGCAGGTAAGACCCATGCAATGGAAATTAGTCAGGCAGTTTTTGCCCTGAACATCCTCAATAGTTAGCTTGAATTTTTTAAACACAACTTCATCATTCTGCAGATCAGCAAGGCTCACTTCAAAAACATGACCCTTGAGGTCATCAGATGCAATTTTTGTTCCTTGAGTTCTCGAGATTAGTGTTTTCCCAATATTTCTTATATTGAACATAGCTTGTGCTTTCACAACATACCAATCTTTCTTAGAAAATGGGTCAACCACTTTCTTCTTGCCCCCCTTTGGCCACCTTTTGTAAGGTGCTTGTTCTGGCCAACTGCCATAGTGCTGCTCAATGTTCTCTCTCTTCTGATGGCTTCTACACCTGGAGGGTCCTCTGCTTGGATTACTCTTCCTCTAGCTCTTTTAAAAATATATACTTTTGGATAATCATTCATAAAAGATTATTCACACATATAATGTGCAAACAATATGTAAATATTCACATATATATAATGTATATTCATAGTATAGAAATTAACACAATGCAAGTTTACTTCTTGCACATTCAAAGTCTAATGAAGAACACACGGCCTGCCTCAGGCTGGTGCAACGTCACTCCGGCCTCTGCCACCGCAGGCTCGCCCCGCATTCCATACCCCTCCCTCCCCCCAGCCTGAGTGAGCCAGAGCCCCTGAATCAGCTGCTCCTTTAACTCCCTCTTGTCTGAGCAAAGAACAGAAGCCCTCAGGCAACCTACACAGAAGTGGGGCCAAATCTAAAGCTGAACTGCGGGATCTGTGCGAACAAAGAAGAGAAAGGGAAATTTCTCCCAGCAGCCTCAGGAGCAGAGGATTAAATCTCCACAATCAACCTGATGTACCCTGCATCTGTGGAATACCTGAATAGACAACGAATCATCCCAAATTGAGGAGGTGGACTTTGGAAGCAATGATATATATATATTTTTTTCCCTTTTTCTCTTTTTGTGACTGTGTATGTGTATGCTTCTGTGTGTGATTTTGTCTGTATAGCTTTGCTTTTCCCATTTGTCCTAGGGTTCTGTCTGTCTGTTTGTGGTTGTTGTTGTTGTTTTTGCAGTATGCGGGCCTCTCACTGTTGTGGCCACTCCCGTTCTGGAGCACAGGCTCCGGACGCGCAGGCTCAGCGGCCATGGCCCACGGGCTCAGCCACTCTGCGGCACGTGGGATCCTCCCGGACTGGGGCACGAACCCGTGTCCCCTGCATTGGCAGGCAGATTCTCAACCACTGCACCACCAGGGAAGCCAGTTGTTGTTTTAGTACAGTTTTTAGCGCTTGTTATAATTGGTGGATTTGGTTTTTGGTTTGGTTGCTCTCTTCTTCTTTCTTTTTTTTTTAATTACTTAAATTTTTTTTAATAATTATTTTTTTATTTTAATAACTTTATTTTATTTTATCTTCTTCTTTCTTTCTTTCTTTTTCTTATCTCCCTTTTATTCTGAGCCGTGTGGATGACAGGCTCTTGATGCTCCAGCCAGGCGTCAGGGCTGTGCCTCTGAGGTGGCAGAACCAAGTTCAGGACACTGGTCCACAAGAGACATCCGAGCTCCACGTGATATCAAACAGCGAAAATCTCCCACAGATCTCCATTTCAACGCCAAGACCCAGCTCCACTGAATGATGAGCAAGCTAAAGTGTTGGACACCCTATGCCAAAAAACTAGCAAGACAGGAACACAACCCACCCATTAGCAGAGAGGCTGACTAAAATCATAATAAGGCCACAGAAACCCCAAAACACATCACCAGATGTGGACCTGCCCACCAGAAAGAAAAGATACAGCCTCATCCACCAGAACACAGCCACTACTCCCCTCCACCAGGAAGCCTACACAACTCACTGAACCAACCTTAGCCACTGGGGGCAGACACCAAAAACAACGGGAACTACAAACCTGCAGCCTGCAAAAAGGAGACCCCATACACAGTAAGTTAAGCAAAGTGAGAAGACAGAGAAACACACAGCAGATGAAGAGGCAAGGTAAAAACCCACCAGACCTAACAAATGAAGAGGAAATAGGCAGTCTACCTGAAAAAGAATTCAGAATAATGAGAGTAAAGATGATCCAAAATCTGGGAAATAGAATGGAGAAAATACAAT
>NC_041217.1:127301467-127302344 GCF_002837175.3 Physeter macrocephalus | reverse complement strand
ACCTGGAAGATAAAATAGTGGAAATAACTACTGCAGAGCAGAATAAAGAAAACAGAATGAAAAGAATTGAGGACAGTCTCAGAGACCTCTGAGACAACATTAAACATAGCACATTCAAATTATAGGGGTCCCAGAAGAAGAAGAGAAAAACAAAGGGACTGAGAAAATATTTGAAGAGATTATAGTTGAAAACTTCCCTAATATGGGAAAGGAAATAGTTAATCAAGTCCAGGAAGCACAGACAGTCCCATAAAGGATAAATCCAAGGAGAAACATGCCAACACACATCTTAATCAAACTATCAAAAATTAATACAAAGAAAACATATTAAAAGCAGCAAGGGAAAAACAACAATAACACACAATGGAATCCCCATAAGGTTAACAGCTAATCTGTCAGCAGAAACTCTGCAAGCCAGAAGGGAGTGGCATGACATATTTGAAGTGATGAAAGGGAAAAACCTACAACCAAGATTACTCTACACAGCAAGGATCTCATTCAGATTTGACAGAGAAATTAAAACCTTAACAAACAAGCAAAAGCTAAGAGAATCCAGCACTACCAAACCAGCATTTCAACAAATGCTAAAGGAACTTCTCTACGCAGGAAACACAAGAGAAGGAAAAGACATACAATAACAAACCCAAAACAATTAAGAAAATGGTAATAGGAACATACATATCAATAATTACCTTAAATGTAAATGGATTAAATGCTCCAACCAAAAGATATAGACTGGCTGAATAGATACAAAAACAAGATCCGTATATATGCTGCCTACAAGAGACTCACTTCAGACCTAGGGACACATACAGACTGAAAGTGAGGGGATGGAAAAAGATATTCCATGAAAATGGAAATAAAAAGAAAGCTGGAG
>NC_041217.1:127299836-127300314 GCF_002837175.3 Physeter macrocephalus | reverse complement strand
GCTAAACAATACACTACTTAATAACCAAGAGATCACTGAAGAAATCAAAGATGAAATCAAAAAATACCTAGAAACAAATGACAATGGGGACACGACAAACCAAAACCTATGGGATGCAGCAACAGCAGTTCTAAGAGGGAAGTTTATAGCAATACAATCCTACCTTAAGAAAAAAGAAACATCTCGAATAAACAACCTAACCTTGCACCTAAAGCAATTAGAAAAAGAAGAACAAAAAAACCCCAAAGTTAACAAAAGGAAAGTAATCATAAAAACCAGATCAGAAATAAATGAAAAAGAAATGGAAACGATAGCAAAGATCAATAAAACTAAAATCTGGTTCTTTGAGAAGATAAACAAAATTGATAAACCATTAGCCAGACTCATCAAGAAAAAAAGGGAGAAGACTCAAATCAATAGAATTAGAAATGAAAAAGAAGTAACAACTGACACTGCAGAAATACAAAAGATCATGAGA
>NC_041217.1:127298134-127298813 GCF_002837175.3 Physeter macrocephalus | reverse complement strand
AATCAGAAAAGAAGAAGTAAAGCTGTCACTGTTTGCAGATGACATGACACTATACATAGAGAATCCTAAAGATGCTACCAGAAAACTACTAGAGCTAATCAATGAATTTGGTAAAGTAGCAGGATAAAAAATTAATGCACAGAAAAATTTCTTACATTCCTATACACTAATGATGAAAATATCTGAAAGTGAAATTAAGAAAATACTCCCATTTACCACTGCAACAAAAAGAATAAGATATCTAGGAATAAACCTATCTAAAGAGACAAAAGACCTGTATACAGAACATTATAAGACACTGATGAAAGAAATTAAGAATGATACAAACAGATGGAGAGATACACCACGTTCTTGGATTGGAAGAATCAACCTTGTGAAAATTACTATACTACCCAAAGCAATCTGCTGATTCAATGCAATCCCTATCAAACTACCACTGGCATTTTTCACAAAACTAGATCAAAAAATTTCACAATTTGTATGGAAACACAAAAGACCCCGAATAGACAAAGCAATCTTGAGAAAGAAAAACAGAGTTGGAGGAATCAGGCTCCTGGACTTCAGACTATACTACAAAGCTACAGTAATCAAGACAGTATGGGACTGGCACAAAAACAGAAATATAGATCAATGGAACAGGATAGAAAGCCCAGAGATAAACCCATGCACATATGGTCAC
>NC_041217.1:127276397-127297767 GCF_002837175.3 Physeter macrocephalus | reverse complement strand
ATCCCACTACTGGGCATATACCCTGAGAAAACCATAATTCGAAAAGAGTCATGTACCAAAATGTTCATTGCAGCTCTACTTACTATAGCCAGGACATGGAAGCAACCTAAGTGTCCATCAACAGAAGAATGGATAAAGAAGATGTGGCACATATATACAATGGAATATTACTCAGCCATAAAAAGAAATGAAATTGAGTTACTTGTAGTGAGATGGCTGGACCTAGAATCTGTCATACAGAGTGAAGTAAGTCAGAAAGAGAAAAACAAATACCATATGCTAACACATATATATGGAATCTAAAAAACAAAAAAAAATGGTCATGAAGAACCTAGGTGTAAGAAGGCAATAAAGACGCAGACCTACTAGAAAATGTACTTGAGGACACGGGGAGGGTGAAGGGTAAGCTGGGACAAAGTGAGAGAGTGGTAGTGTATATATGGACATATATACACTACCAAATGTAAAATAGATAGCTAGGGGGAAGCAGCCACATAGCACAGGGAGATCATCTCTGTGCTTTGTGACCACCAAGAGGGGTGGGCTAATGAGGGTGGGAGGAAGGGAGATGCAACAGGGAAGAGATATGGGGATATATGTATATGTATAACTGATTCACTTTGTTATAAAGCAGAAACTAACACACCATTGTAAAGCAATTATACTCCAATAAAGATGTTTAAAAAAAGTACTAATGAAAAAAAAATGTGTAATGAAGATCAAGTAGGTCTCTGCCATTTGGGAAAAAGAGGTATGTAGAGTATGTAGGATGCCTGTAAAGGCCAGGCCTGGAAAATTCCGTTGCCTTAATTCAGTCATATAACTACACCCAGATGCAAGGAAAGCCAACAAATGCAGTCTTCTTGTGTATCCAGATAGAGAAAACGCTGTGATGAATACATATCACTATCTCTGACACAATTTTATACCTTTTATTCCTAATTTTTTGGCTAGCATCCATAGAACAGTATTAAATAACAAGCATGATTTAAGTCTTGTTTCTGATTTTAATGAAGATTGTTTTCAACATGTCTCCATTTAACAAGACGACAGATTTGGGGAAGAGATTTGTTTCTCTCATCATACTAAGGAACTTTTTATCTCTTTCTTTGTTAATAGGTTTTTATTTATTTAATGAGTGATACAAGTTGAAATTTATCAGATATCTTCTCAGCAATTGTGGAGATAATAACATAATTTTCTTTTCAATAGCTTAATTGTGAATACGATTTATTAGATTTCTTAATGTTGAATGACTTTTTCTTCTAGAATAAAGGCTAACATTATATATACATTATATATACAATTATATATAAATACATATAATGTTTTTGAAAAGGTGGATTCTGTCTGCTGTTATTTTATTTAAGAGTTTTGCATTGATATTCAGAAGCAAGATTGAGCTACTTTTTAATTATTTTTGTCAGATTTCGTAATTCATAAGTGACTTTCAGAGCTTTATCTCTTTCTCTAGTTTCTTGAACTGTTAAAGTTATACCTAAGTTAAATGATTCTGCAGAGAGAAAAAGAATTCCATTGTGCTTGGGCCAGTTAATGCTGTTGTGGGTCTATATTTCAAGCACATTACCACCGGGCCTATCAATATTCCCTGCTGGCAGTATCCACCATATCTTTGATTATAACTATAACATTTAAAATTTTTAATAAGAATATTTTTATTACTTCCATGCTCTCTTTCTGGCCCTCAGTATGCTCTTTTACCATAGCAGTCTGCTCTTATTTACTGCTGCTATATCCCCGAAATTATATCAAAACTAAAAAATTGATTTTTAAAAAAATGCCTCTCCAGTTTTCTACATTTCCTCTGCTTTCAGTGAGGGTGTTTCCTCTGCTTCAGCGAGCTATAATTGTTTACCTTCTCCCTCTTTTGAAACCGCTGATTCTACTAGTGTATTCAATCTTTACCACTTATCTTTGTCAATGTAGGTCTAGATAAAGCAGTACTCCTGGCTGATAGAAGTTCCTGCAGTACTGGTTGAGGTCTGGATATGTGGTTCTCTGGGCAGCGTTGGACCAATGGGTGGCAAACATTTCAGGGCATGTCTTTGGTGTCCGTGGGTCAACATGTAGGGTCAACTCTCCCCTTTTCTGCCCTCCTTCCCCACAGTGAGGAGGAGGAAGACTATAGGGTCTGCAAGTTTCTCTCTGGATATAGTGAGTGAGAATATACAAATAACCTCTCCAATATACCGAATGGGATTGAGTATAGCATTCTGAGTCCCTCCGCCACCATGAATCCTACTGTAAATTTTATCTTAGATGTACTGAGTAATGTCTACATGATGGAGAGCTTTTGTTTCATAGTTGCTCTCCCCACATTTGTTCGGGTAATCGTTCCCTCTCTTTCTTCGCCAATGTCTCTTCTACCCCTCCAACCATATTAGGGGTTCATATTATTAAAGGTTGTTTGTCACAGAAAGTTGCCTATCTCTCTCCCATGTGTAGTCTCAGTAGTGGGCATGTGACTAAGTCCAATGTAAATTTTGTTTTGAATAAATCTATCATGAGACCTCATCAACCTGGCCTCGTTAATGGGTTCAAAGGTGGAACAGTGATCCAAGCCAGAGTCAGTCAAAGTTTTTTGAAGTAGATCTTGGATAGTCAAGCTGTGAGCTTAAAGGATTTAAATGGCCAGCTCTCTGATCACAGGGAGAAAAACTAAGCAGCAAAAAGAAGCTGATGTGCTGGGAGAAACAGAGTTGTAAGTACTTGGTTCTGGTCACAACATTTCCCGGAGGATTGAATTCCTGCTTTCCCTCAGCTGTGCAGTGCTTCACATATTGTGAGCTACCCAAATAGACCCCTTCTTTGCCCATGTCAGTTCCAGTTGGAGTTTTTCCTTTTAACAAAGAGTATAAATATTCTGAGTATGGGTATATATATTTTCTGCTCCTCACCTATTTCATCCTATGGAAATCTAATTCTCTAAGGGGGACCCTTGCTGATTTCCAGGGCTTGGACAATATTTTCCTTTCTACATTCATGGAACTGCCTCAGCAGGGATAGCAAGAGGGACAGAGTCAATGTCGTGCTGAGATCACTGTCTTGGAGATACATATCTGGATCCATTTTTTACACTTTCCTTCTGTGTTAATTTTGTTTCCTTCTTCATTTGTGACTCAGTTCTCATTATTTTCTTCCTCCTTCTGAGATATGAGCTGATTTTCCACACACACACGACAATCGGGATATAGTGAAGAAATTCAGTGTGCATAGTAAAGTATAATAGGATTTGTAAAAAAACAATGTGTAATAGGGCATCATTAGCATACAAATATCTCAGAAAAATAATTAAATGTCTAGTGACTTCAGCAATTAAGTTTTTGGTCTTGGACAAATCTCAGGCACTCTCTGAGAGCCTGGTGTGATCTGGGCACACACTTGCTATCCTGGATTAGACTCCTGGGAAGTCCCTGTACTTTGGTGCAAGTCAGGAATTTGACTCATCTTTTCCACAGATCCTTTGACTTCCATTTAAGACTTGAAAAAAGTATTCCATTATTATAGCAGCTAGAAATTCTCCTTCTTGTTGGTAAGTAAAAACTACCCTAGGAAGGGATGAAATTGGGGTTACAATCTAAAGTATGGTCTTTGTTCTTGAGAAAACAATTTTTTTCCCCAAAAAACCTATGAGAAAAAATTAGACTGCTTAATCTTTTCTGATAACATAATTGAGCAGTTTTTTATTTGAAGCAGAACTTTGTTCATCGGATGCTTTTATAATTGATAACATTTTCTTTTTGGTAAGGTTGCATAAAGTTCAACCAGTCTTGATACTGGCCTTATAACCTTTAACTACACATCCCTTTCATGTTCCTTCTCTAACAATCCTAACTAGACACTTTTCTTTTTTCTATAACCACCCCAGTGACCAAAAGAATCTTTGAACCATCTTTCTGTCTCTGGCTAGTTGCTTTGCTCCAAGTCGAAAACAAAACTGATGTGTGCCCACACTGAATCTATTTGAGAGGTTTGCTCTAACACACTGTAAAACTTACATTGGGTGAGAAAAGCCAGGCAGCCTGGGTTTCCCTGGCTCTTCTCTCCCCTTACATCTTTGACAATGTTGCCTAGCCCTACACTTCAGTGCTTACACTTACCTCCAGATTTTATATTGAGCCAATTTTTCTAATTTAGAGCTCCCTATCTTATTTAGTAATCACTCTTTTACAGAGCAGTCTCTGAGAACTCTCTGACATGTTACACCTCTGGATGCATCACCTAATCTTTCACTGAGTTGTTCTCTGTGCATGTGGTATAACTCTCAGTTGGCTGCAAACGTCTTTGATGCCTCTGGCAGCCCTTTGGTGGTAATAATAGTAATATTAAAAAGCCAACATGGAGGGTATATTATGCTCCAGACACAATGCTAAGTAATTTACTGGCAAAGTATTTAGAACACTGCTTAGCACACAGTAAGCCATTAATAAAGGTTTGTTATTAGTACTATTTATAGTCCTATGAACTTGGTACTATTATCTTCATTTCGCAGATAAGGAAGCTGTGAGTCACAGAGACTTACATAACTTGTACAGGGCCACTAGAGCTCATGAAGTGGCAGAGACAGAACTTGATCCCAGTCTGTTTGACACCAATATCTATCCATGTTCTTAACTATTACAAAACATTTGGCTCAATAGTCCCACACTCATCAATCTGATTTTTGCAATAATACCCTTGTAGTCTTCAGAGCAGTGTAAGTTATACTCAAGACAGGTTTTACTTTGGAATTCTTTCCTCTTTTAAAATTCAACTACCTCACAGATATACGGAATAAGGTACAAGCATTTGTATCTCCCTGGAGAGTTTCATTTTGAAATGTCAAGGCCATTGAAGTATGTGTCCTTAGGGAGAACAATGAGTTTTTCAAAACTTCTAAGTTGCTAAGGAACTGAACTTTTTTCGTCTGTTAATATGGTACTTCAGTTAGCTCCTTTAGTTATATTTTCTTCAGTAGTCCTCAGCCACCAATACCTCATATTTGCTCTCATAGAAAGAACTAGACTATGACAAGGGCTGGGCAATATCAAAAGTTCATGGGTATATTTATAATATAAATAATTAATAATAGTATTAGAGACCCAACCTTGATGGTCTAATGCATCATACCTCTTAAAATCATTTCTTGTGATGCTCAGAATTGTTCTGTGATGTAGTGGCCTTTCTCTCAGTCACGTTGCCGGATGTTGTCGCCTAGGGTTCTAGAGAGGACTTTCCTCCCCTTCCCATCTCCCTTCTTTCTCCTCCTCCCTCCTAAACCCCTCCTGCCCTCTCCTTCCTTGGCCCTCTGAGGGCTAAGCCTGCTTGAAAGGAAACGAGGACAGCCAGACCCCGGGGCTTGGAGCCCTCTCAAAGGCTCCTGGATCCCTAGGGACCAGTCGGGTGACAGTCTCAACCCAAGCACCTGGGGTGTCATAACACTTTCCACTTAAGTAGCAGCACGGCGCCCCGACCCCATCCCTGGAAGCTACGTAACCCTGGGCTCCACCCACCCCTCGGGCCGGAACCCGGCACGTTTGTCTCCCGCCGGATTCCCACTGGAATGAACGAATGGGCTTAACGGCGACTACGGATGCTAGAGGCGCTTGGCGAGAAAGGTGTCATTGAGAAGAAAGTTGGTTTCTACAGGGACTGCAGTGGGCGGCGCGGTGGCTCACGTGTGCGCTGGGCCCGAGGACGCGCCGGCGGCGGGATTCGAACGCCGAGCGGAGCTGCGCCCCGCGGTCTGGTCGGCGGCCGGCGGCCCAGGTCTGAGTGGGAGGAAGCGGCGCGCACAGCTGGCTTCAGTCGGGCTGAGGCCTCCCTTCCCGCCTGCTCCCCTCTCTCCCGCCTCCCGCCCCAGAAATTATCTTAAGCGTTGCCAGTGCGATTCCAGAGCCCCACTCGGGTGGGTTCTTTTGTTTCTTTGTTTTAATGACAGTTCCCAACCCTTCGGCGTGTCATGCGCGATTAATTCTCTGGCTCTTTTGAAGGCAACTGGGGTGATATATCTTCTGCATCATCCTTTTGGGGATAATTGTTTATGATGTGACGTCAGCCGGATTGATTTTTCTCTCCTGAATGAGAGAGAGAGAGAGAGAGAGGGGGGGGGGCAGAGAGAGAGCGCAAGAGAGGGTCACAGATGTGTGCGGAGGCCACAGATAACTGACATTTGGAATTCCTTCAGGGCAAAGGGAGATTTAGCAATGGGAGCTTGAAAGTGTGCAGCCAAGACTTCAGGCTGCACGGAATAATTAAGAAGTTTTTTCAAAAAAAAAAAAAAAAAAGACAGAAAGAAAAGAAAGTCCCCTCCGCAGCGAGCCACTTAGGTGCTCGTTTCATGCCAGAGTCCCCGGTTAAGGTGGCAGCGTCTGATAATTAATCTCGGGTACCCAGACGCTGCAATAGGCTTAAGAAGACGAAGAGGAGGGGCGGGGGAAGTGCGTCACCAGGTGGGGAAGGGGCTGTGCATTTGGTGACAAGCGGAGGGGATGGGGGTGGAGGGGAATGGGGACGGGAAATAGGTTCTGTGTGCTCTCCGGGGGTATTGTGTCAGGAGATGCAGGCTGGCTACCATGTGACGCGGTCCAGAGCTGAAGGGATTGGCCGAGGCAGCGCAGGCGGTGCAGCTTGGCCGGCTTGCTGTTCCTCTCCCTTTCTCTCGCAGCATCTTCCTGGGAGCCTGTAGGTGAAGCAGCACCAGCAGCATCCATGGCCTATCTTTGGGGTTAACACTTGTCTCCTTTGGCTTCAGCATCGGACAGAGCAGATCTCGCAGCAGCAGCAGCAGCGTTGTGAGGACTTAGCTGGGACCTGGAATCGTATCCTCCTGTATTTTTTCAGACTCTTTGGAAATTAAGGAATGCAATTCTGCCACCATGATGGAAGGTAGGATGCTTTCTGCTGTGGTTGACTGGCTTCAGGCAAGGTTTGGGCAGAACAGTGTTGAATTATGTGTACAGTCTGTGTTTGTGGCTGGTCTAGAACCTGGTTGCCAGGATTTGCAAGCAGAAATTCTGCAGTTTGCTTGCAGCGGACCAGGGCTCAGACTAATGGAATCAAACCACAGGGCTTCTTGTTTAGCTCAGAACCTACAGAGCTTGCCTAAAGTGCTTGCAAGGAGCTGAGACAGAGCTAGCAAAGAGCTTGCAAAGCAAAGAAGTTGGGAGAGAAGATAAGGTTTTCTGCTCTGGGTTCCTGGGACTACACTGATTAAACATTTACAACGGAAACTTGTCTTCTGAAATTAACATCAGACAGGAGAGGTCATTGACAGAGTTATGCATGCTGTCATTTTCAGTGAACTGTTTAAAAATTTAAAAAATTCTTGTAAGATATTTTTATCTCTGCAATTTACATCATACTGTTGGGGTGAGAGGTGCAGCAAATTTAGTCCATAAGCTATAGTTTTATGTTGCTGTCATTGCAACAGAATGAGCAATATGAGGAAAATATCTGGGACTCTTGGCTTCTGATTAGGGGTCTTATCAGGTTAAAAAAAAAAAGAATTTTGTGCTTCCTAAATGTGTTCTCCATGCAATGGTTCTTAGCCAAGCATCAAATGACTACTTAACTGATTACCTTTTTGCATTCAATTTTAAGTGTAAGGAGGAACTTTCCCTGGGTAGATATTGTTTAAACTATATTTTATTCTACTAAATTACCCTTCTAAGCTTGAGATGGTGACAACCAAGATTGCCTCAAAAAAGCAGCAAGCTGATTAGGAAAGAAGCAGGCAGCCCTACCCTGGCTTTGATTTTCTGTTTTCACACTACAGGATGGTGCAAAACTCCTGGCCTTTCCTAAGATGACAGGCAGAAATTTGTCCCCAGCCTGGATTTCACAATGCGGAATCGAGTGCATAATGGGTCTCAAATCAGCCATGAAAATGGCAGAGAGGCCACCTCTTAAGCCAAGGTCTGTCTTACAGATTGTAAACCTTCCTTAGAAATTTACCAAAATGGAATAAGAGGAGAATGGTTGCAAAAAACAGAAGCGTTGCCTGTACTTATTTGGCAGAAATGAATTCTTTATCCTTTCTCTGTCATCATGTCAAACATTGTTAATGTGATTTAGGGAGTGAAGAATTCTACAGTCATGGCCCACAGATTTTAGAAAATAGCCTGAAAAGAGAGATTGGGTATCATTTTGCTGTGGAGACTGGTCTTGTTTGCAAAGGGCTCTCAAGCTAGTTCTTTAAATATAGGCCTAAATAAAGTGAGATTACTAATGCTCTAAGATTAAATCATTTTCATTAATTCAAAATGAAATCCAAAATGGATTTAACCTTTGAGTAACAAGGCAACACAAACAAGAAAGAGCATTACTGATGAACTTTTCAATTAAAAACTCACGTGGATTACCCTCTTCAGAAAAAATTTGTGTCTATAGAGGTACTAGGTTTCTCCAGCTAAATTTCACGTAGCATTTCTTGAGAATAAATCTGCACACGTTCTGATTAGATTTTAATCTTACACGGGGATGTGGAATAGCTTTCCTTTTACTTCTTTCCTTATAAACTATGGACTTAAAGTACCTTTGAAGGAAGTAATATTTTTTGATGCTCATTAATGATTCTCTTGGTAATATTGTCTATTGTGCCACCCCAGAATGTCAGTTCAAAGCCCTGTGATAAGCTTATCCGAGCTGCCTACACTGAAATGAGAACTGTAACAAAGACATGTGTTGGAGCTGAATTAACACTATTGCTCTGCGTTGACCAAATTTATCTAATGAAGGATGCTATCTTAGCACTGTTATGAATTAACGGTGACACTAGGGGTGCGGTGGCCACCCATCAGATCCTTGCAAAAGAAATTGGACAGGTGTTTCCAGTGGCTTAAACATTTAAATGAAACTAATAATTTTTATCTACCTAGAGTTCCTACTTAAATACTATTCAAGACATTATCTTCACAGTTCAGGGACCTTAGAAAGGCTGGTGGGAACCTTAATCAGGAATCAATTTGCCTATCAATGGCCTTCCAACTTAGTTGCCAGCCTTTTTGGCAATATATGCATATTTCTGATATTGCATCTCAGAATTTCACCTCTGAATTGCTCTTACTCTGAAACTGTGTTATAGCAGTTGTCATTCCCACTTAACTCTTCCCTGGAGGAAGCTAGGCTTCCATCTATCATGATAGCCTTGGAAAGATATGAAAGCCCCTAAAAAGCACCCTGAAATCCTGTCATGGCAGCCATCTGCCAAAACATCAGTGGGCTCTGAGAATGTGTCACCAAACATCCAGTTAGGTAACATGCTGTCTTCTCAATTAGTTCATATGCCACACACAGACAGACAGACAGACACACACACACACACACACAAACAGAGTTGCACACGCATATGTCATCCACACATATACAGTATTTTAGAAAGGGAGAGAACCCACATTTGCATTTGTGTGTGTATATATTTCTGTATTTACTGAAGTGTTTTAGTCTAGTGCTCAGGAAAAGCATGGCCATGGCAACTTTTCAAAGCTACTTCTCTACTTTGTGTAAAACAAGAGTCAACAAATATTCATCAGAATGGCTTATGGTTTAATTTTGTGTTCTCATTTTGATGGAACAGGATATAAGCTCCATTCATTCAATGCCTATTGGAAATTCTGGCCATAGAAAAGAACTGTTACTACCTCCCCAGTGATTCAAGTATCACAGAAGGCAGTGAAGTACTTCTGCAGGAACCTCAAGCACGTTATCAGTAGTTTGTGGCTCCATGACTCCTTTCAAATATTTTTCTTTTAAAAAGTATATTTTAAGGGACTTGATTTGTTGATTCTTGCATTCTTTATTTTTTGTCAGTGGTTAGTATTGGGTCTTTCCTAAAGAATGCCCTGTGATGTGGAGCCTTATTTAGTATGACTATGAAGGGAAAGAGGATGGGCCAAAGGGAATTATTTGCTAAAGGGCATATATGTTGGCCAAGCTTACAGAGCAGTCTGTGTGATTAGGGCAACTATTCAGGGATTCTGTTGTTTTTCATATATTATTATTATTAAAGTTTGAAAATGACCGTTTAGCTATGTTTTTTTAAGATAAGTGAAACTAAGTCAGGGTTTCCAGGGACATTTATTAATTTGTAAGGCAGTCTGGGAAATTTTCCCTTGTGTGGAGGAACTGGACTGGAAGTGCTCGTGTTTTCAGTTCCCTATTCAGGCTCTTAGGTGTTTTACTGGAAAGAAAAGTTTAGGGGCGGCCAATAGTTTCATCCTATAAATAATTTTTAAAGGTAACAAGCATATTTTAAGGGTTTACTGGGTTTAATTGCAATGTGCAGAGTAATTTAATAATTTTATTATTTTTACCATTCACAATAACCTGCAAGTAAATGTATTCTGCACTGAGTGCTTCTGCAGTACTTTTTCTAAATTGTAAAAATAAAAACTAATACATTGAGGCAGAAAAATGGGAGGATGGATTTTGGACCCAAGTTCATTTAACAAGAAAGCTCCTATTTTTGATCCCTCATAACATTTTAAATATGAACTTTTTCTTTTTACTTTGTATCAAGGTGGGTATGTTAACCTGATTGAAAGCTAGGCCTTAAGCTTCTTTGGTCGCATCTGTCTCTCTTTTAAATGTGAGTACTCACAGAATCATACCTCTCAATTACTTATTAATACCTTTTACCTCCAAAATCAATATTTAGAAAAATTTAAACAATTCTAGATTAACTCATCTTCTGTTGTGGCAGTGAACCTTGTAACAGTAAAGGCTTTTCTTTCCCATATCTAGAAATGAAGTTTATTTCTTTGGAAATTTCTTTGCTGTAATCAAAAAGGAACAAAGCGTTTTGAAGCTGGAACTGTTCATTTTCTAGTTAGCTAAGAAGTTTTAAAGGGAATGCTTCTCACTCTCCTACCAATTCCCTTCCCAGAAATGGTGATGATATTTTGGAAAATCTTAAGCATGCCTATGAGATTATAATATATATTCCATCCCTTATGTAATTTCTCTCCTTCCTAAGGGGCTCAGGGTTGGAAAAAGCCTCCTGTTATGTATAAATTCCCATCCAATTCCCAAGGCCAACTTTAAATCTCTAAAAAGAACATGTAGTCTTTTTAAAAAAATTAACTTAGATAAACCATGCTAGAAGACTGTGGATAATTCTTTCTGTTGGATTTGGCACATACACTATCCATGTTTCAAATAAACAAGTTGCAGGAAGTCAGCAACTCAATTTTTATGTTCCTGAGTTTGTTTGGGAATTGGTCACTTGAAACAAGTTTTCCTGTAGAAATGATGATATAAATGATGGTTGCATTCTTTCAGTAGTCCATCAAAGGCTGTTAACCCGTTATCTACCTGAAACTAATTATTTACCATGAAATGTATAAAGAACATGACAGTTACTATAGTAGTTAGCCAAAAGAGAACAATGCCATTAAATGTATTTTCAATTTCTAATGTTGCTACTTGAGGGGAAGAAGGTTTACTTAGAGGACAATGAGGAGATGGAGAGAAATTTTGAAGGGTTTTTTTTTTTTTTAGGTATTTTTTTAGAAGTTTTAGAGACTTGACACTGGATTTTTCAATTATGTTCAATTTTACATCCATACTTGTGGTTTACCTATTTGTAATTCAATTTTATCATATCTAATGCTGTTTAATTGTGATCACTTTATGGAAACTCACAAATGGAATTAAGAAAGAGAGAAAGGTAATTGTAAAGGAGTTGAAAAAGTTAAGGGATTATAATGGATGTGAGCTCAAGCGTCTACAAAAGTCTCCGAGGAGAAATTAACTGGAGAAGAGATCATAGGTAGAAGGGAATTAGGCATGCTAAGTGCAGGATTCCTTTGAGGAGAAAGTAGGGTGTGGGGCAGAGGTATTGGATCTAATGGGTTTGTGCACTGACTACCTAGTATTTCTATGGGCTTAGGATGGCTGGCTCACCAGCAGAAGAGCTTTGGGGAAGGAGGTATAGAGTTGGGGAGGAATGAATCTCCATTCTTGGAACATGTATGCCATTTAATTGTACCTACAGGGTGTTAGGAAGATATTCAGTATCTCTATTCAATATTTTCTATCATGTCGCTTCCTTATTTAAAAAAACTTCAATACCTTCTCATTTCTCTTAAAATCTTGAGCATACAGGAGCCGGCACGCTCTGGCCTTCTGTGCTTCTTCAAGCTCATCTCACGTGGCACTCAACACCGACAGCCTTGCTGCCTGTCTCAGAGTGTCTAGAACAAATACTTTCCTGCCTCAGGGCTTTTGCCCTGCCTAGAACACTCTTTTGCCAGCTCATGGAGTAACTGATTCTCTTGTGATCCCAGCAATACTGCCACCTCGTTAGGAGGCCTTCACTACCATCCTTGTCGTCCCAAGCTCCCAGACACACACCCTGGGCCCTGAGTCCAACTCAGTGTCCTCTCTCTCCTAAGAGCTGTATTTATTATTCATGGTTGTTTAATGGTATCGACTAAATCTCTCACTCAGAGGTAAGCTCCATGAGGGCAGGAATCTGGTCTGTCATCTCCCCTCTGTATCCTTAGCTCTTAATGCAGAGTGGATGCTTAGATGTTTATTTATTAAGTGAATAAAACCTGATGTAAATGACTCTGATGACTTCACAGTTTACATTATAAGGTATTATTTGGGGCATTATGGTGGATATAAGAAAAATAAATTGCTCAAATTTATGTTCTTGCTGGAGAAACAAGATCTATAAACATGAGATAACTAGGGGAAAGATATGTGTTATGGAGTACTAATTGTAAGATACAGATAATACCTTTTGAGAAGCAAAAGAAAAGAAATAGTCCATTTGAAAATATGTACTGGAGCTTAAATTATTTTGGTGATTAGCTCCAAGGAAATGATTTCATACTGGAAAAAGACAAGTTATAGCAGAGCTCTTCAAAGACATTCCCAGAGGCATTGTTGTCAATATCCTGTACATTTTTTTTTCCTCTTCCTTCTGCTTTCCTTGTATTTCTGCCTTCCTTTCTCCATTTTTCTCATTCTTCCATTCCTCCTTTTCATTCCAGGGCTCTCTTTCCTTTTCTCTGGTTTATGACCAGATCTGAAAATAATAGATTATAGAGCTAGAAAGTTTGACTTGGAATTTGGGAAAGGGTTTTTCAATAAATTAATGTATGTAAACTAGTGTAATATTGTACGATGTATTTTTGCATGCAGTGGCAATGTGTTGGTATGTGAGGTTTTTCAGATGCCAAATTATTCTTGATTGGAGAATCTATGAATCTTAGAAACTCAATATGTTCTCTGAATTTGTGCAGACTGGATTTTTTTGGTTGAAAGAGCATGGACCCAGAAGTCAGACTTAGGTTTGAGACTAAGTGTTGTAACTTCTTGGCTATGTGTCTTGAGAGGATTACTTTACCTTCCCGGGGTTCTGTTTCCTTGCAAACAAAATACGAGCATTGATCTGTCATTCCTCTAGAACTTCCAGCTCTAAGAGTCTCTGGCATTTGCTGAATGATTTGGATTCCACATATTCACTCCCTCCAAGGTTTAAATTCTAATGATTGACTCCTCTTCATCCTACCTCAGAACATACCTTTGCTGACACAAAAAATGATTCAAATATATTACTATGTGCTTTTATTGGTTTATTCTTCCTCTGCTGTCCTTTTGCACTTATGCTACAAGTTTGTCTTGCATCTTTGCTGTGCTAGAAGACAAAAATGCATCTATGCAACCCTCTTATATAGCTCTTAGCATAGAACTATTTATGTGTCCATTAAAAATTGTATATTGAATGAATACTAGGTGTTAGGCAAGGCTCTAGGTGCTAGAGGCTCAATAGTGAATAAAACAGATTCCTGCCTGCACGGAGCTTCCTGTTTGGTGCAAGAGAGACATGATAAAATAAAATAAAATGCAGAGTACATTGGATGGGGGTAAGGGCTTTGGAGAAGAGCCGAGTGGAGAAAGGGGATAGAGGAAGTAGTGGAAGGATCGGGGCAGATGGGGTTGCAGTTATTAAATAGGGTGGTGATGGAAAGCCTCGCTGAGAAGACATTTGAGCAAAGACTTGAGGGAGGGAAGGGAGTGAGCAGCCAAGTAATTACCTGGAGGAACAGTCTAAAGAAGCAGGGGGAAGAGCCAGTGAAAGGCTCAGAATGTGGGTGGAACAGCAAGGAGGCCCGTGGGTCTGGAGCAAAGGTCGAGGGAATGTTCAAGAGAGGTACTCAGAGAGGTAAGAAAAAATAGACACCTATGAGTCCCTTTCTCTCTCTCTTTTTTAAAAAATTTATTTATTTTACTTATTTACTTTTGGCTGCTTTGGTTCTTTGTTGCTGTGCATGGCTTTCTCTAGTTGCGGCCAGCGGGGGCTACTCTTCGTTGCGGTGCGCAGGCTTCTCACTGCGGTGGCTTCTCTTGTTGCAGAGCACGGGCTCTAGGCACTCGGGCTTCAGTAGTTGTGGCACGTGGGCTCAGCAGCTGTGGCTCGCAGGCTCTAGAGCACGGGCTCAGTAGTTGTGGCGCACGGTCTTAGGTGCTCCGCGGCATATGGGATCTTCCCCGACCAGGGATCGAACCCATGTCCCCTGCATTGGCAGGCGGATTCTTAACCATTGCACCACCAGGGAAGCTCCCTTTCTTTTTCTTTTTTTTGGTTGAAATATAGTTGACTTACAATATTATATTAGTTTCTGGTGTACAACATGGTGATTCAATATTTTTATAGATTACTCACCATACAAAGTTATTATAATATTATTGACTATATTCCCTGTGCTGTACATTACATTCCTATTATTTATATTGTATAACTGGTAGTTTGTACCTTCACCTATATCACCAATACCCCCACAACCCTTCCCTTTGGCAACCACTATCTGTGAGTCTATTTCTGTTTTCTTATATTTGGTTATTATTTTTGTTTTTTAGATTCCACATATAAGTGAAAACAAACAGTATTTGTCTTTCTCTGTCTGACTTATTCCACTTAGCAGAGTACCCTCCAAGTCCATCCATGTTGTTGCAAATGGCAAGATTTCATCCTCTTTTATGGCTGAGTAATATTCCATTGCATGCGTGCGTGTGTGTACACACACACACACACATATATATATATATACACATACATATACAAAGCTATTATCATGTCTTCTTTATCCATTCATCTGTTGAGGGACACTTAGGTTGCTTCCATATCTTTGACTATTGTAAATAATGCTGTGATGAACATTGGAATGCATGTATCTTTTGGAATTAGTGTTTTTGTTTTCTTCAGACAAATACCCAGGAGTGGAATCGCTGGATCCTTTCCAATGGTAGGAAAGCCAGTTTCCTTTTGCAGAAATCAGTCTGCATGGGCCTGTGTTATCCATGTGTCAAGCAACAGGTGGGCATTCAGAAGCCTGCTATTCTGATCCTAGTTCTGTGACTGTCTTTTGATGGTTCCTCTCAGACCCATTCTTCCCCCGTATTTCAGTAAGTGGATGCATGTCATGCTCTTGCCTTGGCTTATGGTTTCCAGCCCAAAGTTAAAGCTGAGAGTTCAGCTACAATTCTAGTCTTGAACATTTCCACACAAAAGATAGAGCTTCATGATAAGGTGATATCAGAATCAGAATTACACATCCATTCACAAATATTTTGACTATGTATCAGAGGCTTTTATTTTTATTTGGTTCATATAAACTTCTATTATGTACCAGGGCTAGTATTTTAGGAGTTTTTAAAAGGCCCAGAGTGACCCATGTCTCATATCTTTACAAACAGTATAAGGAAGATGTTATCTAACATGTTATCTAACATGTCCTATCTAACTTAGGACATTGTCATAAAATTATGTGGCACTTGAACATAACTTCAAAGTTTCCAAAATGTTTCATTCATTTAACAGGTATATCTGGAACTTTTTCCTTAGTCTCATGTGCACTTCTAGGCCCAGTGAATACGATAGCAAAAAGGGGCAGCTGTAGTCACCATCCTCAGAAACTCAGAGTCTAGTATATATTATCACATACTCTGTACATATTTTATTCTACACTATCTCTGTGTGGTAGAAATAGGTATTACTATCTTCATTTCAGACAGGAGGTAACCAGGGCTCAGTGATGTTAAGTGACTTGTTCAAGGTGACCACCTTCCAAAAGGCAGAACCAGCATTTATTAGCCAAACTTGAATCCTAGTCAAGTGCTCTTTGTTTAATGCTGTAATTGGAACATCCTGCTCAAATCTGAAATTGTTTGGCCTGGGTCTCTGGCTGACAAGCCAACAGCAGATTGTCTAAATTTGACACGGTATTTCAAGAGCCTTCTTCAGAACTAAGCAAGTTAATTTTATTATTAGGTCATGAGCCTTTAGACCAGCCACCATCCTGAAGAAGGCTACCTAATGCAGGAGTGTTTTAGCCCAATGGGCTCCTTTCAATGACACTGACTGATTCCTCGAATTTTATGACGGGAAGGGACATGTGATATCACTAAGCCAGTGGACTCTAAACTTTCACAGCTTACATTCTACAAAACACTTTATCAGAAAGCCTGGCTCCCACTATGAACAAAAGCCCTTTCTCTCTGAGAAGGACAGCTCGGTGTTCACTGACATTCCATGAAAGCCTTGACCATTATCATGAAAGCGTGATGGTGTGTGCTACCCCGGAAGATTAACCAATCTAGTCCAACCTCATTTTGCATTGAGGAAACCAAAACCAAATGAAACAACCTTCCCAAGGATTTTTATTCTTTCTGTAATAGGGCAAGTCAAAGTTTATTTTAGTAATGATTCCAAAAATGTGAATAGACAAAGACTTGGAACCTGTGGTGTCTTTCACGTTCAAAGGTGCTGGGGCTGATTGGGTGACTGCCCAAAGACACACAAATGAATGTGTCCCGAGGGCCATCGCTCTACTGAGTGCGCATACAATGGGGCCATTTATAGCTGCCTCCTGGGCTGCCATGGCTCCTGCATCTGCTGTTGGTGAATCAGGGCCAAGTGGAGGGAAGGACCAGGACCTGAAGAGGCTGTACCTCCTGAGTAGCTATGTGACCTTGAGTGAGTTCTGGACCTGCTTTGGCCTCACCCTCCCCATTTGTAAGGTAGAAATAATGCTGGTTCCCTCCCTCAGGGTCGTTGTGAAAATCAAATGAGGTCATCAATATGAAAACATCTGAAAGGGTGTGATGCAAATGCCAGTTACTTTCTCAGATGGCTCTCTCTCAGCTTGGTTGTTACATGTGGGTCTGTTAGCATTTGGTGGCTAGGCACTACTGCTTGCTATTTTTCTTTTCAAGTAGATTATTGCTGCATCTCTTTTGCAGAGAAGGCTTATAGATTTCCCTCTTCTCTTCATACTGTTAGTTACTAGCATATTCTATCATCCTCTATTCTCAGTGTCCATGTGCTACGCTGCCCCTTTCTTGAACATGGCAGACATCACTAATCAATCATAGTCATCTTTCTGTCTGGCCTCAGCACCTATCTCAACATCACATTCCAGGCCACCTCTGCCAGTTGATTGAAGTTGGCACATGAGATGATATCACTTTGCTCTCCCTACCAAGGGCAGTTTCCATAAGTTGAAATACAATGCATAAAACTAGAATATGGGTGGTCTAGCTGTGCACCCAGCCTTTACAAATGCCCTTAGTGAGTCACTGAAAAATTAACATGTGAAAAATTGCCCACAGCCCTGGTTATGGTAGCAATGATAGGAAGTGGTCTGTAAGCCCTGTAACAGGTAGGACCCTACTCCTGTCCTGTTGACCTTAACCATCAAGTTTCTCTTAGCCTCCTTGTGCCCCGAATTCAAAGAACTGTGTCTACCAAGTAACCAAGCCAGAGTCCTTGTTGGGATTCATTCTTGACTCCTCTTTCCTGCCTGCCTTGTGTCAGTAGGTCCTCAAGAGCTGTTGATTATCCTTCCTGAAGTGCTCGTGACTCTGTTCTCTCTCTTTCATCCCCTGCTATCACATGTGACAAGACGTTGCTGCCTCCATCTTCCAATCCATCCTCCTCACAGCCATCAAAGAGAACCCTTTCCTCACCTGTCTTTGATTGTTCCTCATGCTTCTAAGATGAGGTCCAAATGCCTTCGTGTGCTGTGCAACACTTTCACACATGGGCCACGTTATGCCCTCATGTCTCACTGCCCCTGCCAAACAGAAGTGCCTTGCCTTCTCTTTCCCTTGTATATGCTGTCCCTCCCCTTCTCTGTGTGGTAACAGTTTGTTCTGATCATTCAATGTCAAACAAAAGCAACCCCTTCAAGGAAGCCTTCCTACAGTCTCCCAGGTTGAGGGTGAGGTGCTCCCTTCCATATGCTTAATTCTCAATTCCCACTCTCCAAGGCCAGTAGCAGAAGGTTTAAGAGCCCTGGCTTTGGAGTCAGACTGACCTAGGTTAAACTTCATGTGTGTTACCTTGAGAAGCTAGTGAACCTGTTTTCTCATCTGGAAAATGAGAGTGATAATAACAGTATCTTTCTCATGGGTAATTTAATCACATAAAGGTCTTGAGGATTAAATCAGAAAGTGCACTTTTGCACTCAGAGTTCTCTGGAGATACAGAACCAATAGGCTGAGAGAGAGAGAGACGGGGAGAGAGAGAGAGATTTTTAGGGAAATGGGTCACTTGATTGTGGGGACTGGCAAGTCCAAAGTCCACAGAACAGACTGGCAGGCTAGAAACTTAGGTGGGGTTGATGTTGCAGTCTTGAGGCATAGTGTTAAGCTCTCAATAAATATTAGCTGCTATTTTTTGTTCTTACACCTACTTTGTTTGTGTCTCCCCCAAGGACCCAAGGACTCGGCTAGAGCCAGGACCATGTCTTACTCATTTTTATATTATCACTGTGTGGCCTGTATAAGTGCTAAGTAAATATCCAGTGAATGAATGAATCCTGTCTAGGGATAACAGACTCTTTGGAGGATATTCAAGCCACCCAGTCTATGGCTATCATGAGACTTAAATGAGTTAATATACATAAAACATTTAGAAGAGTATTTGGTCCATAGGAAAGACTTACTCAAATTACTCTGTTGAGCACATAGAAGGCTCCAGCATGGTTTCTGGATGCCAGGCAGTGCCCCGGGGAACTGTGCTCTCTCTGCTCTCCCCAAAGCACCCGTCTGCTGTGTAGGCTCACTCAGGCCGAGAGCCACACTCTGGTTCCAGGAGCATGAAGTTAATCTAGTATCTCACACATTCCTCCTGACTCTTTTAATTGTGTTCCTCTCATTTTAAGGGAGACTAGATTTCATTGTAGAAAACTTAAAAGATACAAAGAAGATGTGAAGAAGAAATTGAAACCATCAGTAATCTCATTGTGATATCAATAAAGTAACCAAACATGGTTACAACTTGTTGAGTGTAGAATATGGGTTTTGGGGGCTTCCCTGGTGGCGCAGCGGTTGCGCGTCCGCCTGCCGATGCAGGGAAACCGGGTTCGCGCCCCGGTATGGGAGGATCCCACATGCCGCGGAGCGGCTGGGCCCGTGAGCCATGGCCGCTGAGCCTGCGCGTCCGGAGCCTGTTCTCCGCAACGGGAGAGGCCATAGCAGAGGGAGGCCCGCGTACCACAAAAAAAAAAAAAAAAAAAAAAAAAAGAATATGGGTTTTGGGAACGGACAATCTGAAACACTTTAAACCTCAGCAATATCATCAGTAAATTGAGTTGACATAACACCTACCACAAGATGGTGGGGAAATAAAATAAGATAATGTATACACTGCACTTGGAACTTACATGGTGTATTAAGTAAGCATGGAATACATGCTAGCTCTTAGTAGCTTTATGTTCAAAATATATATTTTTGTCAAAGAACCCAATTTTATCATTATAAATATGTACATATTTATACATATTTGTGTGTATATTCATACACATGACTTTTCCAGTTTACATTAGATTGTAACCACTATCCTAAGCAGCATGTATATTTGTTAAGCACAGGGGAACTGGAGATAAACTTCCCAGACTCAAATCCTGATCTCTCTACCTTTGCCAACTATGCTAGCTTAGGCAAGTTATTTAACCCCTCTGTGCCTCAGTTCCTTCTTCTATATGAAATAATCCCCAAAAAAAGGTTATAATAAGGATTAAATGAGTTTAATATAGTTATTATTATTTTATTCTAATATATGTGATATATAATATACTTAAAGAACATTTGGTACAGAGTAAATGCTCGATGAAGAAATGTTAGCTGTCGGTGGGATGCAGCAAAAGCAGTTCTAAGACAGAAGTTTATAGCAATACAATCCTATCTTAAGAAACAAGAAATATCTTAAATAAACAACCTAACCTTACACCTAAAGCAATTAGAGAAAGAAGAACAAAAAAACCCCAAGTTAGCAGAAGGAAAGAAATCATAAAGATCAGATCAGAAATAAATGAAAAAGAAATTAAGGGAACGATAGCAAAGATCAATAAAACTAAAAGCTGGTTCTTTGAGAAGATAAACAAAATTGATAAACCATTAGCCAGACTCATCAAGAAAAAGAGGGAGAAGAGTCAAATCAATAGAATGAGAAGTGAAGAAGGGGAAGTAACAACTGACACTGCAGAAATACAAAGGATCATGAGAGATTCCTACAAGCAACAGACCAATCACAAGTACTGAAATTGAAACTGTGATTAAAAATCTTCCAACAAACAAAAGCCCAGGACAAGATGGCTACACAGGCAAATTCTATCAAACATTTAGAGAAGAGCTAACACCTATCCTTCTCAAACTCTTCCAAAATATAGCAGAGGGAGGAACACTCCTAAATGCATTCTATGAGGCCACCATCAACCTGCTACCAAAACCAGAAAAAGCTGTCACAAAAAAAGAAAACTACAGACCAATATCACTGATGAACATAGATGCAATAATCCTCAACAAAATACTAGCAAACAAAATCGAACAGCACATTAAAAGGATCATACACCATGATCAAGTGGGGTTTATCCCAGGAATACAAGGATTCTTCAATATACGCAAATCAATCAGTGCGATACACCATATTAACAAATTGAAGGAGAAAAACCATATGATCATCTCAATAGATGCAGAGAAAGTTTTCGACAAAATTCAACACCAATTTATGATAAAAACCCTCCAGAAAGTAGGCATAGAGGGAACTTACCTCAACACAATAAAGGACATGTACGACAAACCCACAGCCAACATCATCCTCAATGGTGAAAAACTGAAACCATTTCCACTAAGAACAGGAGCAAGATAAGGTTGCCTACACTCACCACTATTATTCAACATAGTTTTGGAAGTTTTAGCCACAGCAATCAGAGAAGAAAAAGAAATAAAAGGAATCCAAATCGGAAAAGAAGTAAAGCGGTCACTATTTGCAGATGACATGATACTATACATAGAGAATCCTAAAGATACTACCAGAAAACTACTAGAGCTAATCAATGAACTTGGTAAAGTAGCA
>NC_041217.1:127275646-127276227 GCF_002837175.3 Physeter macrocephalus | reverse complement strand
CTAGAGAAATGGAAATAAAAACAAAAATAAACAAGTGGAACCTAATGAAACTTAAAAGCTTTTGCAAAGCAAAGGAAACCATAAACAAGACAAAAAGACAACCCTCAGAATGGGAGAAAATATTTGCAAATGAAGCAACTGACAAAGGATTAATCTCCAAAATTTACAAGCAGCTCATGCAGCTCAATATCAAAACAACAAACAACCCAATCCAAAAATGGGCAGAAGACCTAAACAGACAATTCTCCAAAGGATGTATACAGATTGCCAGCAAACACATGAAAGAATGCTTAACATCATGAATCATTAGACAAATGGAAATCAAAACTACAATGCCATATCATCTCACACCGGTCAGAATGGCCATCATCAAAAAATCTAGAAAGAATAAATGCTGGAGAGGGTGTGGAGAAAAGGGAACCCTCTTGCACTGTTGGTGGGAATGTAAATTGATACAGCCACTATGGAGAACAGTATGGAGGTTCAACAAAAACTAAAAATAGATCTACCATACAACCCAGCAATCCCACTACTGGGCATATACCCTGAGAAAACTATAATTCAAAGAGTCATGTACCACA
>NC_041217.1:127273021-127275294 GCF_002837175.3 Physeter macrocephalus | reverse complement strand
TAAAGAAAAAAAAAAAAAAAAGAAAGGTCCTGAAGAACCTAGGGGCAAGACGGGAATAAAGACGCAGACCTACTAGAAAATGGACTTGAGGTTACAGGGAGGGGGAAGGGTAAGCTGGGACATAGTGAGAGAGTGGTAGTGTATATATGGACTTGTATACACTACCAAATGTAAAATAGATAGCTAGTGGGAAGCAGTCGCGTAGCACAGGGAGATCAGCTCAGTACTTTGTGACCAGCTAGAAGGGTGGGTTAGGGAGAGTGAGAGGGAGGGAGACACAAGAGAGAAGCGATATGTGGATCTATGTATGTGTATAACTGATTCACTTTCTTATAAAGCAGAAACTAACACAACATTGTAAAGCAATTACACTCCAATAAAAACGTTGAAAAAAAAAAAGAAATGTTAGCTGTCGGGGCTTCCCTGGTGGCGCAGTGGTTAAGAATCCGCCTGCCAATGCAGGGGACATGAGTTCGAGCCCTGGTCTGGGAAGATCCCACATGCCGCAGAGCAGCTAAGCATCACAACTACTGAGCCTGTGCTCTACAGCCCACGAGCCACAACTACTGAGCCCGTGTGCCACAACTCCTGAGCCTTCACTCTAGAACCTGTGCACCACAACTACTGAGCCCACGCAGCCTAGAACCCATGCTCCACAGAAAGAGAAGCCACCACAATGAGAAGCCCATGTACCACAACAAAGAGTAGCCCCTGCTCACCACAACTAGAGAAAGCCCGCACGCAACAACGAAGACCCAACTCAGCCAACAACAACAACAAAAAGAAATGTTAGCTGTCATTATCATACTCATGAAATAATCTCCAAAAACCTTATTTTTGCTGGCTGCATAATATTCCATAACATCATACGTTATTTTACTATTTCCTTGGTGTTACACATTTATACTGTTAGCTGGAGCTTGATTTGCATTTTGAGCTAGAATGGCTCACATTGAGTCTCATGGAATGGTATGAATTCTTGGTTTTCATTTCATATGATAGCTTGGTGAGGTGGTGCGAGTTCTGCATTGGGTTCTAGTCCTGGCACTGCCCCAGCCAGCAGAGGGACCTTGGACAGCCATATAACACTGAGAAGAGAAAGCAAAGAGTAGAAAGGGAAATTGATTGTAATTCAAAAAGTTCTAGCATCTCCTGGCACCATTCTTTATTAGCTTTGGGTATGAGGCCAAGAATTTGCCAGGTGGGTAGGAATCGATTTTTTATGTCTTATTTGAAGGTTCTGGCCATGTATCTTGGGCAAGTCACTATCTCTTTATTTTCCCATCTGTAGGCTGGTAAATGATAGGAACTTTCCTGCCTTTCTCACTAGGTTATAAATATCAAAGCACAAAATATAATGTGAAAGTATTTTGAAAGCTATACATTTTTATATAAATGTAATATAGTATTAGGGCTATAATTACATTTAGTATCTAGGAAACTCTGTTTTCAAGTGAAAGGTTAGGCTAGGTAATTTGGGAGGCGCTAACTAGTTTTAAGGTTCTGTGATCTGGTACTAGGATTTCGGGCTGTGTCCCTGCTAGAGTTAACCCCTTTCCCTGTACCTCCCACCTTTCATGCATACAAATAGTTTTCTTCATTTTTGGATACTAGGAGACCAACACCTTTCCTAATTTGGTGAATTATTTATTTGAACAGTATAGTATATCATTTTGTTAAACTGATAAAAATATTGTTTCTAATAATGAATTTGTAGTGGGACAATTTAAAATACATTTAAAAGTGTGTCCAACTAAAATCTATCTTGGCATAGTTACAAAACCAAATATATAATCTCAGCAAAGTCTAATCTGCTCAATCTAATTGCCAGATCAAATTACTTAATCTGGATTTCTTTTTCTAGAGTTTTCTGGTATCTTCTATCTTCACGGCAACCCACTTCAAGTTGGCACATTGAAGGATAGAGCTCATTGCTTTCTTGATAAACTTTGACTAAGATACAGAGGAAGTTTCTGGTGACAGTGGAGTGCTTTGAGCTAGCCATGGTTCTAGGTGTGGGATACCTGTGAGCAAGACACAGAGAGTCCTTGCTCTCATGGAGCTTGCATTCTACTATGAGAAGACAAGACTAACAAACCAAATGAATAAACGAGAGAATTTCAGATGGTGGTAAAATCAATTTTAAAAAAGAATCATATGGGCTTCCCTGGTGGCGCAGTGGTTGCGCGTCCGCCTGCCGATGCAGGGGAACCGGGTTCGCGCCCCGGTCTGGGAGGATCCCACATGCCGCGGAGCGGCTGGGCCCGTGAGCC
>NC_041217.1:127269486-127272853 GCF_002837175.3 Physeter macrocephalus | reverse complement strand
CGGCCGGGGCCTCGGCCCCGCAACGGGAGAGGCCGCAGCAGAGGGAGGCCCGTGTACCACAAAAAAAAAAAAAAAAAAAAAAAAAAAGAATCATATGGAAGAGAATGGAGAGTGGTGGTGAATGCTACTTTAGGGGGTCCGGGAAATTATTTGAGTTGAGACTTCTTCACACTGTGACATGTGAAGATCCTGCAAGAGTGAGGATTGCAAGGGTCAAAGGCCTGGAACTTGGTAAGCTCAAGGAACAAAAGGAAAGCCAGGGTGACTGGAGACCAGTGAAGGAGGGGGAAGGAGGCAAGAAAGAACGAAGACAAGATTCATGTCAGGGATGTCTTTACGAGGAATGGAGGTGGATCTAAAATTTATTCTGAAGCAATGGAAAGCCACTGGAGGCGTTTTAGCAGAAGGTCATGGTTCCATTTGTGTCTTTAAACAATTACTGTGGATGTTGGATAACTTGAGTGGCTAGAGATAGCATTATGGTTTTTTGAGTGGGTTTTGGGGGGGGGTTTGTTTTTCTGAGAGGAGATTGTCTTGAATCTGTATTTGAGTAATAAATACTCTGATTTTATTTAAGTTGTGTGGTCATTTTTAGGAAAGCTAAGAGAGATTGGAAGGAATTGTGCTGCCCTTCCCCCAACTACACAGCACCATCTGTGCTGAGGTCTGAGGGCTCAAAATGAGGTTTAATTCGACTTTATTCAATCAATTCTTTGTCTAACCCAAATTGTTCTGACATTAGATTTTTTTCAGACGCATGTTGACAGGTGAACAAATTGAAGATATTAAAGTATATTAATAATATGTGTCTGTGTTATGTACTTGTTTTTTTGTTGTTGTTTTTGTTTTTTTTAATTAATTAATTAATTTATTTTTGGCTGCGTTTGGTCTTTGTTGCTGCGCATGGGCTTTCTCTAGTTGTGGTGAGCGGGGGCTGCTCTTCGTTGTGGCATGAGGGCTTCTCATGGAGGGTGGCTTCTCTTGTTGTAGAGCACAGGTTCTAGGTGCACGGGCTTCAGTAGTTGTGGCATGTGAGCTCAGTAGTTGTGGCTTGTGGGCTCTAGAGTGCAGGCTAAGTAGTTGTGGCACACGGGCTTAGTTGCTTCATGACATGTGGGATCTTCCCAGACCAGGACTCGAACCCGTGTCCCCTGCACTGGCAGGCATATTCCTAACCACTGTGCCATCAAGAAAGCCCAGGCCCGTGTACCACAAAAAAAAAAAAAAAAAAAAAAAAAAAGAATCATATGGAAGAGAATGGAGAGTGGTGGTGAATGCTACTTTAGGGGGTCCGGGAAATTATTTGAGTTGAGACTTCTTCACACTGTGACATGTGAAGATCCTGCAAGAGTGAGGATTGCAAGGGTCAAAGGCCTGGAACTTGGTAAGCTCAAGGAACAAAAGGAAAGCCAGGGTGACTGGAGACCAGTGAAGGAGGGGGAAGGAGGCAAGAAAGAACGAAGACAAGATTCATGTCAGGGATGTCTTTACGAGGAATGGAGGTGGATCTAAAATTTATTCTGAAGCAATGGAAAGCCACTGGAGGCGTTTTAGCAGAAGGTCATGGTTCCATTTGTGTCTTTAAACAATTACTGTGGATGTTGGATAACTTGAGTGGCTAGAGATAGCATTATGGTTTTTTGAGTGGGTTTTGGGGGGGGGTTTGTTTTTCTGAGAGGAGATTGTCTTGAATCTGTATTTGAGTAATAAATACTCTGATTTTATTTAAGTTGTGTGGTCATTTTTAGGAAAGCTAAGAGAGATTGGAAGGAATTGTGCTGCCCTTCCCCCAACTACACAGCACCATCTGTGCTGAGGTCTGAGGGCTCAAAATGAGGTTTAATTCGACTTTATTCAATCAATTCTTTGTCTAACCCAAATTGTTCTGACATTAGATTTTTTTCAGACGCATGTTGACAGGTGAACAAATTGAAGATATTAAAGTATATTAATAATATGTGTCTGTGTTATGTACTTGTTTTTTTGTTGTTGTTTTTGTTTTTTTTAATTAATTAATTAATTTATTTTTGGCTGCGTTTGGTCTTTGTTGCTGCGCATGGGCTTTCTCTAGTTGTGGTGAGCGGGGGCTGCTCTTCGTTGTGGCATGAGGGCTTCTCATGGAGGGTGGCTTCTCTTGTTGTAGAGCACAGGTTCTAGGTGCACGGGCTTCAGTAGTTGTGGCATGTGAGCTCAGTAGTTGTGGCTTGTGGGCTCTAGAGTGCAGGCTAAGTAGTTGTGGCACACGGGCTTAGTTGCTTCATGACATGTGGGATCTTCCCAGACCAGGACTCGAACCCGTGTCCCCTGCACTGGCAGGCATATTCCTAACCACTGTGCCATCAAGAAAGCCCCTATGTACTTATTTTTAAATGGCTTCAAAGCACTTCAATTGTTTGATAGTCATTTTGATACTGAATCAGTTAGTGTTTTAGGCTGGCTTTCATCACTGAGGCTCTTTCTCTCTAGGCCAGATCAGAAAGATGGAAGTACTTAAGAGACCTTGCTGTTGATAGAGGTTGACCTCTCAGTGTTCCATTTTCTCCACAAATGTTTCCATTAAAACCTCTTGTGTCTTTTCTGAATTTCATCGCCTGAGTCCCTATTGCGTCCATTAAGTAGATTCACCAGTGCACACCTCCAGCTCTACAGCTCTGCCTGCCTACCTGCAAGTGCCAAAACTGCCAATGCTGTATGCGTTTGTCCCCTTCCTGATGGTGGCACGTGCTCCTATTCCAATCTTCTTGATACTTAGGACTCTGGTGTTCTTTTCTAAGTATTCATAGCAGGGAATTACATAGGCTTGGAAGTCAAAACAGACCTGCGTTCAAATCCTGCCTCTGCAACTTACTGTGTGCCTTTGGGCAAGCCTAAACTTCAGGGGGTTTTTGTGGTCTTTCTCAGGTTTTTAATCTATCACAAATTCACAAGATTGTCAGCAAGTATTTATTGATGTTCCAAATACTGTGCTCGGTACTAGGTGTCTATGGTGAGCAAACATCAGGCCTTCTGGAATTTACAGTATAGTGACAAAGACATTAAATTAATACAAATTAGTACAGATGAACCATAATTCAAAAGACATGCACCCCAGTGTTCAGTGCAGCACTATTTACAATAGCCGGGTCATGGAAGCAACCTAAATGCCCATCGACAGACAAATGGATAAAGAAGATGTGGTACATATATACAACGGAATATTACTCAGCCATAAAAAGGAATGAAACTGGGTCATTTGTAGAGATGTGGATGGATCTAGAGACTGTCATACAGAGTGAAGTAAGTCAGAAGGAGAAAAACAAATATCGTATATTAACACATATATGTGGAACCTAGAAAAATGGTACAGATGAACCAATTTGCAGGGCAG
>NC_041217.1:127268252-127268967 GCF_002837175.3 Physeter macrocephalus | reverse complement strand
CACAAAAACAGAAATATAGATCAATGGAACAGGATAGAAAGTTCAGAGATAAACCAAAACACCTATGGTCAACTAATCTACGACAAAGGAGGCAAGGATATACAATGGAGAAAAGACAGCCTCTTCAATAAGTGGTGCTGGGAAAACTGGACAGCTACATGTAAAAGAATGAAATTAGAACACTCCCTAACACCATACACAAAAATAAACTCAAAATGGATTAAAGACCTAAACGTAAGGCCAGACACTATGAAACTCTTAGAGGAAAACATAGGCAGAACACGCTATGACATAAATCACAGCAAGATTCTTTTTGACCTGCCTCCTAGAGAAATGGAATTAAAAACAAAAATAAACAAATAAACCTAATGAAACTTAAAAGCTTTTGCAAAGCAAAGGAAACCATAAACAAGACTAAAAGACAACCCTCAGAATGGGAGAAAATATTTGCAAATGAAGCAACTGACAAAGGATTAATCTCCAAAATTTACAAGCAGTTCATGCAGCTCAATATGAAAAAACAAAACAACCCAATCCAAAAATAGGCAGAAGACCTAAATAGACCTTTCTCCAAAGAAGATATACAGATTGCCAACAAACACATGAAAGTATGCTCAACATCACTAATCATTAGAGTAATGCAAATCAAAACTACAATGAGGTATCACCTCACACCAGTCAGAATGGGCATCATCAGAAAATCTACAAACAATAA
>NC_041217.1:127249437-127268167 GCF_002837175.3 Physeter macrocephalus | reverse complement strand
TAACACATATATGTGGAATCTAAAAAAAAAAAAAAAAAAAAGGTCGTGAAGAACCTAGGGGCAAGATGGGAATAAAGGCGCAGACCTACTAGAGAATGGACTTGAGGATACGGGGAGTGAGAAGAGTAAGCTCTGACAAAGTAAGAGAGTGGCATGGACATATATACACTACCAAACATAAAATAGGTAGCTAGTGGGAAGCAGCCGCATAGCATAGGGAGATCAGCTCGGTGCTTTGTGACCACTGAGAGGGGTAGGATAGGGAGGGTGGGAGGGAGGGAGACGCAAGAGGGAAGAGATATGGGGACATATGTATATGTATAGCTGATTCACTTTGTTATACACCAGAAACTAATACACCATTGTAAAGCAATTATACTGCAATAAAGATGTTTAAAGAAATTGAAAAAAAACCCACATAAGACTGGTTTGGAGTTCACAGGAATGGAATAAAAAAAGACACACTGACATTTTAAATTTTCAGATAGTTATTCTGCAAGTATTTGTTAGGTACCTAATATATAGAGTTTCTGATTACCATGAACAATGAAACATATCCAAAAGAAAATAAATGTCTTTTATAATAAAAAAAATTAATACCGATGATGAACTGATTGCAAGGAAGCAAAGTGCTGTGAAGGAAGTACTGAATGGGATTCTCACAGAGCTCTTTATTTATTTATTTTTATTGAAGTATAGTTGATTTACAGTGTTGTTAGTTTCTGGTATACAGCAAAGTGATTCATATATATACGTATGTTCTTTTCCATTATGGTTTATTACAGGATAGTGAATATAGTTCCCCGTGCAATACAGTAGGACCTTGTTGTTTGTCTGTTTTATATATAAGAGCTTGTATCTGCTAATCCCAAACTCCTGATTTATCCCTCCCCGATTCCCTTTCTGATTTGGTAACTATAAGTTTGTTTTCTATGTCACAGAGCTTTTTAACTATGGGGCCTAACCTGGTAAGGTGGGGATGAGTCAAAGTTTTTGCAAACATTAACTGATGCTGTACCTATAACATATATCCCGTGACCTTTGCATTCAGTGGATCATCGTTGTTATTGTTATGTTATCATTGCTATAGTCATTGTTAATACTACATGCACACCCTGTGTGTGCATGTAGTATGTGTATGTGTGTATGGATACACATGTATTGATACACCATGTGTATGTGTGTATCCTTGATTCAGTGAGCTTTCCCAGAACTTGCTACAGGGTGCTCCAAAAATGTCTATTGACTGCATTCTTGGTTTTTTGCCTGGAGCTGCTCTGCATCTGTGCTCCCTGACGCCTGCCAGTTTACCTAATTTCCGACCTGCTTTGTGAGTAGTTTCTGGGACTAGCCACTCACACTTTGAGTTCCAGCCATGCCTTGACTCACCTGGATTCCTTAGAAAGCTCCTGATCTCCTGATCTTATTGCTTTATCTCCTAAATGAACGTCAACCAGATCCCAACATGACAACTGCCTTGTTGCTATGCTGTTCCAGAAGGGAAGAGGAACCTTTTAGGAGATTTTCCAAAAGAAAAGGAGGAAGCCTCCTTCTCTGTTTAAGCCTCTTTGAAGAGCCCATGGCTACACCCACTTGACACCATAAGCACCTGTTCTGGCTGAATTATGAGCCTGAGGGAATATTTCTTCCCATTGATTTCCAGCAAGTCTTTCCTATTCAGCACTGCCTTAGAGCCTATGCCATCAATTGAATCCTCAAACTTTTCTATTTCTTCATACCAAAGGCTGTGAAACTATGGTTTTTATTTTTTATATTGTCTGTGCATATGTGATACATACATCTATGCATGGTAAATTGTTGATTTTTCCAGCTGATGGGTGAGAGGAATAGCTTTTTATAGCCATTAGCTCCGAATCACCTCTTCTTCTGAAGTTGCTCATAACTGACTTTAGTTCTCCCTTCCTTTCTTCCTATTCTCTAATTATACCTTATAGAAAGATAGCTGCCCCAGAACAACACTAGATCTCCAGATGTAAGAAAGACTAAGAATAACATTATCCCTGAAATATTCCACAATTGCTCTTAACAAGTAACTACAGATATAACAACTGCCCTCCCCAGGAGGAGGGAATGTTCGGGTAGAGCTCAGATTTATTAATGTAAAACTAGCTACCATTTCTCGAGCCCCTGATGTATGCCATAAACTGTTCTTAAATTCTTTATAAGCATTTATCTCATTTAACCTTCACAACAATTCTCTGAGGTTGATACTATGATAATTATTCCCATTATATAGATAAGAAAACTGAGGATGAGGGAGTTTATGACTTGCCTAAATATTTAGGACTTGAACACTGATCTGACTCTCAAACTTATGTTTGAATCACTAAGTAATATTGTGTCTCAAATTTTTAACCTTGGAGAAATTATATTAATATATTCCCATATCAAGAAAAACAGCGACATCATCACAACAGACAATTACAGCATGCTTGCCTATTTCTTCTCACCAGATAAATTGTGAATTTGAGGAGATTGCTGTTCAGTTCCTGCATATATTATAAAACGTCTCTAATACCTCACATAAAATTTTCTGGCTAATAAAAAAATGAGTAGATAATGGTAGAGGTAAAAAAACATTGTCCAGGATGTCCTTGTTCTGATTGTTCTTAATCAGATTGGTTTGCAGTTTCTCACATTTACTTTATAGGTTTCTATGGCACTGTATGGTAAAGCAAACTTTAATAAATGACACTGGATGTTTCAGAGGAATTTGCAATGCCTTTTCAGTACTTAAAGCACTTCTTCTATGCTAGAATGAGAAATCTATTTCCACCTTTTGCTTAATAATCTATTGGGCACATCATACAATTTTTATTTTATAGAATTTCAGAGGCAGTTCAATCACCAGTTCACTTTTGTTTAATATGAGGAATAAAGTCCTTCTGACTGTGTGGTTTGGAAAAGGTTATCGTTCCCAATTCTATATTAATAGCTTCACTGTAGTTAAGACTTAACACTGCTTTTGATTTTAATATTCTTAACAGATGCTCAGTCCTCAATAACTATAATAAAATGTGTATTTTAGAAATGTGTAAAAATATGCAGATCTTCTCCAAGTTTATTTATAAACCCAAAATAGAGGATTTATGCTATTTATTCTGCAGTAAATATAAATACAGCCCTAGGTATTGCCTTTTTTTCCCCCATGCACTGTGTTTCTTGTTCTCATTACAAGCTCTTTAGGCAGAGCAGGAAAAACAACAGCATAGTTGCACTCCCTGTATAAGGCACATGCCCCTAAAGCATGCAATAGTCCAAAACCATGTAGATTCTCTGAGGGCAAAATTGGCCAGAGCACCCAAGGCTGGTAGTAATGATAGCCATTATTAGTACTATGTATAATAGTGATTATGTGTGCAGGGCTCTGAGTGACTATATAAGTGGTGGATCACCTATTTCTCACCATAACTCTATGAGGGTTATTCTTTTCTTTTTAATTTAAGTATAGTTGATTTACAATAATGTGTTAGTTGTACAGCAGAGTGATTCAGTTATATATGTATATATTTCTTCGGATTATTCTGTTATAGGTTATTACAAGATATTGAATACAGCTCCCTGTGCTATACAGTAAATACTTGTCGCTTATCTAATTTTATACACAGTAGTGTGTATCTGTTAATCCTATACTCCTAATTTATCCCTTTTCCCCAACTCCCACTTTTGGTAACCATAAATTTGTTTTCTATGTCTGTGAGTCGATTTCTGTTTTGTAAATAAATTCATTTGTATTATTTTTTAGATTCCACATATAAGTGATATCATATAATATTTGTCTTTCTATGTCTGACTTACTTCACTTAGTATAATCTCTAGGTTCATCCATGTTGTGGCAAAAGGCAATATTTCATTCTTGTTTACAGCTGAGTAATATTCCGTTATATATATGTGCCACATCTTCTTAAGCCAATAGTCTGTTGATGGACACTTGGGTTGTTTCCATGTCTTGGCTATTGTAAATAGTGCTGCTATGAACATTGGGGTGCATGTAGCTTTTCGAATTAGAGTTTTCATCTTTTCCAGATATATGTCCAGGAGTGGGATTTCTGGATCATATAGTAGCTCTATTTTTAGTTTTTTAAGGAACCTCCATACTGTTTTCCATAGTAGCTGCACCAATTTACATTCAATGAGGGTTATTCTTAATCACACTTGATAAATGAGGGAAATGAGGCCCAAGGTCACATGCGCTGCTTGGAAATGGTAGAGCAGGATGGGACTGCTGAGTCCAGATCCTGTCATCTCTGTGTTTAATGTCTGCCATCATCGCGGGCTTGTCGGAGGAAGCTGGGCTGGTGAAGCTCTCATCCATTGTCAAGAGCAGTCAAAGACTTCACCTGGGACTGCTTTATCACCACTCATCATCCCATCTGAGCTCTTGAGTGTGCCTGTTTTGCTGGCTATGTGTCTTAATGAGTCTTTACTGACTTTGTCAAATTCATTTAGCAACACAATTTCCGGAGCTGCGCTACGCTTGGCTGCTTCACTTGACCCTTCTTTTCTGCTCTGTGTGCCATTTCACACTGCTTCACTGCTGTCTCTTCTCTCTTCTCTCCTCATTTCTTCTTGTGTTCTCTTACCTGGTTTGCATCATGCTGCTGCTTCCTGTGTCCCCGTTCTGTGATCTCCCCGCTTCCTGCTCCCCTCCTGCAGTCAGGTTTGACAAGACAGCAGCCTTTTGAGCTCGGCTGCTGAGCTTCATATCCCACCCCCTTCACTTACAAGTTCTGAAACCTCAGCTAATTTACTTCTCTATGCCTTGGTTTTCTGTTTTTCGGCTTTAAAATCAACATTACAATACTAATACCTATCTCATAGAGTTATTATAAGGAATAAATGAGCTAATATATATAAAGTGCTTAGGTTAGTGCCTAAGCATAGCAATCACTTGCCTAATAAAATTTTTTTATAAATTTTTCAATGGTGAGTAATTTATATCAGGAAATCCCATCATTTCATGAGAGAGAAATGACTTTAACCACTATAAGGAAAACCCTTCCCCCAGGAAGAAAACAAGACAAGTTCTCCCTTTAAGGTGCTTCCCATTCCTTCCTTTTCAAGTTCCCCTTGGCCACAAAGTACGTTGGCCTACTGCCACAGGGACCAATACATCAGCCAAGTGTTGTTTGTCTCTTAACTCTTGCAATTCCTGTCTTACCATATGCCTCCCATATTTCCAGTGCAGGGGGGTGTTGGCAATAGCTCCATGGTTTGGGTCTTGTGGTCTTAGGAGGCTGGGCAGAAAACTGGGGGAACAATGGCTTTCTGTTCACTTGCCTGCAACAGTCATGCATCAGTGCACATATGATAACTCGTGTGCAGGTGGGGAGGGGCGAGTGTAAAGAATTCAAAAGATGCTCAGAGCCATCTCTGCCTGGTACTTTTCACGAAGCATTTTATTTGAAACCTCCTCTTATGGATGATATTATGTTTTCCATTTTAAAAATAAGGTCATCAACAGTGAGGCCAAGAGAAGTTAAGTAATTTGGCTCAGATCTACGTGATGTGATTCCAGTATCTGTGCTCTTACCACCTCACCATCTTGCTCCCTTCACTTTGCTGCACACCCTCCATCCTACACTGCCCTCTCAGTTTTCTGAGAGGCCTCAGAAATGGCCTCAGTTTTCTCATCTGTAAAATGATTGAGAGTCCTCCAGCTCTGACATTCTAGCGCTCTGGGTCGGTATCTGAATTTAGAAGCACCGTTGCCGGTGGTCCCCCTTTTGAGCATCCATCCGGATGTGTATGGACTGGCCTCATTTGCTCATTGCTGCTTGGTTTATGCTGCAACTGTCTATGACTCTGTCTCTGAATCACATGACAGAGTCCATTACCGTGTTTCCCGTACTGACCAAACACCCCTTGTTCCATTACCATTGAGCAAATCTTCTAAGGCATCCAATAGGGCTTCAAGGATTCACTTCTGGTAGTTCCTGAATGTGTGCTGCCTTGATCCACAAGTTCAAACAATTTTAGAAGAAATCATGCTCTGCAGAGTCTAGTCAAGGTTGGAGTACAGTATAGAAGAGAGAGAACCCAACAACCGTTGAGCTCTACTGAGTTAAATATATTTTGCTTTGTTTTTCACAGTCTTATGAGATTAGGTACTTTCTCTAAGGCTCAGAAAGAATGAGGCCCCAAAGCTTGTGCAGAGAATTCAAATTTGAGTCTGCTTATATTTTTTATACAATACTGTGATCTTTCTTTTGGTTTCGTAGTAGAAAGAGGCACTAGATTGGAAATTTCATTCCAGCTCTGCTACTAATTTTTCATTTGCTGCTTTGATTAAGATATTCTTCATCTATAAAATCAATCTGTAAAACTGATTATCTTTAAATTAAGTGATCTTAAGAGATTCTATTATATCTTAAGCCATGTTAATGCTTTAGTCATCTCAACCGGTTGGGAGTCAGGCGTGGAATTGCCTTTTTTTCTTCTTTCTCCCTATCTCATAGGTTCAATCACCAAGTACCATCACTTCTCTTCTCAAAATGCCTCTCCGTATTCTTCTTTCCTATTGTTGGCACCCTCTACTGTAAATCTGGATCTTATTTCACTCCTGGAATCCTGAAATACATTGCAAGCTGTCCATACTCCCAGGCGCTACCCAGTTTTCCTCCCAATCCTTCTTGTGTGTATACACATTTGCTTACTTCTTGTTCTTGTCTGAAACCTCAATTGTTCCTTCCCTATCACTTGCAATATCAAGTTCTCTAGGCTTCCATAAGCAGAAACTGTCCCAAATAAGCTTTCTGTACTCCCCTGGCCACCATCTTTATCTTATCTCTGAAACTTTGCCAAGACTGTTTTCTGCAACCCTCTTCATTGAATTCTTCCAAGTCCTTCAAGGTCCAGCCCAAGGACAAAGAAGAGCCCTGTCCCTCTCGTTCATCAAGAAAGATGTATCCTGAGCACAGCACAAGGACAGGCACATAAGGAGAACTTAGTTGAATTAGTATATGACTCCCTTCCACGAGGGTATCCTTGACTACTGTGACCTACATTCATGTCAACATTCTTTAAACCCCAGTGGTACTAATTTGTAGCTCTGTGGTCTTAGTGTTAGAGAGTTGCTTTGCTTTCATACACTTAATGAAGAATGAAATCAGAGAAATCAAAGAAGGATTTTAAATTGGCCAAAGTCTGGCCATAGTCATTTCTCTTACAGACCAGAGAAGGAGGAAGCTTTTCCTATGTGTCAGGCCCTATTCTGAGTGCTTTGTCAATGCTTTACTCACTGAACCATTACATTAACATTGTGAAGTTAGGTGCTTTATTATTCCCAGTTTATTGATGTGAAAACTGAGGTCCAGAGAGATTAAGTAACTTGCCTAAGATAAGAAAGCTAGAACATGGTTCAACCTGGATTCAAACCCAGGGGTTACAGAGTATGCAGTTGTCAGCATTATACTGTGCTAATCCTCACACCATTGCAAAGCATAGGAAAATAGTGAATATATTATCAGACTAACCCCAAGAATAAAAACAATCTCCTAAGGCAGACTCTACAATCAACGAAGCACAATATGATCTTATTAGGTATGGATGGCCCTTTTGATTCAGCTCTTGTGCATTCAGAATCCCCAGTGAGATGCTCTCCTAGCTATTTATAAATAGATGTATCCTTGTGTTTTGGCATTAAATAATAACAACCTTACCCTAGCTCGAGCTCCTCTTTTTCCTTTTAAGGGTCTTCTTTGGCCCTCTGAAAATGCTACATGGATAATGGCAGGATGCGCCTTCTTTAAGGAAGCTCTGCTTCCTAGAGTTTCCCTGGCATGCTATCCTAGGAAGCTCTGCACTGCAAGCCTCTGATGGCTGAATAAAAATGAAGTGGGCATTTGTATTTCCCCACTGATTGAGTTGGCTCAACCTGATGTAGGTTCACATTCACAAAAGCACAGACAGGCTTGCTTCCAGGCTTGCAATGGAGATGGAGGAAGGCAGGCTGTGTGCCCAGCTTCCTTGCAAAGCATGGCATTGGATATGTGTCACTGGTACCCTTTAAAACCAAGGCTCCAGAACTTTCCCTCCTCCACCCACAAGTCACGGGATGGTTTATGCAAGATGCCCTACTTCTGATGCCAGCTGGACCCTGTTCAAATGAGTGTGCAGATCAGAAAGTGTTTTTTAAAGGATCCATCATGGATAAAATGATCTGTAACACAAGATGTCTCAAACGGTTCCCTTGTTGGATTTTCAAGCTTAATATTTTTGCTCTCCTTGAAAGCTTTTTCCTCAGAGAAGCCTAATCATGTGAATCCCAGTTATTTAAGAGAATGTCAACCTGGTTAAATTATGTTTTCAGAGTCCATGCTTGACAGACAACTGTTGTATCTTGATATTTACAACTTTAGCATTCAAGTTTCCAGTATTCATACCATGCATTTTAGACTCACAGCAAGAAGTAATTTGTAGGTCCTAAGGTGTGACTATGAATCACTGAGGTAGGGATGTAGGGGTTTAGGTGAGGGTCAGTTAGAGAATATACCCAGCTGCGCATCCAGCATCCACATCTCTGGAGTCTCTGGAGTAGTCATTGTAATTTGGAGATTCTTGTCCCAATGTTAAGGGTAAACTCTACTTCTGAATCAGTGAAATGACTAGGATTTTGTACAAATGGTTTTCACATAAGGCTTTCGGAACTTTCCCACGCCACACCCATGGCCAACATTGCTCATCCATCAACTGCCCTGGCAAGATGCAGCCTGCATCAGAATCCTCCACAAAAGGTTAACTGGCTTTGGTGCTTGAAGATGTGAAAATTGCTCACTATTGTTGGGCTTTGGAAGGTCTAAAATAAGCTGGCTCTTTTTAATTTAAGCCTGACATTAAAGGCAGATCTCTCCGTTATCTCCTTGACAAACATTCTCCAAAAACCTCAGGAAAATGGGTCACTTTATTTGATCTGCCCACCTCTGGCAATGGGATTGGGATAGATGTTTTAGGAGGATATAGTGAAGAAAGGAGGAGTAGGGGCAAGATTTCATGAAGGTGAAAAATAAGTAGGTACACACTAGACAAAATTTCCACATAGGCAAAATGATGTGCCTCGTCCCTCAAAAAGAAATTCAACTTGTGGTCCCCTAAATCAGCCTGCTTCTTGGCTTCATTTGAAAAGTTTGCCACACACAAAATTAAAGTTCCCCTTTAGTTAGAAGGGGAAATTTACTAATTTATAGAACACCCTTAGATTTTATGGATCAGTGATTCAGCTTCGAATACTTAATATTTTTGGATTCTTCCATTATAACAATCTGCAGCCTCAGATTATAGGCCTGTTTTCATGTTAGTTTGCCCACTGGAGTGTGAGCCCCGTGAAGATGGAGGATGTCTCTTTCTAAAATTTGTATCCAAGAAACTAGCAATGTGCCTTGCATGTGGTGAGTCTGAATGAAAAAATAATTACAGTAGATGATATTTAGTATGAATGGTTTTATCATGGAGTCTTATTCACCATGAGCCAATCTTAGACCTCTTCCATTGACAATTTCTTTTTATTGCAAAAGGTTTTCTGAAAGCAGAGACAACTGCATTCATATTCTCTCCCTCTCATTTTATCCTGAGAGCAGGCCTGGCTTCATGTTTGTGCAACCTGTCCTGTTGCATAAGGCTTAGAAGGGCCGTGCACTTGGCTTAGTGCCCTGCTGTTACTTGCTTAAAATTCTTAATAATTTTTGAGCAAGGAATCCTACATTTTCATGTTGCACCAAGCCCCACAAATCATGTACCAGGTCCTGCCTGAACATCTAACGTACACAGTGGGCTAGACTGGCAGCTGTAGAATAGCCTATCTTTCCAATTTGGCTCTTCTTGCCCCAAGTTGAATGCACAAGTAATGGCTGGGTTTGTGATGTGTGGTGCCCTTTGTTTAATGAGAGCCCTCTCCAGCAACCATCATATCAGGGAGACGCATTCCTTCTCACCTGGCTGCAAAGGACTAGAGCTACAATCCTGCCATGCAGGTGTTATCATTTATTTCAAAGAGTCAAAGAGAAAAATCTTTAGAGGACAGGACCTGGAGAGGGGCTAACAAGGGTACATGATTTCCAGGCCCTTCCCTCCAGCTAGAGACAAGGGAAAGGGAAAGTAGGCTGAGTCTTGAAAATTTCTCAAGAGATCCCTGGGGAACCATATCGCTGGGCCCATTTCTTCTGCTTTTCTTCCAGGACTCAAGGATCCTAAGATAATGCTTCTCCAACTTTACGGTGTACAGGAAACACCTACCAATCTTGTTAAAATGCATATTCTGACGCAGCAGGTCAGGTGGTGGGGTTGGGAGGTGCGGCGCTTGACATTCTGCATTTCTAATAAGCTCATGGGTGAGGCTGATACTGCTGGTCCACGGACCACACTTTGGGTAGCAAGCTGACAGGTTTGCCGTGTTTGGGGTTTTGGGCAGATCCTGAATTTCTGTTTCATCCTGGCTTACAGTGGAGCTACCACCTTTCCCTAAAAGCAGTCTGGTTTACCCTATCTTCCTAATACTTAGAGTGACACAGGCCTGCACAAATGCATGCATGTATGCTGGGACTTAGAATCCTTAGAGCTTCAAATAAGGGGAAAGTTTGACTTTGACTCAAACTGCCTTCAACCATGAGATTTATTATTTTACACAATTGAAAGAGCAGAGAGAGTCAAAACAGGCTCCATGAGCAGTAGAGTCCATGATTCCATAGTGTCATCAAAGATCCAGGCTTTTCTCCGTGCTGCCATCCTCAGCACTGCAAAATGACTGTGACTGTCACAGGCATTATCTTTGGATAAAACAATGTCCTGAGCAGAAGGAGATGCCTCTAGGGTGTCTCTGTTTAGAGCCCAGATACATTTCCCAGAAGACCCAAGCAAACGTCTCATGTTTCATGTCTTGGGTCTATTCCTAACCCAGTGGTTTAGCCAGGGGAATGAGATGACTGTGATCAGTTTAGGTTAATCAGGATAATCAGGGTCCCCTTGCTGGAGCCAGAGAGGAGGGGGCTAGAGTCCCTTGAAGCACATGGATGTGTGGAGGAGTGGATAACTGAAAAAAGCCCAGGTAATGTTGGAAAGAGGAAATGTGCTATGACTGGGGAAGGAGGAGATGGGTACTGGGTTGCCAACCAACCAAGGGCTACTCACCCACACTTCCCAACAAAAGGCCTTCATTTCAAGAAGGGCAATAGACCATCTCATCTCATCACAGATCTGCTGCGGGGAAGCCTGGAGGCCCAAACACTCTCTTTTCCTTCAACGGATTAGCCATCCCTGAAACTGACCTCAAATAATTTGAACTGCAGCTTTTGACTGGGCAGATGATCACTGATGCTTAATTACAATGTAGGACAGGAACAATTGTGTGACTATGAAATAAGTACCAGATTGATATTGTTGTTGGCTTTATTTGATTGAAATACTAAATATTTTTCAGGCCCGTAAGTTTCATGGGTAAGGTCATCTTTGTAGCTCATACACCTAAACAAATACAGGAAACTCTGAAATCTAACACTTTGCCAATTCAGTTGTTGAAATCTCACGATTTTTGCCAGTATTGTGTACTATGGTTCTTCTGTTTAGGCACTGGATGCACTTTACAGTAAACAATGAAAAAACAACCAGACTTCTTGATAACATTCCTGGAAGACCTAGTGAACTGCTAAAAGCTACTTTTAAAAGTGTTTTAAGAGAATTTGCTCCTTGATACAGATTCCTATAGTTAGAGTATGCATTAAATGAACCTTCTGTCCTCATTTATTTATGAATGCTACTAAAAAAAACTTAAAAGGCAGAACAACATGGTGGGTAAAAGCACAGACTCTGAAGTTCAATTGCCTGAGTTTAAATCTTAGTTATGCCACTAACTAGCTGTGTGACCTTAGGTCAGTTACTTAACCTCTTTATGTTTCAGTTTCCTCATATGTAAAGTGAAGATAAGAATATCTATACTTTACCTCTCTGGGCTGTTGTGAATATTAAATGTGCTTAAATAGAAGAGTGCTTGGCCTTGAGTAAGCCCTCTTTAAGTTTTAACACATTTACATGCTTTTATCTGCCTTCCATGAGGCAGGCTTTGTAGTCACTTTATCTGTAATCCTCAAAGCAATCCTGAAAGATTATAGAATTGCAAATACCAATAGCTAACAATAGCTAACGTTAATTGAGCACCTACTATGACTCTGCCAGGCACTATTTGGGGTACCAAGCAGGCCAGGCAGGTATCATCTCATTGAAGCCTCACAATAACTCACAGAAATAGGATTTCCCCTTTTTACAGATAAGGAAACTGAGATGTGAAACTGCACAGAGAAATCAATTAGAAAAAATTCTTTGTTGTTTTTAGATGTGGAGAACTAACCCCAGGGCATGGCCAAGGAGCATCATTAGAAAAGAGAGAGAGAGTTGAACTGCTCTGTAAAATGAAGTTGAAAAAAATTTCAAATATCCAGGAATTGCCAAGGAGAGGACTTGGAATGGATGGCAGTGAACTAGGATCTGTAACAGAGTGAGGGTCTGAGGGACGATGAAGAAATTTGGCAGAAGGAAGGTTCTCTATGATAATAATGACTTGTGATTTTTTTTTTTTTTTTTTTTTTTTTGTGGTATGCGGGCCTCCCTCTGCCGTGGCCTCTCCCGTTGCGGAGCACAGGCTCCGGACGCGCAGGCCCAGCGGCCATGGCTCACGGGCCCAGCCGCTCCGCGGCATGTGGGATCCTCCCAGACCGGGGCGCGAACCTGGTTCCCCTGCATCGGCAGGCGGACGTGCAACCACTGCGCCACCAGGGAAGCCCGACTTGTGATTTTTAAGAACAGAAATATTTAAAATTTAGTTTTAAGTAACCTACTTTTCTATAATGTAACATTTCCTTTATTATTGCCTATTTGTTGTTGTTAAAGTCTATTACCCACTACTCTTTAATATGTGATATTTAGGGGAAATTGGGGGGCAACAGAGGAGGCATTGTCCTGAAACATCAGCATGAAGTACAGAGGAAATAAAAATCAGCTATAAAAGAAAAAACACATCAAGAATTCAGTGTAAATAGACCATCTGAATGAGATATGCCTAAAAGGAATATAACCCACCCAGTAAACCTTGAAGGTACTTAGGAGAGGGTCAGTGGGTGTATCATTGTCTGCAGGGTTGGGGCTTGAAGCATTTCTACTTCAATATTGAGAAGTGTTACAGAGGCCAGGCGACTTGGGGCTGTCCATTTGGCTGACTCCTGGGTTATTTGGAAGAACACACTATGTTATAGCAAGAAGAGACTTCAGTAACACATACCTAGTCCAGAATCTTCCTTTGACAGATTTGGAAACCAAGACCAGAGAAGAAAGCGACTTGCCCAACTCCAAACAAAGAGAGACAGAGGAGAGACCAGGAGGACCAGATCTCTTGAGTGGGAGCCTGCGGACAGTACCCTCTGCCCCTGCCTCTTTCATGAGAGACGATTCTTTGCTTTGAGGATGCTCTGGGAAAGTCCTACTGATTTAGAACTCTGCAATGGGCCGATTGGCTTAGCATCTGGGAAATTCTGAATCACATTGAATGGAATGTTTTGTTTACTTCCGCCCCACAGTGCTAAAGGGGAGAAAGCCTTCTTTTTTCTTCCTCCAGCTAATTTGCTGAAAGCAGTAAATAATTTCCCAGTTCATCTGATCTCACTTGCAACCAGCTTCTTCCTGTGGCCATCTATTTGCTAGTTTCAGAGAAAGAATATCATCTGGAATATTTTACTTCTTTTCAGAAGTTAGCAAAGAAAAGGAAAAAGGTCTCCTCCTAACTCTTAGTAAACCTGCCATGCCTACTACTAGTGGCAAATTGTAACATAGAAGTCCCACCTAGGGCAGTCAGTCCAGCCAGGAATAGAGATGTGTATTGAGATTGTTAAACCAGATTGTTAAACCAGGACCTTTAGCAATCATTTAGTTCAATCCATTAGAAGCCCTTTTTTAAACCAAACTAAAGTCAACACCCAGTAAATAAAAAACCAATAAAACTGGAGCTCCCCAGGTTGAAGTTAGGGGTTGAGAACATTTTAATCTCCTCCTTGCCCTGGAGTAGCAGTCCCCAAGACAGCTCCCTATCGAGTTAGTAATTCAATAACTATTACTAAGCTTGTCCAACTTACTCTCTCTATACATAGTGACACTCATGTTTCAGAGTGACCTTCCTAAGGTCCTATGGCTAATGAGTAGCATGTCTGGAATTGAGCTCAGTCCATTGACTCTCCTGTAACTCACTTAAGTGGTAAATGCTCTTTTGACTTCTTTCTCGCCTGGGAACTAAGGTCTCCTTGGAGACAGAGTGATGGGATGAGGCTGGACAGGCACTACGTTACTGTGTCCTATAAGCAGGGAAAATTCAGTGAGGTAGGAGCAGAGGAAACTATGGTTGGACCTGACTGATCTAAACTTAATGCATATAGACATGCAAAAAAGGCACACAGAAATTTATTTAGTGTAATTATCAAGACTTGAGATTCTGTGTCATCTGCCGTTTTCTCCTTACGTAGGTCCCAATACTATCCCAGGATGGCTTGTAGTCCTGAGGAAATGATAGGAAATCATGCTGCACTGATTATTCTTTTTGTAAAAATGTGATGGCGGGAGATATTTACCAGGCCATGCAAGGGAAAGGGAATTAACTTTGATCGAATGCTGAGTCACATACTGAGCTAGCTGTGGGACCTTAAGCCAGTTACTTCATCACACTACTTCAGTCACCTCTCTCACAAGGTGGCAATGAGAGGGAAGTGAGATACTACACATAGAGACCTTGGCACAGTGCCTGGTATAGTAAGCATGAAGTAGTAGTAACTATTATTACTATTATGTAACTAGCTTAATAATAATGTTCCTTACAGTAACGCTGTGGGGCTTATCATTATCAAAGTCCTCATTTTCCAGATGAAGAAACTGAGGTCTGGAGAGTTTAAATGCCTTGCCCAAAGTCACACAGTTAGGAAACGGGGAGAAAATGGATGTAAAACCAGGACGACCTGACTCCAATGCCCATTTGCTTTCTATTACAAAGACCCCTCATAAATTTTTACTTGGGTTTAATTTCTTAGGGGAAATGTTTCTGCCAATGCATAGTCATCTGACATGTAATTTGGGCATCCCCCTTTTTCTTTTTGGACTGGAAAACTTGAAACCAAATGTATTGCCCAAGTATAATTGTCTAGCTCTGAAAGAATTTATCCCTTCCTTCTGTTGACCTGGACTCTTATTTTCTGTGGCCTGGTTTTTATTTACTTTTTGTTTTAAACAGCATACTGTATTTCTTTGGGGTATGTCTTTTTGAAAACTGTCCAGGTTATCAGAAACAAGTGGAAATGCAAACTTAAATATTTGAGGGATGTAGGAGGTAGTAGGGGGTATAAAAAGGATAAACCTAGGTGCCTGAAATCTAGAAACATAAATTGAGGACAAAAACATACACATATGAAAATGACAAGACAGTAAATAAATTCCAAGTGATAGATATATGAAGAGAAAATACAAGAGCGTTCTGAAGAAAAGGAGAGATTTCTAAATTGGAGGGTGATAAATTGAAATTCCAAAATTAAGGCTTAGAGTTCTAGAAAAAAAATACGTCAGAGTGGAATCCCAAAGCTGGAAGACTCTTGCTCCTCTAAGAAAGTTAAATGAATTGTTTGCTTACTAATTTATTCAACAAACTTTATTTATCTCTCCTGTACTAGTATCTGTGTATGTGCCAGGCAGTGAGTCCAACAGGCAAAGGTCTTTGCTCTTGTAGAATTTAAAGTCTAGTTTTTCAAGAAAAACTTTTTTAGTTCTACCATGTCCTACTTCTAGGAGAAAGCAAAGAGCAGGAGGTATTGATACAGAATAGTCTAGTCTGAACTTTAAGTGTTCATCCATTTGCCAGCCCATTTTATTAAAAAGCAAATTTTCAGTATATCATTCTAAGTTGTTATGGCTCCAGTTAGCCAGTCACTACACTGAGTGAAAGATGTATTCGTTTTAATGTCTTTCTTTTATTGGGGAAAATTAATCATTCAGCTTGAGTACATTGAAACTGCACAAGAGACTATGTAAATCTTATTAAAAAGACACTGGGGTGATTTCTTTAATGGTAAGCAACCCACCTCAGCGCTCTCTGCCAGCAACTTTGCTATTTGAATCATGGGATCTTTTTAAGGTCAGTGTGAATTAATGAGCAATTGTTTTCTCTTAGGGCCGTCAACTTTCTTAGGAGCTAATTCTTATTCCATCCATCATTTTGATTTCAGAGAATCAATTGGAATAACAATTGAATAACAACTGAAAATTTGGAAAGAGGAATTTTTACATTTGCCTCCAAAATCTTTTCCTTTATCCAGCAACAAAAAAGTACACCTTTTCTGGGGGAAGAGTTCCATTATTCATTTTTGGAGTAATGAATATTTATTCTAGTATGCAGCACAATCTAGTCCAGGGGGATGACACCAAGCTAAGAAAGGGGAGACCTAAGCTGCAGTCCAAATGACACCACTCAGTGAGTTTCAGTTTCTCATTTGTGAGGTGGGGATGATATTCACAATAAAATAATATGAAAGCAAAGTACAAAACAATGTTTTAGAGTTTTTGCCTTGCTAGAATGCATCTACTCTTTTTCTAGTATCCAAAATTTCTTCTGGGAACTAGCCATTCCTCTGTCTGGCACAGAGCATGTGACACAGACCTAGCAAATCAGAACACTAAGTGACGATGCTTATAAAATAACCACAGAGATTTGGGTCAGGGATGGACAAATTATCCAAACTGGTTGAATCAGAAATGAATTCCGGGAGTTATGTGGGAGCTACTGGTGGTACTCTCTCTGTTCTCTTGAAATTAAACCCAGGAGGATGTGGGCCTGTAGCTAGTCTCTAAATAGTGGAGATTGAGAAGGACGTCCCTTCAGAAAAAGGAGAATTGAGTGCTCAAGGTCATGGTGCCCTGATGGTGTGGTTCGAGTCCCTGGAACAGCCTAGGTCTAAAGGCGTGCCATTCCTGAATTTTCACTTAGGTGAACTGATAAATCCCCCATTTGCACTAAAGCTGTTTGAATCAGATTATATTTTTTTTAAATTGGTAAAACATGTATGAACCTTTCACTTATTAAGCCATTGAAAGGTAACTATTAATGGCATGACTGCTACCAATCTGGTAGTAAGGAAGGAATATGATAATACAGACTTTCTTATCTTACTAGGAAGAACACCACCATATATTTTCAAACATTCAGTACAGAAGAGATAATACAGTCATCCACTGGTATTCATGAGGAACTGGTCTGAGAACCTGCTGCAGATACCAAAATCCACAGATGCTCAAGTCACATAGTTGGCTCTCCATATCCGTGGGTTCTGCATCCATGGATTCAACCAACCAAGGATTGTAAATATAGTACTACATGATCCTGCAGTTCGTGGAGTCCATGGATACAGAATCTAAGGATAAGGAGGGCAGACAGTAATCTATGAAATTTAAAAAGATGTTATTTGAAGAAAGAAAAAGGGAAAACACCATCATTAAAGACCAAAGGCTTTGCCTTAGTGACCTATTTTAAATCTTTTAAGTTTTATTTTTGTAAGCATCATCATTTTCATTATATATTATTAGGTTTTTAATTAACTTTATTTTTTTCCAGTGTTTTTGAGATATAGTTGACATATAACGTTGGGAAAGTTTAGGGTGTAAAATATGATGATTTTGATATATGTGTACATTGTGAAATGATTACTGCAGCAGGGTTTGCTAACATCTCAGTCACATCACATAATTACAATCTCTTTCTTTTTAACATATTATTGGAGTATAATTGCTTTACAATGTTCTGTTAGTTTCTGCTGTATAACAAAGTGAACCAGATATGCATACATATATCACCATATCCCCTCCCTCTTTCGTCTCCCTCCCACCCTCCCTATCCCTCCCCTCTAGGTGCTCACAAAGCATGAAGCAGATCTCCCTGTGCTATGCGGCTGCTTCCCACTAGCTATCTATTTTATATTTGGCTGTGTGTATATGTCAATGCTACTCTCTCACTTTGCTCCAGCTTCCCCTTCCCCCTCCCTGTGCCCTCAAGTCCATTATCTACATCTCTGTCTTTATTCCTGTCCTGCCCCTGGGTTCATCAGAACCATTGTTTTTTTCAGATTCCATATATATGTGTTAGCATACGGTACTTGCTTTCCTCTTTCTGACTTACTTCACTCTGTATGACAGACTATAGGTCCATCCACCTCACTACAAATAACTCAATTTCGTTTCTTTCTATGGCTGAGTAATATTCCATTGTATATATGGGCCACATATTCTTTATCCATTCATCTGTTGATGGACACTTCAGTTGCTTCCATGTCCTGGCTATTGTAAATAGAGCTGCAATGAACATTGTGGTACATGACTCTTTTTGAATTATGGTTTTCTCAGGGTATATGCCCAGTAATGGGTGCTGGGTCATATAGTAGTTCTACATTTAGCTTTTGTTTGTTTGTTTGTTTGTTTGCGTTACGCGGGCCTCTCACTGGTGTGGCCTCGCCCGTTGCGGAGCACAGGTTCCGGACACACAGGCTCAGCGGCCATGGCTCGCAGGCCCAGCCTCTCCATAGCAAGTGGGATTCTCCCGGACCGGGGCACGAACCCGTGTCCCCTGCATCGGCAGGCGGACTCTCAACCACTGCACCACCAGGGAAGCCCTACTTTTAGGTTTTTTAAGGAACCTCCATACTGTTCTCCA
>NC_041217.1:127245821-127248632 GCF_002837175.3 Physeter macrocephalus | reverse complement strand
TTTTTGTGTATGGTGTTAGGGAGTGTTCTAATTTCATTCTTTTACATGTAGCTGTCCAGTTTTCCCAGCACCACTTATTGAAGAGGCTCTCTTTTCTCCACTGTATATTCTTGCCTCCTTTATCAAAGATAAGATGACCATGTATGCATGGGTTTATCTCTGGGCTTTCTATCCTGTTCCATTGATCTACAGTTCTGTTTTTATGCCAGTAGCATACTGTCTTGATTACTGTAGCTTTGTAGTATAGTCTGAAGTCCGGGAGCCTGATTCCTCCAGCTCCATTTTTCTTTCTCAAGATTACTTTTGTTATTTGGGGTCTTTTGTGTTTCCATACAAATTGTGAAATTTTTTGTTCTAGTTCTGTGAAAAATGCCACTGGTAGTTTGACAGGGTTGTCATTTTCACAATGTTGATACTTCTAATCCAAGAACATGGTATATCTCTCCATCTGTCATTAATTTCTTTCATCAGTGTCTTACAGTTTTCTGCATACAGGTCTTTTGTCTCCTTAGGTAGGTTTATTCCTAGGCATTTTATTCTTTTTGTTGCAATGGTAAATGGGAGTGTATTCCTTAATTTCTCTTTCAGATTTTTCATCATTAATGTATAGAAATGCAAGAGATTTCTGTGAATTAATTTTGTATCCTGCCACTTTACCAAATTCATTGGTTAGCTCTAGTAGTTTTCTGGTAGCATCTTTAGGATTCTCTATGTATAGTGTCATGTCATCTGCAAACAGTGACAGTTTTACTTCTTCTTTTCCAATTTGAATTCCTTTTATTTCGTTTTCTTCTCTGATTGATGTGGCTAAAACTTCCAAAACTATGTTGAATTATAGTGGTCAGAGTGGACAACCTTGTATTGTTCTTGATCTTAGAGGAAACGGTTTCAATTTTTCACCATTGAGGACAGTGTTGGCTGTGGGTTTGTCATATATAGCCTTTATTATTTTGAGGTAAGTTCCCTCTATGCCTACTTTCTGGAGGGTTTTTATCATAAATGGGTGTTGAATTTTGTTGAAAGATTTTTCTGCATCTATTGAGATTATCATATGGTTTTTATCTTTCAATTTGCTAATATGGTATATCACACTGATTGATTTACTTATATTGAAGAATCCTTGCATTCCTGGCATAAACCCCACTTGATCATGGTGTGCGATCCTTTTAATGTGCTGTTGGATTCTGTCTGCTAGTATTTTGTTGAGGATTTTTGCATCTATTTTCATCAGTGATATTGGCCTGTAGTTTTGTTTCTTTGAGACATCTTTGTCTAGTTTTGGTATAAGGGTGATGGTGGCCTTATAGAATGAGTTTGGGTGTGTTCCTCCCTCTGCTATATTTTGGAGGAGTTTGAGAAGGATAGGTGTTAGGTCTTCTCTAAATGTTTGATAGAATTCGCCTGTGAAGCCATCTCGTCCTGGGCTTTTGCTGGAAGATTTTTAATCACAGTCTCAATTTCAGTGCTTGTGATTGGTCTGTTTATATTTTCTATTTCTTCCTGGTTCATTCTCTGAAGGTTGTGTTTTTCTAAGAATTTGTCCATTTCTTCCAGGTTGTCCATTTTATTGGCACATAGTTGCTTTTAGCAATCTCTCATGATCCTTTGTATTTCTGCAGTGACAGTTGTTAGTTCTCCTTTTTCATTTCTAATTCTGTTGACTTGAGTGTTTTCCCATTTTTTCTTGATGAGTCTGGCTAATGGTTTGTCAATTTTGTTTATCTTCTCAAAGAAGCAGCTTTTAGTTTTATTGATCTTTGCTATCGTTTCCTTCATTTCTTTTGCATTTCTGATCTGATCTTTATGATTTATTTTCTTCTGCTGATTTTGGTGTTTTTTTTTCTTCTCTCTCTAGTTTAGCCTCCATGTGTTTGTATTTTTCACAGTTTTTTTTCCTGTAATTGATATCTACTCTCATAGTGTTGCACTCGGAAATGATACTTGATATGATTTCAATTTTCTTAAATTTACCAAGGCTTGATTTGTGACCCAAGATATGATCTATCCTGGAGATTGTTCCCTGAGCCCTTGAGAAGAAAGTGTATTCTGTTGTTTTTGGATGGAATGCCATATAAATATCAATTAAGTCCATCTTGTTTAATGTGTCATTTAAAGCTTGTGTTTCCTAATTTATTTTCATTTTGAATGAGCTGTCCATTAGTGAAAGTGCGGTGTTAACATCCCCTACTATGATTGTGTTACTGTCAATTTCCCCTTTTATGGCTGTTAGCATTTGCCTTATGTATTGAGTTGCTCTTATGTTGGGTGCATAAATATTTTCAATTGTTATATCTTCTTCTTGGATTGATCCCTTGATCATTATGTAGTTTCCTTCTTTGTCTCTTGTAATAGTCTTCATTTTAAACTCTATTTCATCTGATATGAGAATTGCACTCCAACTTTCTTTTGATTTCCATTTGCATGGAATATCTTTTTCCATCCCCTCACTTTCAGTCTGTATGTGTCCCTAGATCTGAAGTGGGTCTCCTGTAGGCAGCATATTTATGGGTCTTGTTTTTGTATCCATTCAGCCAATCTATGTATTTTGGTTGGAGCATTTAATCCATTTACATTTAAGGTAATTCTTGATATGTATGTTCCTATTACCATTTCTTAATTGTTTGGGGTTTGTTATTGTAGGTGTTTTCCTTCTCATGTGTTTCCTGCCTAGAGAATTTCCTTTAGCATTTGTTGTAAACCTCATTTGGTGGTGCTGAATTCTCTTAGCTTTTGCTTGTCTGTAAAGGTTTTAATTTCTCCATCAAATATGAATGAGATCCTTGCTGGGTAGAGTAATATTGGTTGTAGGTT
>NC_041217.1:127243044-127245752 GCF_002837175.3 Physeter macrocephalus | reverse complement strand
ATTTAATTTTTGATAGTTTGATTAATATGTGTCTTGGCATGTTTCTCCTTGGATTTATCCTGTATGGGACTCTCTGCCCTTCCTGGACTTGATTGACTATTTCCTTTTCCATATTAGGGAAGTTTTCAACAATAATCTCTTGAAATATTTTCTCAGTCTCTTTCTTTTTGTCTTCTTCTTCTGGGACCCCTATAATTTGAAAGTTGGTGCATTTAATGTTGTGCCACAGGTCTCTGAGACTGTCCTCTATTCTTTCCATTCTTTTTTTCTTTATTCTGCTCTGTGGTAGTTATTTCCAGTATTTTATCTTCCATGTCACTTATCAGTTCTTCTGGCTCAGTTATTCTGCTATTGATTCCTTCTAGACAGTTTTTACTTTCATTTATTGTGTTGTTCTTCATTGTTTGTTTGCTCTTTAGTTCTCCTATGTCCTTGTTAAACGTTTCTTATATTTTCTCCATTCATTTTCCAAGATCTTGGACATCTTTACTGTCATTATTCTGAATTGTTTTTTAGGTAGACTGCCTATTTCCTCTTCGTTTGTTTCATCTGGTGGGTTTTTACTTTGGTCCTTCATCTGCTGCATATTTCTCCATCTTCTTATTTTGCTTAACTTACTATGTTTGGGGTCTCCTTTTCACAGGCTGCAGGTTTGTAGTTCCTGTCGTTTACAGTGTCTGCCCCCAGGGGGTAAGTTTGGTTCAGTGAGTTGTGTAGGCTTCCTGGTGGACGGGACTGGTGACTGTGTTCTGGTGGATGAGGCTTGATCTTGTCTTTCTGGCAGGCAGGGCCGCATCTGATGGTGTGTTTTGGGGTGTCTGTGGACTTATTATGATTTTAGGCAGCCTCTCTGCTAATGAGTGTGGTTGTGTTCCTGTCTTGCTAGTTGTTTGGCATGGGGTGTCCAGCACTGGAGCCTGCTGGTTCTTGAATGGAGCTGGATCTTAGCATTGAGACGGAGGTCTCTGGGAGAGCTTTCGCCTTTGATATTACATGGAGCTGGGAGGTCTCTGGTGGACCAATGTCCTGAACTCAGCTTTCCCACCTCAGAGGCTCAGGCCTGACACCCGGCCGGAGCACCAAGGCCCTGTCAGCCCCATGGCTTAGAAGAAAAGGGAGATAAATAAATAAATAAATAAATAAATAAATAAATAAATAAAATTAAACAAAATTACATTAAATTTAAAAGTTATTAAAATTTTAAAAATTATTTTAAAAAAATTTAAAAATTAATAAAAAGAAGAGAGCAACCAAACCAATAAACAAATCCACTAACGATAACAAGTGCTAAAAAGTGTACAAAGATAAACATAAAAATCAGAAACTAGTCAGTCACATACAGCAAACTCCAAGTCTACAGTTACTCACAAAGTCCATCGCCTCAATTTTGGGATGATTTGTTGTCTATTCAGGTATTTCACAGATGCAGGGTACATCAAGTTGATTGTGGAGATTTAATCTGTTGCTCCTGAGACTGCATGGAGAAATTTCCCTTTCTCTTCTTTGTTCACACAGCTCCTGGGGTTCAGCTTTGGATTTGGTCCTGCCTCTGCATGTAGGTCACCTTCTGGCGTCTGTTCTTTGCCCAGACAGGAGGGGGTTAAAGGAGTGGCTGATTAGTGTGCTCTGGCTCACTCAGGCCGGGGGGCAGGAGGGGTACAGAATGTGGGGCGAGCCTGTGGCAGCAGAGGTCACCATGACATCGCAAGAGCCTGAGGTGTGCTGTGTGTTCTCCCAGAGAAGTTGTCCCTGGATCACGGGACCCTGGCAGTGGCAGGCTGCACAGGCTCCTGGGAGGGGAGGTATGGATAGTGACCTGTGCTTGCACACAGATTCTTGGTGGCTGCAGGCACAGCCGTGGCTAGCACCCGTCTTTTTTTTTTTTTTGCGGTACGCGGGCCTCTCACTGTTGTGGCCTCTCCCGTTGTGGAGCACAGGCTCTGGACACACAGGCTCAGTGGCCATGGCTCACGGGCCTAGCCGCTCCGCGGCATGTGGGATCTTCCCGGACCAGGGCACGAACCCGTGTCCCCTGCATTGGCAGGCGGACTCTCAACCACTGCGCCACCAGGGGAGCCCTCGCACCCGTCTTTGAAGCTTGTTTAGGTGGTGCCCTGAATCCCCTCTCCTCGCACGCCCTGAAACAAAGGTCTCTTGCCTCTTAGGCAGTTCCAGACTTTTTCCCGGACTCCCTCCAGCTAGCTGTGGTGCACTAACCCCCTTCAAGCTGTGTTCATGCAGCCAACCCCAGTCCTCTCCCTGGGATCTGACCTCTGAAGCTGAAGCCTCAGCTCACAGCCCCTACCCGCCCCGGCAGGTGAGCAGACAAACCTCTCAGGCACCAGTCCTCTGTGTGGGAATCTCTCAACTTTGCCCTCTGCACCCCTGTTGCTGCACTCTCCTCTGTGGCTCCAAAGCTTCCCCCCCACCCATCCCCCATTTCCACCAGGGAAGGGGTTTCCTAGTGTGTGGAAACTTTTCCTCCTTCCCATCTCCCTCCCAGAGGTGCAGGTTCTGTCCCTATTCTTGTCTCTGTTTTTTCTTTTTTCTTTTGCCCTACCCAGGTACATAGGGAGTTTTTTGCCTTTTGGGAAGTCTCAGGTCTTCTGCCAGTGTTCAGTAGGTGTTCTGTAGGAGTTGTTCCACATGTAGATATATATATATATATATATATATATATATATATATATATATATATATATATATTT
>NC_041217.1:127216588-127242907 GCF_002837175.3 Physeter macrocephalus | reverse complement strand
GGTATGCGGGCCTCTCACTGTTGTGGCCTCTCCCGTTGTGGAGCACAGGCTCCAGACACGCAGGCTCAGTGGCCATGGCTCATGGGCCTAGCCGCTCCGCGGCATATGGGATCCTCCCGGACCGGGGCACGAACCCGTGTCCCCTGCATCGGCAGGCAGACTCTCAACCACTGCGCCACCAGGGAAGCCCGTAGATATATTTTTGATGTATTTGTGGAGAGGAAGGTGATCTCCACGTCTTACTCCTCCACCATCTTGAAGGTTCTTCTCTTTGATATCTTTATTAGAGCATAATTCCCCTCATGTGGTTCTTATACCTGTCTTATTAGATTTATACCTAAGTATGTTATTTTTGGAAATGACACTGTGTTTAATTTCCACTTTTTCATTGTTAGCATATAAGAAAGTGATTGATATTTGTGTATCAACTTTACATTCTGCAAACTCACTATAATCACTTATTAGTTCCAGGAGATTTTTGTTGATTCTTTCAGATTTTCTACAAAGATGATCATGTCATCTGCTAACAAAGCCAGTTTCATTTCTTCCTTTACAATCTGTATACCTTTTATTTCCTTTTCTTGCCTTATTGCATTAGCTAAGATCTCCAGTATAATATTGAAAAGCACTGTTGACAGAGGACATCCTCGTCTTGCTCCTGATCTTCGTGAGAAAGTTTCCTGTTTCTTATCAATAAGACTGATGTTAGCTATTGGTTTTTTATAGGTGTTCTTTATAAATTGAGGAATTTCTCCTATATTCTTAGTCTACTGAGGGTTTTATCATGAATGGGTGTTGGCTTTTGTCAAATACTTTTCCTGCGTCTATTGATATGACCATGTGATTTTTCTCTTTAGTCTGTTGATGTGATTGCATTAGTTGATTTTGGAATGTTGAACCAAACTTGTATACCTGAGATAAATCCCACTTGGTCATGGTGTATAATTCTGTATATACATTGTTGGATTCAATTTGCTAATATTTGGTTAACAATTTTTACATCTATGTCCACAAGAGATATTGGTTTGTGGTTTTCTTTTTATGTAATGTCTTTGTCTGGTTTTAGTACTAGGGTAATGCATAGAATGAGTTAGGAAGTATTCCATGTAGTTCTTCCTTCTGGAAGAAATTATAGGTAATTGGTATGATTTCTTCCTTAAATGTGTGAGCCCATCTAAGCCTGATGTTGTTTTGGAAGGCTATTAATTTATTAATTCAAATTCCTTAATAGGTACAGGTCTATCAGACTTTCTATTTATTTTGTGTGAATTTTGGTAGATTGTGCCTTTAAAGGAATTGGTACATTTAATATAGGTTATCATATCTGTAGGCATAATATTTGTTTATTATCTTTTTAATGTCTGTGAGATCTGTAGTAATGTCCTCACTTTTATTTTTTATGTTAGTAATTTGTGTCATCTCTCTTTTTTTCTTAGATAGCCTGGCTGAGGCTTATTGATTTTACTGATCTTTTCAAGGAACCAGATTCTGCTTTTGTTCATCTATTATTATTTTTAATGTTTCTTGACTTTACTATGTGAAATGCCACCTGATGGGCATGCATAAATTCTTACATTGTCATCATCCTAGGAATTTCCTGAAACTCTTGTATGATTTGAGACCCCCCAAAATCACAAAGTTCATTCCTACATTTCTAAAATCTAGATATGCATTCCAAGGAATAAATTTAGATTCACTTGGATCTTTTTTTATATCTCTGGGATGTATGATTTGGAATATACCTTACAATGTTAAGCATTTTCCTGAGGTACTAATAGACAAATATCTTGGAGGCAAGTCAAATTTGAAGGACATTTCATATTATCTCCCCAGCTACTAGTAGTACTGTGAACACCCAACTAGTTTTTTATTTTAGTAGCTTCGGCGCCATCCATCCACCTATCCATCCAACAATACATTTATGTATGGATTTAACATATATTTATCAAATATCTACTGTGTGCTAGGCACAGTGCTAAGCATTAAGGGTTTAGTACTGAGCAACATACACATAGTTCTTTGCTATCATGGAGCTTACATTCTTTTGTCCTCATCACATGCTCACCTGCCCTGATTCCCATCCCCCATCCAAACTTATAATAAATTTCCAATCTTCCAATACTTCTACTCCAGAATTATTATTATGTCAGTCTCTCTGTTTATCTATGGTTCCTGCCTCACATCACTTCATTGCTCCTATTATGCTGCAATGCCTGATCTCCCTGCTACAAAAGTGGCTTCACCATAGTCCATCTTCCGCATACTACTAGCAAAGTCATCTTGCAAGAAAATCTGATCATCAATGTTAGCATCACTGTGAGTGGGACAACCAGATATTAAGTGCCTCTCAATGGGATGCAATATAAATTATGTAATACCTCCTATGAAGTACTCTTGCCTTAAAAAAAAATAATTGAGGGTGAATGTAACTAAGCCTTTCAGAGTAAACTACCAGTTTTAGAAAACGGGAAAAATGTTAAAAAAAAAAAAAGGTTAAATTATACCAACCAGGAAGCAAACAGATAAATGCAATGTGTGGGACAGACTCCACAACATGCCAGGTTTCTTCAGTAAGTCAATGGCATGGGGATAAAAGAGGGTGGGATGAAGAGGAAATGCTCTAAATTAAGATTTTTAAGAATCATTGCAACTTAGGGCAACCTGGGAAATTAATTGAGCAAACCTACTATAAAAAAGATATTTATGAGATAATTCACAACATTTCAGTCCACAATGATTAAATTATGCCAGTACAATATTATTAATTTAGTTAGATGTAAAAGTGGATTGTGGTTTGATAAGAACATATCCGCATGTAGAGATGTAGGAGTGAAATGAAATCAGGTGGGAAGTTCACTTTAAAATACTTCATTTAAGTAAAATAAAGCAAAAGTGGAAAAATCTTGACAATTGCTGAGTGGTTGATATGCATATGGTAATTTGCATCTTATTGCATCTTTTGTGTGTGTATAAGTTTTCATAGTAAAATTTAAAAAATAGTCCAACCATGGAACTCTTTAAAAAACATCTGCTAATTCTCTGATGGCTAAAGAACAAAATCTAAACTCATGAGCTTGCCATACAGGTCCCTTTATAGATTGAACTCAAAATAGTTTTCAACCTACTTCTGCATTCTCTATAATTCTGCCTTGCATAACTCCCTTTTTTCTAAGCCTGTCATGACCTTTCATGACTCCAAATCTTTGTGGATCCCATTCCCACTATCCAGAATTTCCTTGCTGTCCTTCTCACATAGTAAATTACTCATCCCCAGGATCCTACACAATATGTTTTCCGTTGAGATCAGGAGTTGAGTCAGAATTAGTCTTTCTTTCCCAGTTTCCCCTTTATCCACGACTCTCTTACAGATCTTACTACATTCTGTTGTAATTACCAAACCAATATCTCTATATCTCTGTATTCCCAGAATCACCATAGTGCCCAGGAAACAAGGGCTTGATAAGTGCCTATCAAATGAATGTAATGCTTGCAGAGTCAGTTCTTTCTTTGTGAATGTCCTCCTGATGACCTAAAGAGAGCGAATACAGAAGCAGCATTTTTCTGTCTTACAGCATTTTTATCCTGTGTTGTAAATCTTTCCAGAAATTTAACTTCTCTACCATGGAAAGGCAATCGCAATTCTAAACTTCCAGGCTATAGAAATATGTTAATATTTCAATTGTAAACAACACCAACAAATTGACTCTGTCATTAAGATTTAATGATTTTCAGACTAGCTGGGATTTATCTTTAGAAAAACACTGAGATTTAATTCCTTTAATGAACTTTTCTTCCTGATCCAGCAATACCTAATTTCTACTTAATTGCTTTCTGTTGACACTTGGTTTAGTTCTTTGGGTTCCTCCCCAGAATGTATCTTCATGGAGGCTGCTGCCAGACTGTTTGGCTGCTGCCAGACTGTTTGGCTGCAGTGCATTATTTTTCCTTATATTCTTGAATTAAAAGGTATGAAACAATGTGCTTTCCTCTTGTTTTTTTCACTATGGGGTACCTTGTATGTTATCACTCTAACAGAAATTTCAAGTTTTCTGAATGCTTCTAAGTCAAGCCATTTTTTGGTAAGGTATTGATAGTTGTAACCCACAAGACTTTGAATGTGTGTGTGCATTCTCCAGATGAGTGAATCGCCTCTTCAGTATGGTGATAGGATATTTTAAAGCTCCTACAGCAAAGGTAAGAAAAGCTTGGTTAATGGATGGAAGTGTACAATATGGTATATCCATACCATGAGATATTATTCAGCAATGAAAAGGAATGAAGTACTGATACATGCTATGTTGATGAATCTTGAAAAAATTGTGCTAAGTGAGAGGAGATAGTCACAAAAGACCATATATTTTATTGTTCCATTTATAGAAAGTGTCCAGACTAGGCAAATCTATAGAGACAAGAAGATGAGTAGTTGTCTAGGGCTGGGAGGGTTGGAGGGAAATGGGGGAGACTGCTAATGGGTGTAGGGTTTCTTTGTGAAGTGATGAAAATGCTCTGGAATTAGGTAGCAGTGATGGCTCCACAACTCTGGGAACATACTAAAAATCATTGAATTGTAAACTTATTGTATATAAGTTATATCTCAATAAAGCTGTTACTTTTCTTTAAAACTTAGGCATGAGAATTGGATACATTATTTTTTAGGGTAATGCTGGCTGGTGTAACAAAAACACTCAAACATTATGGTGGCTTCACATTAGCAAATTTATTTTCTCATTCCCATACCTGGTATTCCTGGTAGCCAAAGAGTCTCCCATGCATTCACTCAGAGACCTAAGTTCTTTCCATCTTATGTCTCTAGGTCTTCAGAGTCCTCTGTATACAGCTGGTGGATAAGGAAAGGGAGCAGAGAGAGGCACATCCATTTCTCTGCCCTCTCAGCTTGGGAGTACCCAGTATCACTTCCACTCAAGTTTCATTGCGTCACATAGCACATCTAATTGCAAGGGACTCTTGGAAATGTAACTCAGTTGTGGTCCAGGAAGAAGAGGAAACTGGATAGCAAATGGCTATCCAATCTCTGATGTAGTGTTCCCACCCTGCCCACGTCTCTCCATCCACTGTCTCTTTTTCCCCCTTCCCAACTATGTGTGCTTATCTCCAATTCTTTCTCATATTTTACTCATCACCTAATATAATTCTGTATTATATACATTTTCAGTCTTTAATTAGGCACATGTAGTGTACATCTATGAAAACAATGAGATTGTTTTTATTCTTTAAGTGGAAGGAGAGTATGGTTTTCTTCATATGCAGCACATGGGGAGTTACCACCTTGTCCTTTCGCTCCTTAATTTATAGTCTTTGTCATCAACGTCTTTTCTTTAACAAATCTATTCTTAGTACTCCCCATTTAGAACGTTCAGTGGCTCCCCATTGCTTACAGATAAGGTTTTCAAATACCAGGCTGCAGACTGCTGCTAGTCCATGGTGAAGTGATCAAAATAAAGACAATGTTGTCTGTGTGAGGTGTGTGTGTGTGTGTGTGTGTGTGTGTGTGTGTGTGTGTGTTTAAGGTTGCCAACAGCCCTTTTTCAAGAAATTTATTTAGAGATTATGTCCTTCCAGTCTCTGGGGTATGAAGGTTTTTTCCTTTCGTGAAGCCATGGTGTTGTTTATTTTAAATGTCTTTCCATTCTAAAATAGATTTAACCTTAGAGTTTTTGTCAAAATGTGGGCAAACATGTACTTTGAGAGCTATAGAGCTTTTTAAAGAGATGTCTTTTGAGAGAAAAGTTTATCGCGTTGCCACTCACAGAACACTTGGAAGGTACATCCTCTCTGTAGTTCTGATCACATGATGTGTAGTTTTGACCTTCTGCTTAGAAGGCTCAAGTCTATGTATGGTTCATGGGGATAAGAGTGAAGAATCTTCCGGGAATTTAGGGAGTGTTGTAAAGAGGGTGAGAGGGCTTGTACTAGGTCATGTGTGAATTTCCTATAAGATTGATAGTGATGGAAGAACAGCCCACGGTCTTAACTATTGTCTGCAGAGGAGGAAAAACTTCCTTCTACCCCTTTAGGTCCTGTGGCTGGCCTAAGAATTAAACTGACATAAGGCAGATTAAGAGGAGAAAAGCAAAACATTTTTAAAATATTTTTACATGTACACAAGGGTCTTCAGAAGGAAAATGAAGACCCGAAGAAGCTGTTAGGCCCCAAAGCTTATAAACCTTTTTACACAGAGAACAATAAATTGTGAGGATATGATGAGACAAAGGGGCTTGGGCTAGGGGCAGTAAATTGTGGGACAGTGACTAGGAAATGGGGGAAACTATGTAAGATAAGGGTTATTTTAGTAGGTTTGTTTGTACAGGTCCATTTTGGAGTCAGCTCGCAGTGTCTGGTGATAAGAATGTTCTTCTCTCCCTGGTACAGGGAGGGCACCTTTCTCGTGGGAAAGTTTTCGACCTGCTTTTAGGTAGAAAGGGAGAAGTCAGAGACCTCTTCTTGCATCTACTCTTTCTCAAGTGCCTTCAGCTTAAAATAATCAAAATGCCAAAGCAACATATTTTGGGTGGCACATTCTGAACCCTTCAAGTCCATAATGTGCATTAAAGCACCCCGTTTCACTTGACCAACTTTCTCATTCTTAGATTCAAGTTGGCCTTACATTTACTTGGAGATACACCCTCAAATTTTCTCTGCTTGCTGTTGTTTAGAAATGAGCCACTTAAAAATAACAGTCCAAAACCTCAAAACTGGACACAAGTAGCCATAGTACAAATTTAGTAAATGTCTATTCTCTCAAACCCATGTGTTTGAGACATCCTGCACATGGCTCAATGTGGGTCCTCATGCAAGTCATGCCAGGCCTTTTTACCAATAGAAAAGTGGAAAAGGGGGCCAGTCTGATTCCTAATGTCTCTTCATTTCGAACGCTGTAGAAACTGAATGATTCATGCTTGGTACCTATATACTCGGTGGTAAAATCGTATCAAGGGCTTTATTTCCTATCTGTGGTTAGATTTTGACAAACTTCAAAGTGAATAAAATATGTGTTGTGTGTTTATAGCTTAAATGGAAACCACCTGTCATCTGGGTGTCTTGGAAAGAAAACTAGAGACAGAGTTTGCCTTTGTTATCAGTTGGCCTCCAAATGGATCCAGGCTTCCCCTGACAGTGGCAGCTTTGTCCTTACACCAGGAGCAATGTGCAGCTTATTTGACTTCAGAACTTTTCTTCCTGGGAACATGTGGACACTGGAGCTGGTAGTGAAGGTGCAAAAATCCAAAGGGAATCAGTATTGATTCATGTATTGCAGCAAGAGGTCAAAAAACGAGAATGGATGGTAACAGTATGGAGATGGGACCTGGGATTGGGTCATCCTGGAGTCATAACAATAATTACTGTTTTCAAATTGTTGACAAGGAAGGAGTACTGTATTAGCATTAACATTTTTCTTCTTGAAAAGGAGGTGCTAATGGAGAATGTATCAATTTGGAATCACTGAAGATGAGGAAGAAGGAGAAAACCTTTCTGTTAGGTAAACTGAAATAATTGTAACCGAATTGCTTCCCACTGCTGAACCTAAGTGGTTAAGCCCATTATGATGTAGGTAGGAGCCTTGGTTTCTGGAGTCAGTGGACGGGGTTCAGTCTTTTTTTTAATTCAGCCACTTTAAAAAGCTTTATGAATCTATGCAAGTATTTACTTTTGCAAACCTCCATGTCCTTATCTGTAAAATCGAGATGAGAATATAGGGTCATGGTAAAGATGTAAAGAGATAATGATCCCAATGCTCATAGTAAGCACTCAAGGAACTGATAGCTAATTTTATTACTACACCAAACTTTAACACACATCCCGAGATCTCCTGGACCAACCTCTTCTGTCTGTACTAGTTTAGCTCCAAAAATCCATCTCTCTAAATTTTCTGAAACTTATCTGTGGTCTTGTTTCTCATCTTCTCTTCTCCCCTTCCTCTCCTCCTTTTTTCTCATCTGTCTTCTCAGAGTTGCTAGGGACGGGAAGTGGCATATGCCAAACTGTTCTTGAAAGAGTAGCCATGCGTCACCTGAAGTCTGGGCTCTGGGAGTTCTCCTTCAGGGATTACAGAATAGACAAGGGCAGGGACTGTCTCATTTTCCCTCCCACCTCCTTCCCAGGCAGACCAGCTGCCTGCTCAGGGCTGCAGCATCAGCGGGGTCGTGCCTGGGGCTTGGAGTGCAGCTGCAGCAGTTAGAGTTGAAAAAGCTCTGTCTTATTTTTTGGGAAGGGTAACTGTCAGGGTGTAGGGACCTGAATAACTACTGAACTGCTGTGCACTAGCAGGGGAGGTTTTCTCCCAGATAAAGCTCAAGCTGCTACTGGCACCACCTTCCTCCAATCTCTGCTTATTAAATGTTTTTTCCATTCTTCAAAGTCCATTTCAAACATCAATTCCTCCATAAAGTCCTTTCTTGGCCTCTCCTCTCCCTTTCCCTCTCAGCTCAGAGCACGTGTTTACAGCAGAGGTTTACACTTGTGAGTATCCTTGGCTAATCTGGTGATGCAGTCCAGCATCTCCTCACGTAAAGAAACCCCTTACAGAATGCTTCTCATTCATAGACTGACCCTGAACAATTTATTTTAATCTACGTGTATCTTGGTTTGATAACCATTCTCTACTTTGAATTCACTCTGTCCCTGATGCTTAAATTAGCTAATTAATTTGATGGCCCCTGGCTTCTGATTCTGACCATGAGGGAAGCTGGTCACAGTGAAGTACACAGAGGAGAGAGGTTACGAGGCTATTTTAACTGGTGGGTGTTACCTTCCCTCATTTTTACTGTAGTGACAGTTGTACTTGTTTCTCTTTCGTAAGCAAGATTCCAGGGACTTGTTTTTCTACATAAAATCAGGCTTTGAACATAGCAGGTGCTCAAATGATTAATAATTTGAATCTGATGAACTAATTTACTTAGCAGTCTAGAAAAATGGTATGATCCAGTCCTCTGTATGTGTGTGTGCTGCATGCTGAGAGAGAAAAGACAGAAAGGAGGAATAGGAAGGACATTGACAGCAGGTTCAATCCTAGATTACATTTTGAAATTTTTTTCTTTATTTCTTTTACACTTTCCCTTCCTATATGAAGTCAAGATTCAAGAACAGATGATTTTTAGCTTCAAGTTGGATTTCTAGGAATTATTCTCCTATTAAGATCTACTCTAACCAAAATATCACATTGTCCTTTATAAATTAGCATGACTTTTTCAAGATCTTACGTCTTGCAGAGACATTTATATTTTAATCTTTCTCCATTATCAGATTTAAGTTCCTCCTATGTACTTATATTGAGTGGGGGTTGGAGAATATCCAGTACCATGTAACAATAGTTCCCCAATCTGGCTGACTGCCCGAGTCACATGCGAGAGCCTATTCCTGAACCCATCCCTGGAGTTCTGAGTCAGGATATCTGGGATGGGTCAGGTGCTGGGAATGTGTATCTTTCAAAAGCTTCCCAAAGGCAGCAAAGGAACAACTGATGTGGGAACCACTGAGGTAAAAAGATTGGGTCCTGCCCAGTAAACAAAAGAAAACACAATCACAAACTTTAATTATGTTATGAAATATATAATTTACATGTTTAAAGCACTTTACCATTTGTGAAGCATCTTATAAAGTGCTCTCATATACTTCATACTTTCTGAGACATTGGTAAAGCAGTTGTTGTTTTTCTGTTTTTTTTTTTTAAAGCAGTTGTTTTTATTCTATTTGTTTAAATGGTTATTGAGACAAAGACACCAACTGACTTGCCTAGAAACCCAAAGTCCTGGCCAAGCCCAGATTCAAACACTGCGCATCTCATGCCCTTTACTCAACATATGAATTCAGTGGTCCAAGGAATTTGTTCATGGTGAATGAATGTCTAGCACAGCAAGCAGAGAGAGAATTTGGGGGGCATCTACAAGTGACACTGATGATCCAGAGACACATCAGTAAGCATGCAGTTGCTGGATAAAAATCTAATGAAAGAAAAAGAGCAGAACTTTTTTCTCCTCCTCTTTAAGTATTCCAGTGTGTGTGGTCTCACTTTTGTCTATTTTGGGGTTCCTAAAATCATATACATGTTTACTTGTAGGATTAACCAAGCTTCGCTGTTGCCGTTTACTGTCATTCTCTTTTAAGAAGGTAAAGTGAAGACAACATTATATATTGTAAATCAACTATCCTTCAGTTAATAATGTTTAAAAGAACAGTCTATAAAAGAAAAAATCAATAAACTGAATTTTATAGGCAAAAAAGAGAGAGAGAAGCCATGACTACCCTGTCTTCCCACTATGCCTGTACCCGATATGCCCTTTCTCAAGGCTACCTTTGCTTAGCTTCACACATTTTTCACTAGCCCAGCCCTTTATGTCAGAGTCCTTGGGGACATCCATTGAGGTATAAGATAATAGGCATAAGATGGTGGACATGGGGCTTTCCAATGTCAGCGTTTTTGTAAGGTTTTATAAAATGATAGACATAGCCATTTCACAGAATAGAAAAAGAGATCAATATGGAATTAGAGCAAATGTATAGGATAGAAAAGAGATCCAAATGGGATTAAGGAAGAAGGCAGACGTCCTGTGAGAAGAACTTTAAAGCTATGTAGACAGACCATGGTTCTGAAAACCTGTGCATGTGACAAGGGACCTGTAGAATAAAGCGCACATCTGAGAGGCTCTTCATTCATCGGGTACTGCTGACCTCCCCAGTCTCACACCTTCTGTTCCAGGCCTACCAGACTACCCATGGTTCTCACAACATTCTTGCTTTCTTATCTGCCTTTGCCTTGGCTCACAGCACCCATTCTGATGAAAATAAAAATCATCTGTTCATGTTCCTGGGCCATCTTTCCCTAACGTTATAACACCTGTTCAAAATTGGGTTCAAGTGTTATTTCTTCTCACAAAGCCTTTTTGGGCAACACCCTCACCCACATACAACTGGCCATTCTCTCCTCTTCCCCATCGTAGTAAATGTGGACCTTGTTCTTATAGTTGCTCTCACCAAAAATCTTGAGTCACACCTGAATTCTCTGTTTCTCACATACCACATCCAATCAACTAACTATCCTATTATCTCTAGTGTCAGAATATGTCCCAAATACAATCACTCCTCGCCATCTGCAAAGGTTTCACCTTGATCTAAGCCACAGTCAGCCTTCAGATGCTTTATTTTAATAGCCTCTTGATTATCGTTTCTGTTTTCATCTTAGCCCCATTTCTATCTATTCTCTACATGACAGTGAGAGCAAATCCTTTAAAAATGTAAGGTGGATCATATCACAACTCTTTAATACACTTGAATGCTTTCCATTTTACTCAGAGAAAGAGCCAAACTCCTAACAGTGCCCACAATACCCTGTGTAACCTAGAGCTCCACCATCTCTTCTACCTTTTTCCACCACATTAGAGTCCTTGTTGTCTCCTGTACCTTCAAGCATGCTCCTGCCTCAGGATCTTTGCACTTGCACTGCTTTGCCTGGAACCCCCATCCCCTGATAACCACATGGTATACATATTCCTTTACTTCCTTTAGGTCTTTGCTCAGATAGCACCTAGCCAGAGAGGCCTCTCTTGAGCATACTTCGTAAAATAACAACCAAGACCTCAAAACTCCCTACCACCTGAACCTGTCTTTTTCTTATGCATAGCATTTATCTCCACCTGACACAAGATATATTATTTATTTGTTGATCATCTATCTTTCCATATACAGCAGTAATTTTTTGTTGTTGTTGTTACTGTGTCTTCAACATTTAGTATAGTGCTTGGTACATGTCTTTTGATCTGCCAACTGTGACCTGGAAAAAAGCCATCATAGATACCAAAGCTTAAAAAAAGGTATGGAAAAAATTGGAGAAATTTTATTTTGTAACTTTTTTCTTGACACAATTACTTGTTTTATTAGTGGGCAAAAACTCAAGACCTTCTCACTCTAAGATGTGAGAGTAAATAATGAAACCTCATTATTACTTTAGACTAACAAAGCCCAATCTGTTTAAACTGCCAGTTTGTTCATTTAAGGCAGTGTAGTACAGTGGTTTAAGGGTCAAGGCTCTGGAGTCAGGCTGTGTATTTTCAAATTCTACCTTGAATATTTTCTAGTTGTGTGACCTTGGAAAAGTACTTATCATCTCTGGTCCTTGTATATAAATGGGGTTAATAATATATCACTTCATCATGTTCATGAGAGGATTTAATGGCATATATTCATAAAACTCTTAAAATAGTGCCTTATAAACAGGAAAATCTTGATCTTAGCTAGTTATTATTATTCCAGAATATAGTTTTTATTACTTTTAATTGCACATAATAACTGTCAACAGGGTATTTCCTAGTAGGTCCTGCCAGTCTTGACTCAAAGAATAAATAAAAACTATTAATGATGAACATCTATTTCTATAAAAGTAGTTCCTCTATTAGGACCCATACATTTTCCGAAGTTTCAAATGCTTTGCCTGGCACATCCTCAGCTCAGCCCAAACCAAGTTATTTTACATTCTTCATGAGCAAACTCCAAATTAGTGGAGTTTCATTTTGTGTTCCTCACTAAAGACTGAAGAATGATTGTCTTAGTAACAACACGGCATCAGACGTAAGTTTGGTCCTGACATAGTTAACACTTTAACATTAAAATAGGAAGACTGGAGACTTTTACCCAATTTTACTTCATCAAATGAAGAAAGACACAAGATGTTCATTAGAGACAAGCAAGTAGATTATAATTTGGTTAATCCTTCTGTAGTGTAATCTAATTTACCTCACAAAGTATCCATTGCCCGCATACCACCTGAGGGTCCTTGTGAGATCACAAGAGATAATCCCTCATTCTGTGTGTGAAATGCTTGACATGGGACCTGATAACTACTTAGTGGTGACAACAGGACTGGAATCACTGTTTCCCCAAGTCCATTCAGTGCTCCTTCCACGCTGCTGTGCTCATAGGGCAGGTAAAGGAGGTTATGAGTTATCTAGAAATCTGGGAAAAGGTCATCTTGATTTTAAAAGGGCTCATAAATTCTGAATGAGGGTAAGTGGATTCGAAGTAACAGTATGGATAATATAAAACACCACTTATTGTGAAATGTTGCCTTTGAAAATGAATGGCTTTGCTCTGAGGTATTTTTTCTCACGGGAAGTGGCCAGATGAGCTGGCAAGTGAAGATAGAAGGACTTTCCTGTCCAGCATCCCTTGCAGGCATACTTTGTGTGAAACCGGGTCAGGTCCCAGGCCTACAAATATGAATGGAGAGTCATTGTTCTGTGGGAGATCTGGGGAAAGGCAGTTACCTCTGAGTCTTTGATTAAATGAGGGGAAAACACACTTCACAGACTGAGCACGAGTTTTTTTTTTTTTTTTGGAAGGGCTTTGCCAATTTATATTAGTGGAAAAGCAGTTAATTCTTCCCAATCAAAAACTTAGGAAGCAATTAGAGTTATTGTTGCATAAAATAAGCTAAAAACATGATCAACTTTGAGTAATCTAAGATTATGTTAAAATAATTTAGCCCCCAGATCTCACTCTTAAACCCTCAGGTCTTTGTTTACCTTAATAGAGTGACAACCACCTGTACTATGCTAGAAAAAATGAGTATTAACCTATAGGTACATCTTACTTTAAAGTAAGCCCAACTTAAATTCAGATTTATGAAAAAATATAGATAGGGAGTGATTTTATTTTATTTACCTTGATAAAAATTCTCTAATACATCAAGTCTCTGATGTGTTTGACATCCATTGGTTTGTAAATATCTGAATTACACATGGCTTTTTACACCCTGCCTAAAAAATGGTTCTCAAGGAGAGGGTGAGACAGGTATGCCTATAAATATTTTGAATTATATATGGTTTTTCAAATAAAACATCCAGCTATAATGGGATGCCAGAAAAGTCTAAGTGGTTTGGATGAGACCTGAAGATGGATTTGTTCAAGAGATGACCCATCAGCTCTGGAAAGCAGCAGAAAAGTTGGGAGTATTCTCAAAGTGTGGTCCATGAACTACTTGCTCTAGAAGCCCCTAAAGTGCTTATTCTAAATTCAGATTAACCCCATTCTACTGAATCTCAGGGAGCGGGCCTCAATAATTGCATTGAATGAGTTCCTTAGTTTGTTCTGATGCACTCTAAATGTTGTCAACCATTGGGACTGACTATTCACTTAGAGGCTGGGTTTCACCTTTGTAGAAATTGTTGATCCTAATTTTTATTTTAAAATAAAAATCCAAGCTCCTCAGTTTGTGATTAAATACATATAAAGCATAATTCTCTGAGCCCGAACACCCTTTCATTAGGTGAACTAAAGAGCAAACCCCATGCTGTTTCAGCCTCATTTTGTTTTACATCCTTGCTTAACACCTCCTATTTCCCACCAAACAGAGATTAGTGGTGTCTTTTTCTTCTGCATATTCCTTTGTCACATGGTGTTAACATTTGTTTTCATGGCTAGCCCCTGTCTGCCTCACTACAATCCCCATGAAAGAAGAGAAATGATTGCTAGGAGATCATCTTTTATTACCACTAACTAAAGGTAAATGGAATCACTGCATAGGTATGTGTCCCCTTGAAGCGTTCAAGTACGCTAGTAAAATAATATGCAAGTCCTATCGCCCATACCCCAGGTTGACCCTGACTCACTGTACAGCCTCTTAGAAGGCACTTACCCTCTCTCTGCTTTGGTGCCTTCACCTGCAAAATGTGAAAAGGTTAGACTCTACCCTGCTTCACTGAACTGTTGAAAGAGAAAGTGAAGCAGTGGTGTTTTGTGTTTTCTTCATTTATGAAGGATAGATTTATAATATGCATGATTTGTGAATATTTGAGGCCAAGTGATCCAAGGCAGAGATATATTCAGTCTAATAATATATGGTAATTTGATTTTTACCATAAAAGAAAAAAAAGAATAATCAGTTGAACAGAATTTATTTTTCACTCTTTCTAGTGGATCTTCCTTCCTGTATTTTCCATTTCACTTTAAGTCTGTGATCTAGAAAGCTCTAAGTGCAATTAAGAGTGCAGATAACCTTCACAATGTCCCATTCTCATTCTTCATTCTTACCTCCCTTCTGATTTCATATTTAATCTGTGTTTTATTCTTTGCAGACCATTAGCAATATATTCTCAGTTGAACATTTTCTCAGAAGTAACCAAAACACAATTATTATCAAATGTTCTTTAAGTTTTTAAAATAAGGGAATTATACTGCCTCCCAGGTTCTGGCAGTTAAAAGAGTAAAATTGGTAGAAATGCAATGAAGAAAAGAAAAAAATGCTTCTATCTAACACAAGAAATGGAAGCAGAACACTTATCTTCTTTATTTTTTTCCCATCAATAAAACACAGGCCTGCTTTAATCAATAGGAACTCATGTCTTATGTTTTATTTAGCATCTAAATATGTCATCATTAGTTTTCTTCATTGAGATTCCCAGTACCTACATGGTAACTTGAGGGTAAAGAGAAGGTGAAGGGTTCAGGGATTTCTCATGACTGGAAGGAAACAGAATGAATTTATTTAGTGTTTGCTGAAGAGGCTAAGACATGCCTATTTTAGACTTTGTTTTCTTAAATCATTTGGACATAAAAAATATCCTCTGTCATTAAACCCAGTTTCTCTTCTTTTCTTAAAACAAAACATAACAAATTCCCTAAACGTTGGGCTAGAAGGTCAGGAGTCCTTAAAGCAAATTCAAACTGTTGGCCTTTTTAGCCCATGAATTTTACAAAGATGAGTTTTCCCAGGAGATCTTGAGCTTGTGATGGGAATTTATGCCTCCCCACCTTTTAGTGTCCAAAGGATACCTGTGGTGAAAATTCAGAAACCCATGGAAATCACTCCCCTGATGCTACATTTCTTATGTCTAATGACTCTAAGCCCTGAAGACTCAACAAGTGAGGATATTTGACAACATATTCCTAAAACATTACCTGTAAGTGAAGACTTTTTAAAGGAATCATCTTCAGAAGTCATGGAAACTGTGGGTTATTTAAACTCTCCTCTGGATATAAAAATTCCACATCTCCTTCTGAATATCTTCTTCTGAATATCAAGGACTGGCCTACCCAGTCCTTCTGGCCTTGCCTAAGTCTCATATCATCTATATGTCTATATGTCTCATAAAATTTCTGTTGTGCTTATAGACAGAAACATACAGTTGCCACATGATGATATAATGCTGTGTGTTCTCTTTTTGTTTCCTGTGTGTTTTACCTCCCCATCGAGTTTTTAAATTACTTGAGGACAGAGATTAGATTAAGATCTCAAGAGACCCTAGGTACTGAAAAAAATTTTGGCATCTCCTCTACTACCACATGTAACTCAAAATAAAAATGATGTTATTCAGTCAAATAAGGATAAGAAAGTCTAACAAATTTCAGAATTTTCTATATTTGTTTTGGGAAATGTTATTCTTTAACATTTTTTTCCTGTTTTTGGTGCACTAAGCAAATGCATAGATGGCCTCTTGAGTAATCCTAATCTGTTTGAAGATAAAAATAAATATTATCCTCCTTGTATGTTCCTAAGAATAATTGGATTCTGTCAACATCTGTTAGTTTGATTAACAGAGTCCTGTAGTAAATCTCTATAAAATTAGAGGACACATTAGAAAATAATTTTCTTCTGAATTATTGGCTTTAAGTGTATGTTCTATATATATGAATTTTTTAAAATAAGGGAAACATTCTACTTCTGTAGCTCAGACATACTCCTTTTCAAACTGCCCCAACAGAAAAATCTACTGTTATCAATGCTTCTGCATTAATGAGCAATGTAAAATTTGCTAAATATTGTTTAGAGGTGATAAAGGCATTTTAATATCATGCACGTACAGTAAACTTGAAATCTTTGGTGTTCATTGATTTTTCTGTAAAGTTGAGCATTGGCTACACTACTTCAGGGAGGGAGAAGAGGTCTCTGACCCTTCTCTCTATTCTACACCCTCACTCCACCTTCTGGATTTAGGACCAAAGTCCAAAGCATCTTATCAAGCCATTTCCCAGACAATGCTAGATTTCTTCTTACAGGGAATCTTGACCCAATTGTTAAACAATAAAATTTTCTCAGATAATTTTACCTCATTTAAGCCAAGAATATGATTCTTAGGCTCAAAATAAGCCTGTGAGAACGATCATATATGGGTGATGGACACTTTCTCCTTGACCTCCATTTTGAGAAAGTCCCTTCCTTTGCCAGGTGTGTTCACTTTTTTTCCTTCTAATAGACTTTTTTAAGAGAAGTTTTAGGTCCACAGAAGAATTGAGTGGAAAGCACAAAGAATTTACATATCCTCCAAACCCGCACACACGTATAACCCCCCCACTATCAACATCCCCCAGCAAAGTGGTACCTTTGTTAAAAATGATGAACCAACGTTGACACATCATCACCAAAGTACACAGTTTACATTATGGATCATTCTTAGTGTTGTATACTCTATGAATTTGGACAAGTGTGTAATGACATGGATCCACCATTGTAGTCTCATACAGAATAGTTCCACTGCCCTAAAAATCGTCTGGGTTCAGCCTTTTCACCCCTCTAACCTCCACGAACCCTGGAAACCACTAATCTTTTTACCATCTCCTTAGTTTTCCCTTTTCCAGAATGTCACATAGTTGTAATCATGCAGTATGAAGCCTTTTCAGACGGGCATCTTTCTCTTAGTGATATGCATTTAAGGTTCCTCCACGTCTTCACAGCTTGATAGCTCATTTCATTTGAGCACTGAGTAATATTCCCTTATCTGGAGGTACCACCGTTTATTTATCCATTCACCTACTGAAGGACATCTTGATTATTTCCAAGTTATGGCAACTGTGAATAAGGCTGCTATAAACATTCATGTGCAGGTTTTGGCGTGGACATAAGTTTTCAACTCCTCTGAGTAAATACCATGTAGCTCAGTTGTTAGATTGCATGGTAAGAGTACATTTGGTTTTATAAGAAACTGCTAACCTGTCTCCAAGTTGCTGTACCATTTTGCATTCCCACCAACAAGGAATGAGAGTTTCTCTCGGCCCACAGTTATTTTCACTTTTCACATGGGTTGGTGGGGTCCTTGACTCATAGTACTTACTAGTGTAAGTAGCTGATTAAGCACACGGTTCCCTTATTAAGACTGTCTTCTAGTTATTTCGGAAAATGAAATATTAGTGTGAGCTCTAAGGCATAATGAATTCCACTGGAGGCCAAAAACAGACCTAAGTGAGACCCAGTTCTGTTCCTCATTTGCTATGCAATTTGCCAAGTACTTTTTTAATCTCTTATATGCTTAGGTTTCCTATTCTTCTAAATAAGGTTAATAGATACCAACATATTTTAAAGACTGTTTATCTAATCATATTCTTAAATTAAAGAATATAACCAATATTCTGATAAACTTTGCAAGTTTCTTAATGAATAACATCATGAGAGGTGAGATAAAAGAATCTTATCCTTGGTTACCCAATAACAAGAATGTGTTTTTCTTCTTCACAACTTAAAGTAATAAAGTGCAATGTGAGTATAAATTTAGAAATTTAAAAATACTTCATATCTGTCAAATCTAGAAGTGAGAATGGAGAATATTCGTGGGATGATCTAATGGGAATAAACAACATATGTGAAAGAAAAAAATGGAAACAATTTTGTTTTTGCTTAAATGTAAAAGGTTTGTACCCAATAAACTCCTAACACTTTTTTAGTCCTCAAAATTATTTCTTTCTACCCCCTTGTAGGTCTCATTGGGAAACTCTCAATCTATTAGACCTGTTATTATTAACATAAACATAATTTCTCACCCTGTAGGTGCTAAAAAAAAAACAGCATTTTTTCCCCAGTAATTCTGTCTTTTGTGATAAGACCTATGCTGTGGTGTATTAGGGTGATGAAGGGTGTGGCTTAGGAAGGCTGGCTCAGGACTAAGCAAAGTGGCTTCAGAAAACTCACTTGAGTCTCCATTTGCAAGGTCTGGTCCTTAAACTTGGGGATCCAGGCACTTGATTTTGCCAGCACCCAGAGGTGAGCAGGCTCTGGGATTGTGGAAACCATCATGTGACTCAGACTCACCAGAGATTTGTATATTAAACATACCTCTACTTTATTACCTTATAATGAGGAAGGAAAGGCTATGGGGCAGGGGAGGCAGTGGAGACAGACACTAAGGGCTTCCTTTTCCTGGCTTGGGTGGGTACCAAACTTCTCTAAGCCTCAGTCTTTATCTGTGAATGAGGAAAATAATAGGACCCAATTTCACAAGATTGTGTGAGAATTAATGAGATAATGTATATAAAATGCATTAGCACCCTATTTGTCACTTACCAAACACTCAAATATTAGGGAAAGGGGAAACTTTCAGCTGTTTTGGTCAGTGCTTTCTCTCTCAGAATGAGCTAGTTTGTTGAAGTGTATAGAGAGGGAAGAAAAGGGAACAGGAGATTACAGTGAAGGAGTTCCTGGCTTGAGCCGTTCCTTCCCACCACTGAGATAAGCTTTCCAATGACACTTTGCTTGCTGGGAGCTCCTTGCCCAAACAATACTAGAGACACATGGTCAGGTTTGATTTTCTTAACTTTGTTTTTATATACTTCATGCTGGTCATTGACCTTTCAGTTGATGCAGTTTTTCTTTAGTTCTAACTGGTGACAAACAACTAGCACAGATGTGGCAATATCTCCACCAATGCCTGGGGCAGACATCAGGAACCATCTAGTTTCTGTTCCTGCTGAGCGTGGACTCACGCTCTGAATTCTCATCACTGCCCTCCAGGCCGCCACTATCAATGGCTCATAATTTTTACTGGAAATGAAATGTATTTGCCATCCTGGGAACAGGCCACTGTGAAATCACCGTTCCCTGCTTTTAGCTTAAAAACAGACTATTTCTCATCACTGAATGCTGTTTCCATTAATCAGATTTTCACCATGCTAAGGGGTCTTGGGTACCCTCCAAATACCTTCCACAACCTCACAAAATATGAGAGGATAAAGACAAAAGTTATATTGGGGAACTCCTGAGTTCCTCTTTCAGACATTATGCATGTAAAAGAGTTTGTATTTTTGGCATTTCCATTCACTGACTTTCTTAACCTATTCATAAATTTTACGGTAAGGGCAAATGGTTAAACTGACCTATGGAATCCATACTATAGAATACTACTCAGTGACAAAAAGAATGAACTAATGACATATACAACAGACTGGATGGGTCTCAGGGGAATTATGCTGTGTTGCAAAAGCTAATCTCAAAAGGTTACATGTTGTATGAGTCCATTTATATAATATTCTTGCAATGACAAAATTATCGAGAGGGAAAAAAAAGTTAGTAGTTACCAGGGCTTCGGAAGAGGGGAGAAAGGGAGGTTGGCTGTGGCTCTTAAAGAGTAGGACAGGGAAAGAAGTTTTGGGAGAAACCAAACCTGCCTAAGTCTTAGTCTTGGACTTCTAGCCTTCAGAATTGTGAGAAAATAGATTTCTGTTGCTTAAGTAAAAAAAAAAAAAAAAAAAAAAAAAAGAGTAGTTCATGGGGTCCTTGTAATAGAACTGTTCTGTAGCTTGACTGTAGTGGCAGTCACCTTCTAGCCTTCAGAATTGTGAGAAAATAGATTTCTGTTGCTTAAGTAAAAAAAAAAAAAAAAAAAAAAAAAAAAGAGTAGTTCAAGGGGTCCTTGTAATAGAACTGTTCTGTAGCTTGACTGTAGTGGCAGTCACAAGAATCTACATATGTTATAAAACTGCATTATAAAAACATGCAAATACACACACACAACGCATATGAATGCATGGAAGACTGATAAAATCTGAATAATTGGGTGGATTGTATCAATGTCAGTTTCCTGGATGTGACATTGTACTATGGTCATATAAGACTGATCACTGGAATGGGAAACTGGGTGAAGGGTAGATGGCTCTCTCTTATTTCTTACAACTGCATGTGAATCTACCATTTTCTCAAAAGATTTTTAAAAGATCTGTGATAAGCATCTTGGGAATTGCAACTGCATTTTATAGCAATTTGGTATCAAATGAAGAGAATTATTCCTTCAGAATAGTAGCAGAGAATGATGTTCAAGTGTTTTGAACCCTAACATGGCTGTGTTCTTAATATTTCCTACTATTATTATAATGTTGCTACTTTGGGGACTGTTCTCAAAGATACATTTGCTCCCTCATCTGACCTGAGTCTATATTATAGCAGAAAGCTACTGATCAAACAATATGTCAACCTGAGAACTTTATTTAAAACTCAAGAGTATTGGTTTATAATTATTTGTTTTATTTTCTATTTTTAATATAAGACAGTAAAATAAGGAAGCAAAAATTAGATCTGTTTCTTTTTTCTTAAAAATGTGAGGGGGGAGTGTTCTGGATTTCTATGTATTTCAGCTAGAAATGGCAAACATGCAGCATATATGCTTCCAATCATCACTAGTGGATCATGGCACTTAAATTTTTAAAAGCCTGAATTTTTCCTCAGAATCCTTCTTAACATAACACTTCAGAGAGACGTTAACAGTAAATTGCCATTGACACAAGATGGAGCCCCAGAGTCAGCATTTATGCGCTGTTTCTCCTTCCCAGAGAATGAGATTTTTCTAGCGTACTCTATCTCCTGTCCATGCCAAATAAAAAGGATTTTATGCATTAACTTTTTGTTTCCTCCCCCAGTTTCACCTCATTTAAGCATGATTCACATGCTGGCTGAAATGCCTTTATTGTTCATAAATAAATATTCCCAAAATTGAGTGTTTTTGCATTTAAATGCAACATTCCTTAAAAAATAATGCCATATGCAGCTGGTAAATTGTGAACAGATTTTATTTAATTTCTTTATAGTTCAAGCAGAAAAAGATCACAACTGGCCCGTGTAGGGGAAAGTAAGTTCTCTTGAGCATGTGCATATTTTTAAAGATATGTACCGCTTTTGCAATGATTAATATATACTGGCGACCTTCAGTGTCAGAGATGATCAGTTTCTAGATGCTGACACCAGTGACTTATTTTGATGATAAAGGTATCTTTTAATCGAGGAGAAAAGGGCAAATAGGTGATTTAAATTTATTTTCTTTACATGAACTCTATCCACACTAGTATATGAAAAGCAATAAAAAAACTAACAAATCATAGAATTATTTACCCGAAAGAGTCAATTCATCTAGTTCAGATTTCTCCTGAGTAACTACTATGTGCTAGGGCCATAGTTCCCAAAATTTGTGCCAAGGTGCCCCAGGGTACCATGCTGCCACGGGAACTTTAAATTTTCAAGGGGAACACAATAATATCTGTCAGATGCTGAATGAGCATAAGGTACTTCACATTTTCAACCTTAGACCATGCTACCTTCCTTCAGATGACTTCATATCTTCGCAGAGCTGGGTTTTAGATAGTTACTGTGACAAAAAGCAAGTAAAGAATGAAAATCCTTGTGGAACAGGAAATGAAGGAGGCAGTGTTCCAGCAAGAGCACACATTCTGTTAGTAAGTAATTGTGGTTATTTACAAATATAATAAAATTGTTAATTTTTTTCTTTCAGTGTATATGTATCTTTTTTCCCCATACAATTACCAAGTTGTTAAGGACCTGAAAATACTCATCAAGTTATTTGTACCTAACTACTAATGAACAGAGCTGTTAGGTATTTCTATTTTGTGAAAATATTACTTAGACATCAAATGAACTTGGGCATTGGGAAACATACTTCATCCATGTTCTCTTGTTTATTCCTCATGAAATCCCGTAAGGTAGGTATGATCAACCTAATTTTACACCCAAAGTAATTGAGACTTAACGGAGTTTGGGGGACTTGTCCATCTAAATGGCTGGTAAGTGACTAAGGCTGCAGAGCTAAGTGATTTGCCTGAAAATTCATAGGAAATTAGAGACAAAACTGAAACAAAATCCCGGTGTCCTGATTCTCCTCCCAGGACGCCTTTCACAAAGCCATGCTTTCTCTCCCTATCCTCATTTGTCTTCTTCCTTCCAGGTTTGAATTTACGGAATAAAGAGATAGACTTCCATTCTCCATGTCTTATTTAACGACAGGAATATGTGTGCTGATTTAATCACTGCCCCACTTGATTTTGAGTATGTGAGGAAAATGTACACGGTATTATGGCATGAGAATTTGAGTTTGGTCTGAATAAACGCTAAAACAATATTAAAACAACTGTCAGCTCCTGTAACCAAGGAGACCCTGAGGTCTTTCAAAGGATGATGTCCTCTCCTCGGGTTTCCTGTAGCTAAATGGTTGATTCTGTCTTTCAGGGAATTGGACACTTGGGATCTATTTTCAACCTGCCGAGCTCCAATTTAACACTGAAGAGAGTCTGGATTTTCCCATCAGCCCTCACAGAAATTATCCCTGATACCATCTTTTTAGCCCAGAGGGGCAGGCAGTATTAAAACCCAAGGTCCAATGAAGGCTAGAACTTTTATAAGATTTGACACATTGACGTCTATTGTAATGGGTATTTTAAAACACAGCTTTAGTGAGCTTCGGTGAGCTTTTGCTTTGCTTTTTGTTCAGTGGCATTTAACATGCAGCCTTATGAGCAGCATGTTAAACAGTCAGTCTTTGTGCCTTGGGCTCACTTCAATAAACTTATAGAAATTTAATTTTCTAAAATAGATTCATTACAAAGCAGTGTGACTATGACTCACATCTAGACAAGAAATTTCTATCTAAGATTTAATCTTCCTTTGATTTGGATAGCTTTCATTTGCTCAGATATTTATCAAATATATATTATTTGCCAATCATTCTGCTAGAAACTGGAGATGCAAAGGCAAAGCAAGCATGAGAACCCCTCCTATAAATGGAAGTCATAAAAATGGAAACTCATACTCATGAGGTAGTTGCAATAATAAGACATTAATCATAAGGCAATAATAATAATAGGCATTCACAAATTCTGATTGTTGCAGCAAGAAAAGAGTTATTGGTTCTGTCTAGATGATGCTACCAAGGCAACCTTTACAGAGGAGGTATGATTAGGTTTTAACCTGAAGCTCGAGTAGGAGTTTTGCTGCATGAACATGTTGAGAAAGGGAATTCAAAGCAGAAAGAAGAGTGTGCTCAGAAACCAGGGGCTGAAATAGCACATTGTTAGGGAGGGTGCAAATAGTGGAGTATTCTGGGTTGTGGCGTGGCTCAGAGAGGGCAGCAGGAGAGAAAGCCAGTGAGTAGCTGAGGTTGTCATGGCGAATGGTCTTGTACACCATGCAAGGGTATGGATTTGTGGGGTAAAGCACTGACAGATTTTAGGCTGGGGGAAGCCATAATCAGATTTGCAGACTTGAAAAACCACTCTGCCCATAGTGTAGAGAATAGCTTAGAATAGATAAGAAGCCTGACACAGGAAGACCTACTCCAGAATCTTGCTGCCCTTCAGGGGGATAACTCTGAATGCTAACTGTTACTGAATAGGACAGTAATAAGTGGCCTGGATTTATATTAGGACCTAACTGGAAATTGCATTTTAAAGTAAATCAGTGAGAAGAATTTAAATGTTATTAAAAGTAATTTTTAAAAAGGCATTAAGGACCAACTTCCCCAACTTGAACTTGCTCACGTGACTGATCTCGTGATTTCACTAATGCCTCATCTGGAAGTCCACAAGGTATGGTGGAAAGTGGAAAGTGCATGGCCATTAGAGCCTGACAGTCATGAGCTAGAATACCATCTATCTGTGTCTTTTTTTTTCAGTGAGCTTTTTAATTCCCCTAAGCTTTGGTTTTCTCATCTATAAAAGATCGTTAATAACTGGTCATATTTTAGAGAGGGTTAAGAATTAGCTGAGATTATTTAATCTCGTATAGAGAACAATGCTTAGTGTATAGTAGCTGCTCAATGAGAGTTAGTTTCATTCTTACACTTTACTGCAAAAATGTTTCAGATATTATATTAAGAAATCCATGCGGACATTGTCACATTTGTAACCTTCTTTTTGTAGCAGAAGGGCTGCAGAAACATGATCAGTTTTTCACTGTGACAGAGCAAACAGCTCTTCCTCCTGTGTCAACCTTTCAAATATAAATATCCCCCAGGGTTCAGATCTTTCCCTAACTTTCTTCTCAAGAGGCATCATGGCATAGTGGAAAGAGTTTAGGTTTGGAAGTCAGACTTGGATTGGAGTTCTACTCTGCCACTACTGTGGGACCTTGGCAAGCTATTGTATCTCTCTGGGTCTCAGATTTTTCATTTCTTAATTAAGGATTATATGGCCTATCTCCCATGGTTGTTGTAAAGACTAGCAGGGTTTCAGGATTGGCTGTCAGCTACCATGATGGTCCAAGCACTACTTATATTCTGACATTCTTATCCCTGAGCTCAGAGTGCTATGCCCAGATGCCAACTGGATATTTCAATTTGCATATCCCTCTGGCATCTGAAAGTTAACAGGTTTATAATCTCAACTTCCCCTTAAACTTATTCTCTTGTTTTTTTCTTAAACACATGGACAACACATGGCATCATTATTTATTCTAGGTACTATAATAGAAATCTAAAGGTCCATCCTCTGCCTGCATTCAATGATAAGGTCCTGCCAATTTTCACTCCCCCATTCCACCTGTCATTGGCATCATCGTCTCTTACTTGGATCATTGTAAAATCCCTTCCATTTGGTCCTCAGGCCTCTAGTCTTTCCCCCTTCAATTCCTTCCTGCACTTGGTCACTTTGATAGAGTTTTCTGTCAGACAGCACGTTTGATGATATCAGTATGTGGTATCGGTATTGTCAATACAATATGACAAGTGTCAAGATCTCCTGGTATCTGTCTTTTTGCCTTCCCAAGCCCAGGCAGCAAGGTCAGTTCCTCACTTAAATGCTTCTTGAACTGACTGTCATTTTGATTGTTAATTCCACTGATATTTCCTTGATGTTTTCCTTTCTTTCTTTCTTTTTTTGAAGCAGGAATTATGTAGGCCGGATGACTTTCTAAAGCCCTTCTGCAGTACCTAGCGTCCTGGAACAGTGCACGGCAAACACTATTTGCATGTGAAGGCTTATTCCCTGAGACTCTTACTGTTGACAATTCATGGTGATTTAGTATCCCCATCTTTCCCTGGGAGAGAAAAAGTCTCCCCAACATGAACACAAAGCGGGTGCTTGGGCTTCAAGAGGACCAGTGTTGGTCCTGTGCAAAAGAAGTAAAAGCAACTTTTATACTTCTTTAGTAAAACTCATACAGAGGTCTCTTTCCACTATTTTTGTCAGGTTTTTTTTTTTTTGGCTTGTTTTTTTTGATCCTGTGTGTGTGTGTGTGTGTGTGTGTGTGTGTGTGTGTATAATTGGAATGAAGCTAAATGATCTAGTCTAGATCCTGTGTGTGTGTGTGTGTGTGTGTGTGTGTGTGTGTGT
>NC_041217.1:127202531-127216412 GCF_002837175.3 Physeter macrocephalus | reverse complement strand
AGCATGCGCGTCCGGAGCCTGTGCTCCGCAACGGGAGAGGCCACAGCAGAGGGAGGCCCGCATACCACAAAAAAAAAAAAAAAAAAAAAAAAACACTTTACCCTGACCCCTACAGTAATAAAAACATGTTACATCCAGATTTATACACGGATGTATGTACACAGATTAAAAGTATAGTATTTTGCACACAAAAAACCCTATTTTTTTCTATGTGAGAGTCACTCTATTTTCTACTCGATTTCATTTTTCAAATGCTTGTCAAAACCTGGTAAATTGATTTCCTGACCCGCTAATGAATGATTGCTTGGTGTTTGAAAAATACTGATCTAGTTCAACTTCCATTCTTATGTAGAGAGCTTTTCCTTATAACAGTCATATTAATAAAACAATATTTTTAATTAGTGTATGTAAATCTCACCTTCCTCTATAAATCTCACCTTCCTGATGCCATGTCCCAAGCGTATCTGTGTAATTCTTTTATGTACAGACCAAGGAGCTCCTGGTGTTGGGTGAACATAGAGGAGACTTGGCTGAGCTGAGAAGCAGTGGTCTGGAGAAACTGGAATCTCTGCATCTGAGACCACAGGGATTTTCTACTAGAGGGACTTAAAGTCAAAGCTGGGTCACTGGTGGGGCAGAGAAACTTGCCATAGGATTTGAGAGTTTGTAGATTTTGCACATGTGACCTGAGCCTCCCAGACACTGAGCCTTGGACTCACTGCAGCAGAATCACCTGGGAAATATTTTAATGTATAAATTCCCAGGCTTCAACCCCAGAGTTCTGAGCGCTGAAGCCAGATCTGGGAATGTAAACATTAAAAAAAAACTCCCTGAATGACCCACATGTGTGAACATGAGTGGAACTCTCTGATTTGGGCTTTATGAACCCCAGGTTCTTGTTCCAGAGAAGAGTCTGTGATCTGCTTCTTTGTCATGGTTGTGATGGGGGACAAATGAAATAGTGTGTGTAAGAACCCCCCGAACAGCCAAAAGCCCTCTAGGTGCAAGACACCAATATAGAGGTCTGCCAGCTTACCCTGCCAATCTGGGCAAATTATCAATGATTTTCTGAATTTTGAAATTCCAGAGTCAACTGCAGTGTTTACACTGAGTATAACTAGTAAACCCAAATGGCCAAAGTGTGGAACAGAAAGCAGCATCAGATTATCTCCTAATTTGCATGTTCTCTCCTTGCTCACCTTAAAAATGATTAATTATAACAATGTGGAAAAAAGGTTATTTTCTTGTAATACGTTTGAATATTTTGCTTATAGTAACACCAGAAATTTCCTAGAACTTAAAAAAAAGTTTCACATAGGAACTTCCCTGGCGGTCCAATGGTTGACTTCGCCTTCCAATGCAGGGGGTGCAGGTTTGATCCCTGGTCGGGGAGCTAAGATCCCACATGCCTCGCGGCCAAAAAAAAAACCAAAACATAAAACAAAAGCAATATTGTAACAGATTCAATAGAGATTTTTAAAATGATCCACATCAAAAAAAAATCTTAGAAAAAAGTTTCACATAAATGTTTTAAAGTATTACATAATTAAATTAAGTCCTAAATTAAAACTGACCTCTCTGAAATAAAATAACATGATGAGCTATAGTTATTGTCTGTGGAAAACAGTGGGATTTGTTTGTGTGTGTACTTGTTTTCTCCCCTTTTACAAACATGTATATCAGAAGAAACATATGAGAAAATTCACCTTATTGTAGGTGGAGCCTAAATGAATCAGTCCTAAAATACATGATAAATTTTAAGCTCATGCTATTTGACAACAGTTTGTCTTAGAAAACGAGGTGAGAATAGAGTGTTCAGCCTTTAAGGAGAGGGTATTAAAGGTTTTTCAGTCTAACTGTGGAAAAACTTTTAGTTCTTTCATGGTACTTCTCAAGTAAAGATTTTTATTTACTAATATAGGATAAATAATAGGAATGATATGTAAAATCACATCCTGTGCAGCATTTACATATCAAACCCCACAGTCTCTGGGTGAGTGAATTCGGAGACTGTCTATGCTTAGTGGCCTACAAGAGTTCAATTTCCATTTTAAAAATGAGCAATTAATGTTTTCTCAGTGGTTTAAGACATAATAAGAAGATTTTAAAAACTGAAAGGGAAGCAGTGGAATTAGAATATTCACTTGTATGGCTTCTGATAGAGCATTTGGAGTATAAAGCTATGCATGAAAAAGAATAAGAAGAACCAGTCACACAGACCTCATGGTACTGGAGCTGTGAAACACATTGAGAAACCCTTTACTAAAAGCTGATATAAATTTTTAAGGTAGGAAAACCCAATCTCTTCAGGCAAAATATTTTAGGTAAGGTCTAGAAAGGAAAGAAAAATAAAATAGAAAAAGCAATCCCTTTCCAACTCTCCTCCAGTATCTTAATAAAAAAAGTATCTGGAGTATTTCTTTTCTAATTTTCTGTAGCTAGATGTAATCAACACCTAGCTGCTTGAACCTCAGATGAATGTTGGAATGTGCTGAGGTGAGGAGTATACTCAATCAGAAAGGAGTCTGAAGGATATTGACTAAAATTTTTGTCTTCCTCCCTTTTATTTCATTATGACAAGAGAATAACAACACAGTACTATGCGTTGAACAGCACTTTATAGTTTATGAATCCCCTTCACATGTATTCTCTTATTTGGCCTTCACGGGAACCCCGTGAGTTACCTAGAGTCTGTCCCTGGAAAACTCGATGGTAATCTAAATATGATGAGATTTCTGAGAAGGGCAAGTGCAAGGGGAAAAAGCCACTCTTCTCCAGATCACAGAAGGTACTAGGACTCCAAAGCTTACTCCTTGGATTTACTCCCAGGGTTCTGAATTTCATCTCATAATGTAGCAGAATAGTCTGTGCAAGAAAACAACTAAAGTACAGAAACAGAAAGATTCTGGTGGGATGACTGAAGAAAAAGCCTGCATTTCTGTCATGGAGGTTTCAGACCACAAGATTCCTCCACTGAAGAATGTACCAGAGTGTTGGGTGGAACCATATGAAATTGCCCAAATAGTCAAAATGGTCAAATATGGACAATTTTATACAGTTTAACTTAAAAAGAAAATCATTTTCTAGGTTACTGGTATAAATCTAGAAAGTCTGAGCCTCTCTCAACCACTGCTTTATTATATGATCTTGACCAAGGCCATTTAACTTTCCCTGAACCCATTTCCTCATCTGTAACACAGTAGTGTTTTTCTCATAGGACAGTTGGGAGGATCAAAATGATGTGATGAATATCTAATTCATAAACAATCACTGCTATGTAACTAGGTATAAATTATTGCATTGGATTAGCCACGGGTTAGCCGATTGTTTGTATACTCTTGAGACATTTGAGTTTTCCCTAGTCAACCTTTAGCCCCTTATTTCTAACTAGAGTCATCTTGGGCTCTTCCCACCCCTCAATCCAATATCCAGTCATTCACTAAGTTTTTCCTATTTTATCTCCTAAATAAATTCTTTAATCCACTCTTGTGGTCTTCATTCCTGTACCACTGCTCAATCCCAGGTCCCCATCACATCTCCTGACTAGATTGTTGCAAAGATCTTTAAACTGGTCGCCCTACTTCTGGTCTTGCCTTCTTAATCCATCTTCTCCACCACATACAAGTCTAAGCATGTAACTGCATTGCTAAAAGCCTGCACTTGCTTCATAATAACCTACAGAATGAAGTCCAAGTTACCTAGTATGGCATAGAGGACTCTCTATGACCAGATCCTTACCTACCTTTCCAGCCCCATCTCCTGTCACTGTCTCCTTTTTACTTAGTTTTAGTAACAAATAGCAAATTGTTGTTATTTGTCCATGCATGTCATCTGTTTCATCCTTCTGTGCCTATGTTTCCATGGTTTCCTCAGTCCAGACCACTTTTTTTTCTCATCCCACTTTTTTGTTTCCACCAGACTAACTCTTACTCATCTTTTGATACTCATGTTATGCATGTCAGATGGAACTCTTCTCTAAGTCCCCAGGTTGGGGTGGGTGCCTTTCTTATTTGCTCTAATAGACTCTAACTACTGCACATAAGCATACCCAAATATGCTCTATTGAAATTTTATACTTATGAATCGCTCTTTCTGACTCAGCAGTACTCCTCAAAGGCAGAAGCTCTATCTTATTTATCTCCATAGAACAATATCTAGAATGATGTCCAGAATATAGTAGGTGCTCAATAAGCATTTGCCAGATGTTTTCAGGTGAGTTACAGGAGGCTGTTACCAAGGGAGAAGCCAGGGTCCATTCTAAGCATGACTTTGGAAGACGTCATCTGAAGGCTTTCTTATCTGACTATTCAATTGCTCTATGGCAGTAGTTCCCCAGGTAGAACTCCATGAGCAGGACTTTCTGGAAACATTGCCCCCCCCCCAGACTGTCTGCTTACCTCATCTCAGTTACCTTGCCCAAGAGGTAGAGAAATGAAAGGAGACGTAGAAATGGGAAGCTGTCAAAGAAGGTGAAGAGATGGGACACCTCTGTAAGACATCTCTCTAAAGAATTGTAATGTGGCTTTGTTATCAACCTAGACACTTGAAATGAATTTAAGGAGAGTAGGGACACAGTCATTATACCAGACTGTCTCTTAATGGGGTGTGGGGGGAGGCAATGAGTCTAGATATTACAGAACTACTGTGTTATCCAGTGTGTCCCAGAGTTCTTAACAAATAGAGCAAAACAATGACTCATGACCCCTTTATAGCCCAAAACAAGCTGATATTCTTGCCCTGAGAGTCCATAAAAGCTTTGACTCTTAATCTAGAAGGAAATACAGGTGAAGGCTAATTTGGTGTGTCTGAGGGTGAATGGAAAGAGGATACGAAGTTTCATCATGACTGCCTGATACCTCTGATTGTCTCTGTGGTTCAATTAGCCATGTCTTGTGAGAAAAAGCATTATGAGTCTGAATGCTCCTGGACAGAAACCCAGTCCTCCAGGGAAGGTTTCGACTGCTTTGTCTTAGTGAAAACCATGTGACCTTAGTGTTGGAATTCACCTGAGTGTTCTAGGAGGTGTATGTCACCTTTTCCTCCATGCATAACTTTTCATCTGAGGAAGCTTTGAGGTCTCTCAGACATAGATAATTTCAAGATACTGGAAGAATGGAGTTAGATCTCAGATGTCTTTAATAAGTACTTTTAAAAGCATTATATAGTAGAAAAATACTAGACTTGGACTCAGACACAAATATATTTAAATATTAGTGCAATTTATTAACCATGGTGTCTTACACAAGTCACATAATCTCTTAGATTTTTACCTGCATGTAAAAAGTGGATTGATAATACCTACCCAGCAGGAATGATTTACAGATTAAATGAGATAAAATACATGAGAGAGCCTAGCATTGTAATTAACACACAGTAGGAACTATGATTATTTTTTTCTTCCCTTATCATTGCTAATAACCAAGCTCTTTAGCTTCTGGGGTTTTCTTTCCTCCTACTCAGTTTTGAAAGCTGCAGGTCCAGCCAAAGCACTGTGGCTATTTGTAATAGAAACGGATGGATGACTAGACCAGCCAGAAGAAAAATAGGGAGGCACCATGAGTGAGACATGACAAAGGACTCAGCTGATGGACTGTAATTTAGAGCATCCATCATCATGGGTCCAGGGACAGACACTGAATTCTAAGCCTGACTCAGTCCCTGATTCCTTCTGAAGTGTTAAGTAACATTTAATTTCTGACAAAGATTCACCATAATGCTTGGCATTGCTGGGTTGTCTTGGCCACGATCATTTATTATATGCTATTGTTACACATTAATGCAAAAAAAAATGAGTTCCTACAGAGAAAGGGGCTTAACCTGAGGTCCGTGATACATTTAGCCAGTCTATAATGCAGGAATAACATGCACAGGTTGGTAGATATATGTCCATGCAAATATCTTATGCGGAGAGGATCCCTATCTTTTATTAGATTCTCAATGGAGTCTGCGACCAAAAAGAAGTGAAGAACCACTGCTACGTAGTAAAAGACCAAATTTCTTTATAGCTAGAGAGACCGTTTTCATGAGTATGTATTTCCTGGAATTCTAAAATATACTCCCTGATGAAAACAGGATTGGAGCCATGCATTGTTTCTGTGAACTGTGCTATCTTATTATGGGGTTTTTATCACAATTTTTCCTCAACAGGATTCAAACAGATATTCCAAGGTCTGTTTTAATTGTTTAAGAAACATGCTTTAGTCTATAATACCCTTCCTTTAACCATGAACTTTCCCCATATTTCCTCATATTTCAAATATTTCCTCATATTTCAAAACAAAATACTAACTGTTTGGTTATCTCAAATGACAGTTTCCTTTAGGATGAGGGACCGAGGCTTGTAGTTTTGTTACACACAGTGACCAGGTAGCCTAGCATCCTTGACTATGCATTACTTATAAATAAAACCTGCTAAGTCCTAGAGAGTACCCTTAAGCAGATGTGAAACAGCAAACTGATTGTTTCAAGCATGGTCTACCATTGGGTCTAGCTGAGTGAAGGAGGGTGCACCATAGTGGCAGGGTATGTTTTGCTGGCACTTGATGGCTGAGAGTAAGTGAAGAAAGTAAGTCACTGTCTCTATCGCTAAAATAAAAGCTGGTAATTCAGAGAGAGAACCGGTCCCTTCTTTTCCCCTTGCCTTCTGATTGTGTAGCTGAACCTGTTCTATGATGGGGGAGTCCTGAAAGGCCCAGAGGGATGCTCCCCCACCAGGGGACACCCGTCACAGAGATGCCTGATCAATCTCTTCAATTTCTTCAGAGGGGAAGCCTATTCAAAACATTAGGACTTGGTGGCAAGGGAAATATTTCATTCCTACATGCCAACCACTGACTTAGTTCTTGCTATTGCTTTTCATTTTCCTGAATGTACACATCTTTTTCTGTAATAATTGTAGCAAGAGAATGTAGCAGACCATCTAGAGCAGATATTCCCAGGAGTGCTGGCAGAGGAAAGTGGGGGAGCGAGAGGAGAATCACCGGGTCTCCCGAGTGCCTTCAGCAAGTGCACGGTCAGGGCACTGTGTGCATCCTGCTCTCTCTCCCCAGTCACCCAGCAGACACGTGCATATGGGTCAAGGACACAGGCCTTGGGTTCCGACAAGCCTAAATGAGACCCCAGCCCATCACTTCCAATCCATGCTGTGTCAGCAAGTTGTGGAACTTCTCAAAGAAGTGTTCCTTGTCTGCCAAGCAGAGATGATTATACCTACAGCACAGTGTGGTGTTGTGCATTTTAATGAGATAATGCATGAAAAGTACCTGGCAGGCATTTAATAAATGATACCTTAAGACTAGCCAGTCTTACCCCACAGAAATTAATTTTCTGAGGGAAAAATATTATATATTTTATGTGTAATATATATTACAATTTAGAGATATCAAAAGTGAAATTTTAATTTGTTTACATATTATAGATATATAAATATATATTTAATATATGTAACATATATTCTGATATATCAATATTCTTATATTGCTTATAGTTCTTAAGCAAAGATCATCAAACATCACTTAACCCATTTTTGATGGTGAGAAGTAACAGTTTTGTAACTACTTAAAACAACTAAAAAGTGCTTTTTATATTTATCATTGTTCAGAACACCACGTAATGCCCTATGCTATAATTCAACAAAGCTATGAGGCGCTGTTGTTACAAGCCAGGCTGGTAGCCTGATGATAAAAGCCCTCTCATTTTCTGAAGAGTGCGATGTGCCATTTCCTCTCTGGCAGCTGCCATTGCTACCTATGCTTAACTTTGCCTCTTTGACCCATTCTAATTAGCTGCTGCCCTTCTGGTCTGGAAAAGAAGATTAGTAAGATTGTTGTCTCTGTCCTTAAAACAGGAGGGAACAGACAATGAGAAAACCTGAGGATCTCTTCTGTGCTGTATACACAAGTATTAGTACATCTTTTTTGTGTACACACACTAGTATACCTTCTTTCACCTTTGTTTCACTTCTTCATTAACTCTGCTGGCTTTTTAGGATGTTGGCTGTATTTATGATACATGCGCTTGTATACGTGAAGATTAGCAAGTATTTAGTGGAGGTTCTTTTCTCAGTGATGGAAGAAGACTTAACTTGAAAGCTCCTGATTTGTTTGCTTATATCCATCAGGGATAGAGAAGGTCATTTTTGACACCTGAGCCTTGGCTTGGCTTAGAACCCTTTTCTCAATTCAATGTTAATTTAGTTGACATTATTGCAGGGCACTGAACTGGCTTCACTGATGGGGCACAAGATGAATGAGAAGTGGGTCCTGTCCTCATGCAGCTGAAGATCCAAAAGAACAAAGACATTGTAAACTGACATGAGGCAAAATTTGATAATTTCTATTGTGGAGTCTTAAGTTTTGGAAGAACCCAAGAGAAAAAATTCAATTCTGAAGGAGACCCTCCTGCAGGTGTGGTGGGGTATTTATGAACCAGCTGGAGCATAGGTGGGTTCCTGTGGTTATCTGCTAAAGAGAAGGTGGTCCAAAGAGAGAGAGTACTCAAAATAGAAGCTAATACATAGGCCACAGACGTGCACACTTGTTTAGGGAATGAGGAGAATTTTCATTCGGTTGCAGAGCAGAGTGTCTACAAGTAATAGTGAGAGATAAAACTAGAGAAATATGATAGACCAGGTCTGAAATGCCAACCTAAGCAAGGAGATCTGTCTTCTGGTAACTTCAGAGCAGACTGAATTCTGCTGGAATCACTGAGGGGGCTCTAATTAAACCAAATGGCGGAGGTGAACCAAGTGTGGGCATGTATTTAGGTGGCTGTAAAAAAGAAGGAACTATAGTCACTTGGGGTTTTCAAATGCATTTCAGAGGAGAAATATCTGGGGCAGCCTGACTAGGATGCTAGCAAACTTTTGAATTTCGCACAGAATTACTCTTGTTAGCATGACTGTTCCAGGAAGAAAAACATACACTTGCGGAAAGTACCACCTAATTAGCTTAATTCAGACTCAGCATTTGGATCTTGGTGTTTCTACAAACCCCATTTCTAATGACTTTTTTCTGTTTTGTTTTGTTTTTATCATTATTAAAGTCACGTTTTACTTCCTTCTGCCTTTGAGGTTATAGTCTCATGAAATGAAGTCTTTTTAGAGTACTTAACAGTACTCTAAAATTTAATCAAAATGCTATGCCAAATTTCCACTTAAAATGGTATTAGTGTCACTGGAATTGTGACCCAGATTGTTGCGGGAATGCTATTCAGCCAAATAGGGGTTCATGACACGGTTCTAGACATTTAGAAAGTAATGAGATATATTTAGCATAGAAGTAGAAACAAAAACCATATTCAAACCTAAAACTACTTGGTATTCTAGAGCACTAGGGGAGATAGTTTGTGTACTTTCTCTCTCTTTTATATATATATGTATATATAAAAATATATATTTTTTATTTTATATATTTATTTTATATAAATATAAAAAAATATATATATTTTTTAACTTTTTGGCTGCACTGCGCAGCATGTGAGATCTTAGTTCCCCCACTGGGGATCGAACCGGTGTCCCCTGCAGTGGAAGTGTGAAGTCTTAACCTCTGGACCACCAGGGAACGCCAGGCTATTTTTTATATTATCATATATTTATTTATACACACACATACCTATGCCCACTCATACATAATGAAGCAATATGGTAAAGTATATTGAACTAAAGTAAAGGGACAAAGGTTTGAATCCAGCCTTCTCTATAATTTTCTGTGTGGCTGGAGGCATGTTGCTTTAGTCTCCCGGCACTTCAGTTTTGCTTATCTATTAGTTAGTCTGTACCCTGATATTCTGTGATTTAACTGCCTATCAGTTGTGCCATGTTATTTCTCCTTTTTAATCTTTTAGTGGAGGCTTATTAAAAGCTTCTTCAAAGAACAAGAATGTTTTGCTTAAATTGGGATTTTAGGGGGGAAAAAAAGGAAACAAAAGTCTCCAAAGTCTTCTTCAACCATTACCTTTATGGTGAAAAGATAATTCAGTAAACCATAGTATAGATTTTTTTAATTCCAACAATTTTAATAATTATTTTAAGAATTTTATATCCAGACTCAGTTTCCAGAAAATATTGATTTTGATAAGCCATTGATTTGCTAAACAATTTACATGCATGATTCATTTAGTTTTCATAGCAACCCTATGAGATAAGATCCACTTTATGGATGAGAATACTGAGGTTGAGAGAAGCATAAATTTATTGACAGTAACACAAGGTAGCAAGTGGCAGAATCAATTAATTATGTGGGACTAGAGCTCTCAGCTGCAGAGAAGTGAAATGGGAGGTGAGGATCTTGTGTATAGGGTTTGGAAGAGACAGCTAGCTGACTTCCAAAGAACCAAGCTTGCTTTCCACAGCGCAGAGCTGTTGCTGGGGAATGACTTCACAGCCAGGGACTTTGTTTTCCAGCATCTCTTACATCTAGGTGAGACCAGTTGCTATATAAGCCCAAACCCTTCTGGTCAATGGTATATAAGCATAACTCTGTCCCTCCTGGCTGAGGTGGTAAAGTATCCCGGGTAACTTCCTCATGCTTTCTTTCCCTTCCACGACAATCTTAGAGGCCATGTCTTGAAGGTGACAGAGATGGAAGGAGCCTGTGTGAACAGACTGGATGTACATAAGAAGCTAACAGCACTTTCTGATGGATTGGCTGTGGAGAGGGAGGGAAAGGAGTCAAAGGTGCTTCTTAGATTTCTGGATGGAGCATCTTGAGGGATGATGGTACTATTTTCCATGGAGAGGGAACCTCTGGCAAAGGAACTGGCTAAGGAGGAAGTTCCAGTTTAGATTATCCATGCCTCGTGTAAACACTTGTCCTTATCTTAATAGACTGTTGAAAAGCAAATAAGCAAGATTTTATAGAATTTTAGAGTTAATGCTACCCAGAGGAAGAAATTGGAAAATATGCTCTTAGATGTTTTGCTAGGGAAAATGAATTTTCCTCCCCTTTTCATGCAAACAAGGGAGGAGAGAGACCTTACCATTTACATTGGATTGGATACTTTACTTTTACAGGATATATACTGTTACAGTTTACTATTTTCAACCCTCAATTAAAATGATAATAATAATTATACAAATAGATAATGATATTACTTTTTTCTTAGGTAGCATATTTTTTACATCTCCAGATCCATTTTCTCATTTAATACTAACAATCAGCATGGGAAGCAGGTATTTCATAGTTCAGGAAGCTGAATTCTTGAGAAAGTAACTGATTTTTGTCAATATCGCACAGTTGGTTAGTAGTAAAGCTAGAATCTGATTTGAGGGCTGACTGCAAATGTAACAAAACTCTGAGGAGTTTGAGTTCAGGAGTTACAGGAATTTAATTAGTTTGAAGGCTCTTAATTAGTTTGAATCTCAATTAGGATGGTCAAAATTGGTATACTTACATACTGTCACAAATGGTAAACTTTTAAGTGGTAAGAAATGCTCAGATATCCAGCTGTTCTGTTAAATATTTTAGTTAGAGAGAGTTTCTAAACAGAATCCAACTTGAATGCTGGTTTTCAAATAATTGGTACATAATATTTTTAACACTAAAATAATACTTAAATGTGATTGTGTCTTTTGATGATCTAGAATAGACAGGTTACTTATTTAGCAATCATACTGACCATTATACAAATTACTATTGGAGCTTTCTGGTACTAAGTAATTCACATTGCTGGTGGAAAAAAAAAAGTATTTAGACGATGTCACTTTCCTGCTGCAATGCTTTCAATGACAGCCTGTTGCACTTTTTTTTTTGGCCACTTAGCGTGACTTGTGGGATCATAGTTTCCGGAGCAGGGATTGAGCCCACGCCGTTGGCAGTGAAAGTGCAGAGTCCTAACCACTGGACTACGAGGGAATTCCCTGCCTGTTGCGTTTTAAAATCTAAAGTCCTTAACTTGACCTTCAAGAACTTGCATGATCTGGCCCCTGACATATTTATCTCATGTCACGCTTCATCTTAAACACCGTACAATTATGCATGCATGTCCCACCAATGAGTAGGAAAGGAGGAGCTAAAGTAGGTGACAACTACTTAATTGCAAGGGGGTGTTTTAGGGTTTTAGTAACTTATCTTTGATTTCACATAATTCAAGGGTCATATTAGACACTGTATCTCTAGTCCAGAAGAGCCCCTGGCACATGATAGACGTCCGATACGTTCCTGTTCTATCAACCATCAAATGAGAAGATGAGATCTTCTGATAGTGATCCCAAATACAGGAGCTTGCATGACTCTGGGCATTGAATAAAAGGCTAGAGTTATCTTCCCTGCCCAATACTGAGAAATTGATGAAGAGAATACTGACCAGTAATGGGGAAAGTTGCCATCTGAGCTTCCTAGGTAAATATGAAGACCTAGAATCAGAGAATCATTTGTAGAGTAACAAACATGAATTTAAGTGATTGGAATATAACACTGGTAAATAAAGCAAGGGAACAATAATATGGCTGTTTAGCCTACCAAGATGCTGAGGGCATGGCTTAATAAATCAACAAGCCTACCAAGGGTTAATTTTCCAAGAGAGTGGACTTGATATTTTCTACCTCCAATGAGAACAGACTAAAGGAGAGTAGATTTTCATTGCAACTTGGTAGATTTATATTATACAACAGGCATAATTTCATGACATTGATCTTTGTTACCTATTGAAATTTATAGCCAAAGGATAGATGGGTGAGTGGGTCGGCAGGCAAATGTATAGAGGATGAGTGAGTAGATAGATGGATGGATGATGATGATGATGATGAGTATAAATCTTACAAACAGTATCAATCCACATGCATTGCAGAGGCCTCTCGAAAGGACTTAGACGCAAATTCTGTATTTAGTTCCTTTAAACCCTTATTTTGTGTATGTTTCTCTGATAACTGATCTTCTTTTTTAAAAAAAACAACTCCATGTTTATATGTTTTTAACTTTTTAAACCATTTCCATTCCATTTCAGAAGTAGACTTCATGGATTCCCACTAAATAAAGTTGGCTAATAACCTGTGATGTATTGAGCCAGCCATGCCATGTAAATCTCCTTTCGTTTGTTCACCTCTCTGCCTCCATGTAGTAGGTTAGAATTAAACCAAAATGACTCTTTGTAGGACATGTTCCAACTTTCTTTTTTAAATTCACATTTGAAGAATTTAATTCACAGCGCTAAATGCCACATGTAGTAACAATTTAGAAATTTTACCAAAGGACTTGCTCCTTCCTCTCCAGATGAAATATAAAAAGACAAGAGCATATGAAAAGCATTTCTGTTGTTGTGCAGTTTGCTTTCTTTTGGCTTTATTTTCTTGTTGAAAATGGAGTGTTTGGAAAATGAGATTTGGTGAATTACAATTCAATTGAATTTTTCTGTTTATGCCTGAAAACCAGAGACCTTCTGTGAAGGATCATTAACTTCAGTTCTGTTTACGTGTCAGTGTCAGGCTGGGGAGGGACTGGAGATGGAGGGGAGAGAAGAGAATCAATGAATGTGGGGAAGGAGAATGGGGGAGAGAAATAGAGAATAAGAGGAAAACCATTTTACAGAACAAGCTTCCCAAGGAACAGGTCAAATTAATTTCACTAGTGTTTGAAGTGTTATTCTCCCTACCTGGTAGGAGCAGAAAACAAATTCTATACACCACTAACCCAAGTAAAAGTAACACTGGCTTACTTACAAATCATGCTGGGATGACCAGCTGATTAAAGTTTGGAATAGATTTGCACACAGTAACGGCTTCGTATTTTCCTGCTTCAGGAGATTGTTGTGTTTCTTACTGTGAGTTGTGTTTTTTTGGTTTTTTTTTTTTGTGGTGCGTGGGCCTCTCATTGTTGTGGCCTCTCCGGTTGCGGAGCACATGCTCCCGACGCACAGGCTCAGCGGCCATGGCTCACGGGCCCGGCC
>NC_041217.1:127103112-127202498 GCF_002837175.3 Physeter macrocephalus | reverse complement strand
GACGCACAGGCTCAGCGGCCATGGCTCACGGGCCCAGCCGCTTCGCGGCATGTGGGATCTTCCCGGACCGGGGCACGAACCCGCGTCCCCTGCATCGGCAGGCGGATTCTCAACCACTGCGCCACCAGGGAAGCCCTTACTGTGAGTTTTTAAATCCCCACTTATCTTTTATGATAGATGTTAGTAAATTACATTTCTTGATCTTGGTTTTATTTTTATAGCTGTAACCAGGAGAAGCTTGAGATTTTAAAAATTTGATTATTTTCAAATTTTGATGTTGTATTTTTATTTCTAAAGGAATAGAGCTATGGAGATGCTATAAGTGCTGAAATCAGGCATTTAGTTACTTTTATGTAATCTGTTAAAATAGCTGATTTCTAGTTGCTTTGTAACTGTCAAAACTGCAAGAAAAGCAAGAAAAATATGCATAAAGTGATGCGCAATATATTTTATGTATGATACAAAGCTTTTACACCCATTTAAACTTTACAAAAACCTTTTATGATAGATAGCTGAAAAAACTGAGGGTCGGAGAAGTTATGTAACTTACCCCAGAAGGTAGTGAAGATGGGATTTGAACAAAAGTTTTTCAGAGCTCAAAGCTCCTACGTTTTTTTACAACTGCATGTTTCCCATGGATCTTGCTACTGTATTTAAAGCTGAATAGAAGTTGTTCACCTGCTTAAAATTCTTCCCATTCCCACTCAACTCCTTCATTGCACTGATATTGGCATAGCAAATACTAAGTCCGTTTGTGGCCATAAGTCTGTTCCATGACCATTTTCTTTTCAACATTTCTTCCATGTCTCCAAAAGGTCAAATATTTCTTTAAAAGTTGTTACTATTTTTAGCCCTTGAAGTCTTAATTGTCTTACGGTCATCTCCATTTCAGCGCACTAACCTGAACTCCTGTATATCAAATCTGAATTTCAAGGTGCCATCCACATCAGCCTCTTTTAAAATCCAGCACTAATGGAGTGTGTCATTAAGATACATATTTCCCCCAATAGGCTCAGCTCAGAATAAAGGGGTACCATATTGTAAAGAGGCTCTGTGCTAAGTACAAAGATCATCTGGATTTCCTTTGAGTCACATAAAAATGAAAGTAAAGCATTCAGACCACATGCATACCAATTTTGAACAATCTGGAGATGTGTAGAGCAACCAACGAACTTTTGTTAAGTGACTACCCTGTGCCAGGTACTGCTCGACAGTGAACTTGATTTTTCATATTCCCTGGTACTCGCCTCTATTAAGCATCCCCATATCTCAGGCAATAGTCTGGGCACTGGAAATCATAAATATCATTAAAAATCATGGGAGAGACTGGCCTTCATCTTAACTGGTCTTACATTTTTCTGTAAGACCTTCTTAGGACAAAGAATCTGAATTGGATTTTAGTACCTATATTTAAAACTTCAGGGAAGAGCTAGTACGCAAAGCATTTTAATCTTTCCTGACAGAAATACAGTGGCCATTATAATTAATAGACATTGCCAGTGAGAGTTGCTGTCAATATGTGGCATTACGCCCAGGGCAATTAAATTTGCCTGTTTTTTATTATTGAGACCAAATGTTTGGCCGGGGTTCCTGCAGAAAATAAGTAATTCCATTACATGTGATTCACCTTTGAGTAACCCTCCAAGCTGACGAAGACTCAAGCTTGAAAATTTACATTTATTACACAAATAATCCATTTAGCAAACATTTATTGGGTCTCTTTATGTTCACTGGGCAGCACAAAAAGATTTAAACATGCAAAACGCAGTCTTTTTGTTTAACAAATGTACTGCCTAATTTCCCTAAAAATGTTTCTCAATTAAAAAAAAAAATCAAGGTTTTGGTTTTTGGTATTTTTGATAAGAAGGCAAGACGAATTGTCAACTCACAGAAAGATATTCCAAAGACATGAAGTGCATAGACTCTGGAGTTAGGCAGAGGGGACTTTGAAATATGGTCTGTCCCAACTGCTAGGAACTAAACTCTGGGGGAGCCCTTGGAATACCCTGCCTGATAAGAGGGACATTGTATATCTGAAACCTTCAGCCATACCAGATAGTTTAGGCTAACAGTGTGATTTGTGGTGAGCTTCTGTCTTTGTATGCCTGAAGCTTTGGGTTTATCAGTTGACATCTAGGGGACTGTAGACTGAAAACCTCAGGTCAGTCATGCAGGTGTTCCATGCCTATGTGAGCTGACACCCAGTAAAAACTCTGAACTTAGGTGAGCTTTCCTGGTTGGCAACACTTCCCATGTGTTGTCATACATTGCTACGGGGAGAATTAAGCACTACCCATGCAAAAGTAGGAGAGAACAACTGGAAGCTTGCACTTGGTTTTTCCTGAAATCTGCTCTAAGCATCCTTTTTCCTTTGCTGATTTTAATTTGTAATAAGCCTTTCTGTAATAAACTATAACCATGAATATAAAAAAAAGAAATGTGGTCCGTCAATTACCACCTGTGTGACCCGACACCAGTCACTCCTCATGCCCCATGGTATGTAATCAATACAATATAGCTCCGGCTTTATAAGGTTGTGTTGAGCTAAGATAATGAAGTTCCTGATGAATTTCCTCAAACATCTTAAGTACTTAACAAATTACATCTATTGGTTTTTATTCATGATGTGTGTTTTGGGCTAAATTTAGCTTCTCGATGTGCCACCGTATACATTCTTCACCTATAAATGTGGTGAGGTCCCCCCACACCCGTCCCCCTGAGTCTCTGTTCCCTGCCCTAATGCACATGCTGTCAGATAGGTCCACTCCATGCAGCTTAGGGCTCCTTCTCTTTCCCTGATACCTCCATATATACAAATAAATATTCAAAAACTAAACATCAATGGAATGTAGATTGCAAACATCCAGAAAAGTCATTGGTTTTTCTTTTAATTATTATACAAACATTCAGTGGCTTTTTAAAAAGGTGTTAGACAAACATGGATGGTGTGTCCACCGTGTACTAGGCATGGCCCTGGGTACCGAGAGAAGCATCGGGACGATGCTTGGCTTGGAGGCATACAGACCTGGCTCAAAAGCTTGGTCTTATCTAACTTGTTTGTTTGGTGATCTTGGAAAAGGAACTTAATCACTTTGAGTTTATTTCTTATTCCATAAAGTAGGGGTTAGTAATACCGTCTGGGCTTGTTGAAAGTGTTAGTCTGTGAAAATGCTTAGCATAGTGCGAGACACGTATGAGGGACTCAGTGAAGCAGCGCTGCCTTCCCCTCACTCCTAGGGATTACACAGAGAAAAACTGAGGCTATTCCTCCAAACCGCATGTCCTGGGAGGACATGAATCTTATACTGAAAGTAACACAGTGCCTCTCAGATTCTCTATACGTTTTGCTGCAAATGACAGCCAGTAGGAGGTCCAATTAAGATTTGATTCCAGGGTTTCCCTGGTGGCGCAGTGGTTGAGAGTCCTCCTGCCGATGCAGGGGACGTGGGTTCGTGCCCCGGTCCGGGGGGATCCCACATGCCGCGGAGCGGCTGGGCCCGTGAGCTCCGGAGCCTGTGCTCCGCAACGGGAGAGGCCACAACAGTAAGAGGCCCGCGTACCGCAAAAAAAAAAAAAAAAAAAAAAAAAAAAAGATTTGATTCCAGATCTTTGGATTCCAAAGAAAGCAGTCATTCTGCTGCCTTCCACCATGTCTCCTGCTCTGTATCTGGGAGGGGCATCTTCATGCTTCTGGAGGAGGTACACGAGAAGATGGTTTGCATTCCTCTATGAACTGTGTCTTCCATACTGACCCTAGACAGCTGTCACCGCCACCCTCTCCTCTTTCTCCCAAAGCTCTAGGTCACTCTTAGAGCCAGCTCTGTGCCCAGGCCATGACTGGTCCAAGCTCTGCTCAAAGCACTGCTTGTAGAGGAGTGGGAAGCATAAGAATCAAGTACACCCCAGGAACATGATCTGCAAAAGTGACGCCTCTTCATCAATTTTAAATGCAAAATGCTTATATGGGGGGGTTAACACCATAATAAAGAGCTGTTAGTGAAAGCAGTGTGTAAGCAAGACTGTGACGTGAGTGAGGAAGGTAATAAAATATAGTGCCACATCTCTTCCCATGCCAGTCCCTTTAAGTTATCTTGGAGATAAACCAGTTTGCTGATAGGATGGTGACCAGTCTACCTTTGACCTCTTCTTGTTGTCTTACCAGCTAGCAGTGGAATGGTAGGAATTCAGGACAAGGAGAGAAAAGAGGAGGTATTGGCAGGACTCTCCACTTTCACTCCTATGTGGCAGGAGAGCATCTTGTGAAGACCAGCAGAATCTTCTGTGAGTTTGGTCCTCAGCTCCTGCCTACAGGATGCTCACACCTTGATTTCTCCTGTCTTGGACTCAACTCCAGGACTGTTATCTCAATCTGTCCATCTATAGAACTAGTCTTCATTTTTAGGGAAAAATATTTCAATTGTAATTTTAAGAAATAGAAGATGTGAAACCAACCAAGCAAAAACCCTTTATTTCTTTTGAGTATCAGATTTTGATGTTTTACCTAAAATTAGTATATAGTATAGAGGCTAAATTTTCGTTTTGGAAGATCCCTCTGACAAATGCTGTTTTCATTGTAACATTTAAAGGCTCAAATTTAGAATTTAGTGTTTGCTTAGTGAATCTCTATAGAACAGTTACACTTGGGAGAAAAGGAAATTGATAAAGGTAATTTTTTGCTGTATTATTTCTTCCTCACCTGTGGAGTCGTATACTCAAAGTCAGGAAGTTCTAAGTTATCTTTATTTTTTAATTAGTTAGGAGACATTTCAGAGAAAAACATAGTAAACACAGTAATTTGTGTTTTAAATTTAAAACACTTTTTTAAAAAAAGGTTTATTTTTTTTAAAGACTTTCAAACTTTTTGGAGCCATCATAAGAAATATATTTTACATGGTCACTCAGTTTGCAGACACTCACCACCCACACAGCTGAGGCCAAGAATTTCATGATACAGTCTTCATCCTTTCTACAGGCAATGCACACTTAGTTTTTCTCTTCTACCTCATTTTTGAATGGAGGTTTCACCCTAACAAATTGATTTCATAAGCTTCCAGTGGCCTGACTTGCAATCTGAAAAGAAGGTGAGAAATAATGCCTCTATTTTAATACAATTGAGTAAATCATTTTAAGGAATGTTCTATTCGTGAAACACTATGGGGCAGTGAAAATAAAGACAGACATCTACATAGCAGAGTGGCTGACTTCACAGAGTTTACCATCTAGTAGGGATTAACATAACATTGTGATCTGATGAGAAAAGCTGAAAGGAACATTACATAAAAACGTGTTCATGACAAGCTTTTTTTTTTTTTTTTTTTTTTTTTTTTTTTTTTTTGGTATGCGGGCCGCCGCTCCGCGGCATGTGGGATCCTCCCAGACCGGGGCGCGAACCCGGTTCCCCTGCATCGGCAGGCGGACGCGCAACCACTGCGCCACCAGGGAAGCCCCTCATGACAAGCTTTTTGTAAACAGCTGTTATGTGAGAGAGAAAAGCTGGAGGTTTCGTTGTAGTTGTAAATTCTTGTGGACATATCACTTTCTCGATGGTGCAAGTGATCATGAACACAGATTTGTGACTATATAGCTCCCAGTTTCTTAACTAAATATTTGACAACTTTAGCAAAAAAATAAATAAAAAGGAAAAAAAGGATTCCAAACCTTCAAGCCAATCTGCCTTGTCTCTTTATTTTCTTTTTCACTCCCTCCTATCTTTCTTCCCTCTGGTCACAGAATAATCTGGCTTGAGCTATTCTGTTTCTTTTTTATTGTGATAAAATACACACGACAAAATTTACCATTTTGGCCATGTTTAAGTGTATTCAGTACATTCTCAGTGTTGTGCAACCATCACCGCTAATCCAGTTCCAGAACTTTTATATCATCCCAAAAGGAAACTCTGTACCAATTAGGCAGTCACTCCTCATTTCCCCTCTACCCCACCCCTGGCAACCTCTACTCTGCTTTCTGTATCAGTGAATTTGCCTACTCCAGATATTTCACATAAATGGACTCATGCAATAGGTGGTTCTTTGTATCTGGCTTCTTTCACTTAGTGTAATGTTTTCAAGGTTCATGCATGTTGTAGCATGTGTCAGTATCACATTCCTTTTAATGACTGCATAATATGCCATTGTATGGGTACACCACATTTTGTTTATCCATTCATTAGTTCATGGAGAGCTATTTCATTTTAAGGGGGATTTTATTCAGAAAATAATTGTAAACTAATCGATTGGACATACCTTTAGTGGTTTGATTACATATATGTATACACACACACACACACACACACACACATAGGCACCTACAGGCTTTCAAAGAAATCTGATGTCTATTTGTAGAAGTTTAAGCATGAGAAGAAGTGCTGTATATCCAGAAGCTCATGAGATAGTACTGGATCTGACCTATGGATTTAGGGTTCATCTGCATACAGATGGAAAATGAAATCATGTGAGTGAATGAAATTGCCCCAGGGAGAGAGTGTAAAGGAACTTAGGACAGAGTCCAGCAGTACTTTGGGGATCCATGGAGGGAGAAGGAGCCTCCAATTTCCTCCCTAGAGATGATGATAAATAAAACCTAACTCAGGTGAACCCTCAGGCTCATCATTTGCAAAGAAAACACCTCCTACTTTTTCACAAGGTTTGTAAGAAAATTAAATGAGTCAACATATGCAAAGCAGCTGGTACCTGGCCCATAGGTAGGACCTCAGTAATGATAGCTACAAATATTACTAGATATATTTGTGCTGTCACTATTGTCAGTTTCTGCATGTTTCTTTATTTCACTATCTTGTAACATCGTATCCAGGACTACCTATTTTGAAATAAGCTTTCCTACCCTCTTAAAGCTCAGTCTGTTTCTAATTTTGTTGTTGTTGTTGTTCCCAGACTTTGCTAGCTTCTCCCATAATACCGATGGAAGCTAAAAGAATCTAAATTAGGTGGAGAGACGCTAAGAGGCACAGGCCAGACTTCTGACCCAGTTCTGCATGCACACAGGAGGATGTTGTCAATTCCATAGCTTGGAAGAAAACTGTTCTAGCCCCAGATCATCAGGACCTTAAAATTCTTTCTCTTTAGATCTCTTTGTTTTGATATTGTAAAGGGAAAAGTTATGTACTTCATTTCTCAAAGGTACTTAATTTTTTTTCCCCTCCCATTTTTGGTAAAGAATAGTTGACAAAAAGTCATGACCCAGCCTAAAAACAATTACACTCTTCTGGAGTCAGAAGTGAAAAATCATTGGATATACTGTTTTTTAAGCTTATCATGTTACCAGACATAGTGTCTTAAACTTGTTACTCCTGTAAGATTTTTGACTGTCCTTGCTCTCTTCTGAAGAATTTCTTTGAATATTTTTAAATAAACTCTCAAAAGACTTGACCACACCTCTCCATTCACTTTTAACATGGTTGGCATGACTGTTTCTTCCTGGGTCTTCTCAAAAACCTGTTAAGGTATGAATAACTTTTATATTTCATAACTTTGTTTTAGTCTTTCAGAGTTTTCTTCATACTTTTCTAAACTTCTCACATCTTTCCACCTTTCAAGGGGGAAAAGTTTTCAGTGCTTTTTCTTACTCAATAATTCGATTAGTTTTGTTTTTCTGGAATGTCACATCTCTAGTGTATTCCTATTTATATTCCATATATGGGAATGTATTCTACATATGGGAAATATGACTTTCAGTGAAACTAAAACTACAGAATGGCATTGCATTTTGTGAACATATGCAAATTCTTTCATTCCTTATTACTGGCTGATTTGTTGTACACTGAGAGATGGAAATACCAAAAGAATGTAACTCATCTACACAATTAGAAATGATGCTGGGAATGGACTCGGTCTCCTGAAGCCTGATCCAGGGCACTTTTTGCTGGAAAATGGACAACTCATGACGTTCATGACCTAGTTCATGTTGGCTATTATCCAAGTTTGGTGGTCAAAAACAGGACAGAGTCTATGGAAAATTACTATTGCCTGCTCTGTTACTAATTTAATACAAGAATTACTGGAATTTGTCTGTATTTTCTCATCTGTTTGGTAGGGCATGCTATCTCTTGTCTCATGGTCAAGTTACAGAAAATAGAGTAATTTGAAAACATAAGATAATAATAGCATTCGGTTATAATTCTATAAAAACCAGTAGTGACTGGTGAATATAGCATTCATTGTGACTCCAAAGCTGAATTAGAAGCATGGAGAAGCCAATTAAGAGACTTGAAGCCCAAGATAAATTATAGGAGGAAAATGATGATTTTTAACTACACTGTTTTGTCCCTATAAGGAGATAAGGCAATTAGAGGTGAGAAGAAAGAAGTTTTTCAACATCAAAACTAAAAATGAACAGAGAGAAGGTGTTCCTAAATATTATGGGTGGGTAGTTTTAAATGTCAATAAGTTTTCTATAAACTCCTCACGTGGAGGGTAATGGAGAATAGCTTAATGTGCGAGGAGATTTTTTTTTTTAAACAAACATTGACATTTTAAAGACCTAAACATCTTAAATGGAATGACTATTCAAATGCAAAATTAGACAAACAGAGGCATTTTGGAGATTATATTTGAGTAGTATCCTAAGAGCCAGATAATGAATGACTCAGATCATCTGAGTGATCTGGGCTGACTCATATGTTTTAAAAAAAGATGTCATCAAATCTCTGATTTTGTCAGTATTTTTCCCCTTGATCCCCTGGTAGTGCCAAACAAATCCTGAACGTTAGTGACTTTTCCAGCTCTAATTTGTCAGGATGAAGTTCCAAACCACCAGTAACAAGTCTAAGATTTTGAATATATAGGCATTGGTATATTTGAATAATACTCACTAACATGAGAAACACAAGCCACATATGTAATTACAGGACACGTGGGAGATAGGAATCCCAGACAGAGCCTTGACAGGAGAGGAATAGAAGATATAAGACTAGGCTTGGTTTGTCCAGGATGGAAGAAAAGGAAACTTCTTACCCCAATACCACCTGAATGATGCTTCCTGGAAGACATCTTAAATCAACAAATATTATCTGGTTCCTCTACTTGGCGTAGAGGACATACTGAGGGTATCCTTGGCCTCTGTCCTAGAAAGGCTTACAGTCTATGAGGGAAACTGACATAGGAACTAGTAAGTGGAATGCTTTGATATATTGTAATACATATAACAGCAGCATTTGGGGGAGCACAGGATAGTCAGTTTCTGACAGCACTAAGATTAAGATGCCCTCACAGAGGAGGGGGCATTTGACTGGGCCTTGAAGGCACATATGGAAGTTGTAAATATCAACAAAACGGGAAAAGCATTTGAGCCAGTGGCAAGGACCACATAAGGAGAAAAGAGATACAGGAGTACAGATACTGGGGATGTTCAGAGAATCCAGTATAGCCACCGAATTGAGGAAGTAGAAAAAGATGAACTGGGAATATGGGATACAAAGATGTGTCAGGCCAATATGGCTCTTTCGTATGGTTTACATAATCTGTCTTGGAACTATCCCAGTCTCAAGAATCCATCTAACCTGGAAATTACTGTTCTTCTAAGTCTGTGATGGGGTTTCTTGGCACAGCGCCAATTTGGGCGATGGCTAACAATAGTCTAAGAAAAGCTTGCCAACTTTACTGTACCTTGTCTTGATCTCCTTTCCATTTTTTTTAAAAATATTCTTACATTGCTCATAGGGCTAAGAACTTACAGTGCCATGTCCTTGATAAACATCGGTTGAAAAACAATAATGAATCCTATGCACATGCACACATACACATGCATACACATGAAGAAACTTGCATTGCTTTTTAAACATTCAAATTTAACTAATATATTGCAACTTTAAAAATATGTTCACTTGAATGTTGCTAGGAACATTCAAATAGAAAATAGATTTTCTGACCTTTTGTTGTTTTCCCACAGGATTGAAAAAACGTACAAGGAAGGCCTTTGGAATACGGAAGAAAGAAAAGGACACTGATTCTACGTATGTACTTAAGGAGAACACCACTTCTCAGCATCGGCTGGCTGTGACCGTGTGGGAACGCAGATCTGGTGTGGTCTGCTGTATAGCAGAATAATGAACCTGTTAAACCCCTTATTTGGCAAGAATCCCTGAAAGAAAGTTAGAAAATGCAAAAATCAATAGTTGTTTAGACACAGGTGAAAAGAAAAAAGGTTATGTTGATCTCGCACCTTTAGCTTTTCATTCTGTACATTTTTATCGTGCGTAAATTTTATCACAAGGTGCTGAGAATTGCCCTGTGGCCTTGTCCTCTGAGAATTTATAATTCATCGAATAGAATATCTATCACGCAAATTGAAGTATCTTTCATATAACTAAAAGAGCTAACATTTGATATGACTACCGTGGTAACACGTACTTAGTAAACGCTCAGTGAATGGCAGCAGCTACTACTCCTATTATCACTAATACAAATTAATATGTGGTAAGTTCCTTAGGAGCAATTAGAAATGGAATTTCTGGGGAATTGGAGGGTGGGAAAGCTCATATTTGAATAGATGATCAGTGAAGCTTCAAAGAGGGAGGAGCCTTGATTTTGGCCTTCAAGAAGATGAGGACGTGCGTTTCATGCAAAGGGAACAACAGCCAAAGCAGAGATGTGGAAAAGCCAAGTAGGTATTCAGGACAAGCTAAACAGAGCAGTCTGTCTACTTGTCGGCCGCACGTGAATGTAATAGTGCGAGGCAAGGCTGGAAAGGAGATCAGGGCCAGATAGGAAGGGCTTTAAGTACCAGCCAGGCTGAGGTGTCTGGGCTTCCTTCCTTAGGCAGTGGGCGACCTTGAAGCCTTGAAGGCTTTTAAACCAGAGACTATAAAGGATTGGGGGTAAAAAGCTATTTTTTGTCCAGATACCAAATGTTAAGTGCCCTGTTCTTACCTTTTCTTTGTGTTTTTTCTTTTGGTAAATAATTGTTTCCTGGAAGCTGCATTTACTCTAGTCTTGCCAATTTTTCTAAATGATTAAATTAGAAAAAATTTTTTCTGAGCATTATATAATTTTCATTATTTCTTAAGAAATTGCCAACTTTGAAACATTAACCAGAATAGAAGATGGTTCGTTCACCAGAGTCGGAAGACCTGGGCTCTGGTTCCAGCATTGCCAATAGCTCCACGGACTTAGAATACACTTTCCTCTAATGGGCCTCAGTTTGCACTAGATGGAATCGAATTTCCATAAAAGGCCAGACACTGTAGCAGTCCGTCTGTCAACAGAATCTTTTGCCACCTACAATGTGCCATGTGTTGTGGGGGACACTATTAGACACATCTCAGAAGAACATCATTAGCAGAAAACAAATCCATTTTTCTTTGAGATGGTTTCTGTAACTGACTACACATAATCTCTGGTGTGTGAAGAAAATTAGAAAGGAAAAAAGCTCCCTCAAAAGGAAAAAGAGGTCAAACAACCTCCCCAGGGCAGGCTGAGCTCATCTGCAGGTGGCCAAAGTACCACTCTTCCATCACCACTTCTAAAAACATGGAAATGAGGAAGTTACTCTTCATGGCCTTGTGTAGATGCCCAATATCTCTCTGAAGTACTCTAACAAGACATTTGCTTGTAAAATCCCAAGCATCTGTCCTTTACTTCTTAACATCTGAGCGCCCCAGTTTACTTAGGTGATAGCAAATTAGCTATAAACTGGTTCCACCAGCAGTGATGGTCAAAGGACAAGATGTTTAGTGTAAGCCTTTGCTTTTCATGAGCCCCTGCTCTCTAATTGGGTCATATATCATTCTTGCAGAAGGCTGGAGAAATGTTCTGGCAATGTGCTATCCCTTCAGATTTAGGTAATGCTTATATTAGTCTGTGATCACTGAAACCTTGTTGATACAAACTGTTTTCAGGGCTGTTGCAACTCCATGAGGGTTGCCAAGTAACCTGCTATGGTAGCTGCCAGTTCCAACTTCAGCTGACTGAGTGTCCTTAGATAGAGTGGGGTTAGAACCAGAGCTTCCTGATTTGATCATCGTTACAATGGCTGATAGAAAGAGGAAAGGAGAGAGTCTGTACTAAGTGGCAGGCCCTGTGCAGGGTATTTTGTATGTACTGATATCCTTTTTAATCCTCATAGTAATTCAATAAGGTTAGAAATAATATCTCAATTTTGGAGTTGAGAAATCAGTGCCAAAAGGAATTAAGTAACTTGCTGAAGGCTACCCAGAAAAATAAGACATGGAGCCAGTATTCTAGTCCAGAGTCAAGTGCCTATTCTTTGATTACCCAGAAAAAAAAAAGAATAGATGGGCAAAATTATATTCAAGACCAATAGGAGGGTAAAAGAGAAAAGGCAGCAGTGGCAAGAGGTGACTGTCCCTTTTTAAAAATAGAGGCAAAGGGTCCCTGGTAGATGATCAGTTTTAAAACAGAATCAGCAAATATAATGGGTCTGCTGTTAAAAAGCAAAAAAAAAATTATTTAAAAATGTATAAAACTTAATAAGAGGGGGTTAGGAAATAAACTGAGGACACATACCCCATTGTCTGAGGCTGCTAAAATCTCTCTCTCTACTCCCCATCCTAGGTCAGCTTATATAATAACTTTATTCTAGATAACATTTAATGAGTATTTACTATGTTCTAGGTACTATTCCAGACTCTTCATTTATATTAACTTATTGAATCCTTTAACAGCCCTATGAGCTATATGCTGTTATCACGGCTGTTATATAGATGAGGAAACTGAGACACAAAGGAGTGAAGTACTGGTCCAAGGTTATGCAACTAGGAAATCTAAGTTGATTGAACCTGGGCAGTCGGGCACTATAGCTGGTGCTCTATACCACCATGCTTACTGCTGTCATACGGGGAAGGAGCAGCCCCATTTCCATCAGTGGATAAGACAAAGGATCAGAATAGACACCAACGCTGCTATGTACAATTACAATTATTCTGATTAAGATTTTTGAAGTGCCATCCCTATAGCTGTAATATGCATGAGACCAAGTGGCCTCCCATTTAAGATCCCCTATAGCTATGCCCTTCTACCTGGACCAATAGTGGGCAACACCACAGCCAGGACTATCTCCAGAGCCTTGTCTTCTCCCATCTATCACCTGCCCCGAAAGACAACCCCACGAGGATCAGTGCCTCTGGATGTTTCCTACGCAAAATTTGATGCAATCTCCTCTCTATCAATTCCTTTAGAAGAGGCTGAAATCCTAGTAAGAAATGCTCATTTTTTGCAGTGTACAAATCTAGGGAAAATCGACTTTGATGAGTATGGGTTGGTACCTTTCCTCTGTACTTTCCTACCACCTGGGTTTACTGCGGCCATAATAACCCACTGGATTTACTTGCCTGTCTCATTCTCTCTATGATGAGCATGTCTTCTTCATTATTTTATCTCCTGACCCTAGCCTAGTGCCTGGCCTATTATAAGCACTCAATAGTTGTTCAATGAATTATATATAACTTTTATTGGCTAAGACTCTTCCTATCTTTCTATCTTAGATGAAATTTCTTTGAACCAACTTTTTCCCATAGCCAGCGAATGTCCAAAGATCCTAAGATTTCTGTCAACTCCCATGGTCTTTCAGTATCAGGGTCCTTTCTGCTTCTAGCCCCTGTATCACTGATTCATCCCTGCATCCACATGGACACAGAAATGATTATGGAAAATGATGCTCTCCCATCAAGTGTTTTGTAATCCAAGTAGAATATTCTGCTAATTTTGAAGGGGGTGTTGGTGGGGAAGGGGAGTCACATCTTGAAGCCAAGAAGATGTCCCACCAACTCAGCATTTCTCTCTCTCTCCTCTGTCCCACCCTATGAAGCAATAAACAATTTTGTCACTTGGTCCCACCTCCTAAGGAACAGTTCCAACCACACCAAACTCTTCAAGATTTCATACTCCACCCAAGCACTTACTAAGGTTTTCTTCCAAACAAGTCAGGTCCCCATCTAAGCATAATTCTGGTCTCCATTTTAATAGAATAATATTTTTCGAGCTCCTTACAGAATTAATTAATATAAGAAGTTATAAAGTGACTACTCTTTTTCTTCTCTCTTTCTCTGATTCCTCCAGCTCAGTTTTCCAAAGTAACAATAATAAGACCCTTCCTCTATTGCTATAAAGTCTAACATGGCTGCAAGTGAACAGTTTTGTGTTCCTAGGGTAGAGACATCATGGAAGAGGAAAAAACCTGTAACAAACAAACAAACATTTCTGAATACTTAGTATGTGTCAGGAACCATTATAGGTTCTTTATATACCTTATCATATTTAAGCTGGCTTAGAGAACTAAGTAATAAGCAATATGTTCAAGGTCAGAGAGCTAATAAGTGGTGGAGTCTGGACACCTGGATTCATCCTACTCTAAAGCCCTTACTCTTAAGCACTGCAGCCTAGCTTCACCATGGATTAAATACCCTGGACTTTAGTCATCAAAGCAAGCCATTTAGCAAAATTGCCCTCCATTTCCTGTTCTCCTGTAATCAAAGGAGCAGTTACTCTAGAAATATGGAAGAAAATATAGATTCTCAAAGTAATTTGAAAACTACTTTGTAGTTTTATAAGTTCTTCTTAATAAGTGTAAGAAGTTCCTTCTTATAAGGGGAAATTCAAGACCACTTATGGGGAGAAGATGAGAGAGAACAAATGGGTTTGCATTCCTGGTGGTAGTTTTAAATAGAAGGCTGCTGAGTGGGACAGCTCTTAATGAATTCTCCTCTCAAGACACTGCACCAGCAACTTGTGCCTTTTGGATTTCAGTTTTTAATGAGACTCTCCCTCCCACACACACATACACACACCCCACACTCAAATATCACTCAACCAATCTGTTTTGATTTGGCTTTCATTAGCCAGGTTTACTGGGGTTGGAACTCGTGAGAGGGGGGAGAAAGGTGGTTAATGATTCTTATTGTCATACTTGAGACTATGTAGCAAGAATGATTCATTTTCCTAATAGCTACCAATTTCTTTCTGTTACAGAGGTTCACCAGATAGAGATGGAATTGTAAGTATTTAAATGACCATTTTTAGTAGGTTTGCACTTCAACCTATGCTAGTTTAAATTTCTTAAAGCCCCATTTCTTCTTTTTTTTTTTTTTTCTGTGAGGGAACAAAAATTAGCTTAAATGACTTTTCAATTACAACTTTTTTCGTTGTAAATTTTGTAGTCATTGCATGGGACATAAATGCAGTCTTGGTCAGGTTAAACTTATTTATTGCATTCACCAAAAACCCTGTCCCAGAGTAGGCAAGCAAACCAGTCATCAATATGGTGGGTCAGAAGCCAGACAGTTCCTGCAGGAGCTGCTACCATCAACTGTTATTTCGTTTCCTATTTAATGATATAAGAGCTCCTTATATGAGAATGTTTTTCTCCAGCAGAGGCCACAAAGTCATAATGGATCTGAGATCCAATAAAATTGAAAGAAGCTCTTCCTCTTTCGTAGTTGAGCTGCAGATAACATTTTCTATGTTAAATTCATAAGTAGGGAATAGTCTTGAAACCATTTATGCCTGAATTTACAGCCTGGAGGAGGAAAATGTGTCCACTGGGTTTAGATTCAACAGTAACTCTGATTCCTTGCTGGTCACCAGATTTCTTGCTTTTTAAAGAAGTCTGTGGTGCATGGGCTTGGATTTATCCGAGTTGCGCTTATGCAAGTCTGCACCAGCTTCTAAAATGACTTCCTTCAAATCTAAATCAGATGCCTATTCAGAAGGTTCAAAAGAACAGCTGTTACTGAAGGGGAAAAAAAAAAAGGGACTCGCATTAGGCTTATTGGGCTGAGGTGGGAATGAAAATAAACCAGATAGTTAAAAATATTTTCTTGAAAAAAATCACCCTTTATAATATTAGACCTAAATTGGGGTGTTAATTGCAGCTATGGTAGGAGTTTTTCTCCCATATTTGACTCAAGGTTCTTAGCTGTGGGGTGCCTTTTGCATTCATGTAGTTCCCGCCATGAAATGTTAAGAAAGTAGACTGAAATTTATCAGACATTGGGTAACACTATAATCAAGGCTCTATTCAGCAGGGGAAAAAAAAGACCCAGAAGACTCAGCTTCTCCTCACCTCTTGCTTCTGGCTCAGAGCCCTCTCGTTAACTCTGTCTCAGGTACTCTCTGCTTCTGTGTCTTCTCTTTGCTTCTGTCTTGGTCCCCTCCCTGAGTTCTCTTGTCCCCTTCATTCTGACCCTTGCAAGGCTCTGTGAGATAGTCTCTGCTTTCCCTCCCTGCTGCTTCCAGGCTGGTTTGCTGTTTCTTGCTTCTCTCCCTGTGGCACCTCAGTCTTGTCCTTTTTCCTTTCTCTAAGGCTTCTCCCACCCTGCTGTTCATTGTCTCCCAAGGCCCCACTGCTATCTCAGAGTTCTCTGGTCTTCTAGGGACCACGAGTTTAAATCTCGAGCAGAACATGCACCCCAGTGCTTGGCACAGTCCTGGCGGGCGTGTAGCAGGCAACTCTGAGTATGTGCTGCGTCAATAAGCCCAGCCATGATTCTGCGGACTTGCCCACCCTAAGTCAGGGCTTCATCCCTGAGTTCCCCTATCCTCCTTCACTGTCACCATTCTCAGTCACATCAAGTTATTTATCAGCAGATGTGCCTTCTTTGTTCCTTAATTGGAAATGCCATGAATGGTCATGATTTTAGGAAGGAAGAATTATTTAATTTCGATTTCTCAGGAAATAACACAGACCTGTTTGGAAAACAGGCTGCATTCGAATAAATGCAGGTTCTCAGAAACAGGGTTTACAGCTTCCTAGGTAACTGGAAATTATCGGCCAGCTGCTAATTTTACTGTTTGGAAATGTGCCTCAAGTTTTTTCCACATACTATGGTCACCAAATTTTGAGAACGTCTTAATGAGACCAGTGCTATAGGGGTCCAAGTTTCTGTTCGCATTCAGTCCCTGGAAATCTCAACCTGATTTTCTTTCAAACTCAGACTGATTTCTTTAAGACCTCATGTCTGTGGAGCCAGTCCACGTTTATGTGGCTGAGTTAGCTTTCAAATGATTGCTTTTTGAATATCTGAAGTTGAAATTTATGGTTTCACTAATGTGGTTCTACAAACTACAGGTTGTGGTGGACCCATTTAATGCTTATAAACGACTTTGTCAATGCAGGGGCCACACGATAGATTTAACTATTTAAATTCAGTTTCTCAAAAATCCAGTGAAGCCCATCTCTGGTGACACTGCTTTTGAGTTTTTATCTACAGAGCCTCTGTGGCCAGGCTGCATGTATCAAGGTGGGCTTGCCTTGCTCCCCACTGGCTGAAAATGCCTACCCTCGGCCGAGCTGTCTGTCTTGATGTCTGAAGCTTCAGGCAACTGTGTGTGATGATGCAGTCTAACCCAGAGACAAACTCTGTTTTGTGCAGGATACACTCTAAGTTTTTCCTAAGCAGTTCAGATTTCCATCCACACCTAGACTGGGGGTACTGGGGGTCACGGCCGTTGCTGTAAGGAGATCTCTGCTCATCCTGAACACGTGTGCAAGAAAGGGTCCGGATTTGGAGCTGTCAACTGTGTGTGCTGTGTGTGTTGATGTCTCCCAGGAAGGCTTTGATCCAGGGGAATATATGATGGAGCTAGCCTTTTCAGACGGCCATTAGAAATGCAACCATTTTTATTAAGTCTCTTTGGTGTGTCCCGGTGTCTGTTCTCAACCTGTAAATTAAGTGCTGGCTGAGTGAGGACTAGATCCACATCATCCCTAGTGCCTGGGATGCCTCTTCCTCCTTCCCTTCTTCTCCTGGCCTAGCCACACTGGCCTGCTGAATAGAGCCTCATTATGGGCCCCAAAGTCCACTCTTTGCTTCAAGAACCCTGCCAAGATTGGTAGGCCCTACAATTTGGCCTAGACATTATTTCTTCTATGGTATGCTTGCTGACTCCATGTGATTCTTTATATGTGTCTTGAAGAACAAACAGATCCTTTAACAACTTTTTTCTACATGAAAACAATCAATTCCAGCAGCCCAGCCCACATGAACCACCCTACAATAACAAAGCAGAGTGCGCACGTGAAGGAGGAAAAAAAGTTTCGGTAAGGAAACAGATTTTAGTTTAAGATATCCAAGGGGTTGTAGAAACAGTGAGTAAAATCCCAATTTGAAATTTGAAAAAACAACAGTAGCATTTAAGAAGACTCTTAGATAATGTTTCCCAATTACTTCCTGAATACCCAGGGCCAATTTTTAAATCAACCAAATAGACTCTATATGTTGACATCCGAATATACTTTTAAAAAATGATCAGGCATAAGAGACGTGTGATTCCTATGTCTTAGACAAAGGACAGGGATTCAAATTTTAAAAAGAATATGCTATCTATAAGAAAGCCTTGGCTGTAATATAAACAACACCATACAAATTGAGTAGTTGTTTATTAGCATAAGCACTATCTCAGCAACATCAGGAATTCGGCAGGACCTTGGCCTGTGGGATCTAATGTACTTGACAATGGACTTGGGATGCTGATCCTGTCCCAGACTATGCAGCAACTATAGCTGTGTTGTCCAACAGGGTGGCCACACCGTGTGGCTGTTTAAAATTCAGTCCTCACTAAATGTCCATCTACGGCTGAATGGATAAAGATGTAGTGCATATATACACCACATCTTGGAATTCCACCATGGAATATTCCACCATGGAATATTACTCAACTATAAAAAAGAATGAAATAATGCCATCTGCAGCAACATGGATGGACCTAGAGATTATCGTACTAAGTGAAGTAAGCCAGACAGAGAAAGACAAATATCATATAATATGATATCAATTATATGTGGAATCTAAAAAAAAATAATGACACAAATGAACCTATTTACAAAACAGAAATAGACTCACACACATAGAAAGCAAAGTTACGGTTACCAAAGGAAAGGGGGGGATAAACTGGGAAATTGGGATTAAAAGATACACACTACTATATATAAAAATAGATAAACAGCAAGGGCCTACTGTAGAGCACAGGGAACTATATTCATTGTCTTGTAATAGCCTATAATGGAAGACAATCTGAAAAAGAATATATATATATATATATATATATATATATATATATATATATGACTGAATCACTTTGCTATACACCTGAAACATTGTAGATCAACTATACTTTAATTAAGTAAATAATAATTTTTTAATTCAAAAACATAAAATAAAATTCAGTTCCTCAGTCACACTTGTCACATTTCAAGTACTCCACAGCTACTTGTGGCTAGTGGCTACCATATTGGACAGCACACATACAGAACATTTACTTCTTCACAGACAGTTCTATTGGATAGTGCTGTTCTATACAAAGTGAGTCAAGTCTGTCTCAATGGCAAAAAGATTATATTTAGGCAGTGTATCATGTGCCTTTAATACTTCTCACCAAGGAAAGCTATGTGGCCATGATCTGACCTTGGAAAAGAAGAACATTCACGATGGAAATTAAGAATTTTGAAGAATGTGTAATTGAACACAATTGTTACTACGTTTATTGATTTAAACCATGATATTATCTGAGAACAGATAATAAACCTGACCAAAGTAAAATACCTATTAAAACATGATCAACATTGCTGTAAGCCTCAATTATCTTCAAATAACAGTCATATATTCAAGTTGTAGAAGTTATTTATGCTAATTGTGGAATTTTAGAAAATACAGAAAAGAATTAAAAGAATAAATAATTATACTCCAAGAGAAAAATCACTGTTTATATGTTGATGAATAGCCAACATTGCTTTAAATAGTAAGCTTAGTTTTTAAATAGTATTTCCCCACTTAACTTACATACTTGCTTGCTTTTTCACTGCTTTCCAATTGAAAATCAATAGAGCCATTACCTCCATATTACCACTAGGAGCTGCTTAAATGGTTAAACCAGGAGAATTGTTTCTTCCTTGGAGTTTGACCAGAAGAATTTCAGCCAGGTTCTGGATTAGCTTTAACTTGATAATATCCACTTGCAAAACCAAATATACTTGTAAGAATTCACTAGTATGAATGAGGCCAAATTGCCAGCTTCTCGAATGAAGCTCTCTGTGTGTGTATGTGTGTGTGTGTGTGTGTGTGTATGTTTGCATATGTTTTGAATGTCTGCCCCAAAGAATGTATTTTTATGATTTGTTGTTTGTGTTTAGTATTTATGTTTAAAATGTTCCTATTTTAAAGGAAAATTTCTTTTTATAGGCTTTGCTTTCTCTTTATCTCAATCTTCCATTGGTTTCCATGGAAACGGAAATTTTCACTCAGCCCAGATCTAGAAAATTCAAAAAATCGAGGAACTTTTTTAGTCATAATGTCGGATATATGTTGTCAGGAAAGAAACATACACACACATATATTTATTTTGTTTTTGTTTAGCTGAACATATCAACTATCTTGGTTTTGAAAGGCTTTGATTATGGAGATGAGCTTATCATGGAAACAAACAACTGTAGAACTTTGAAAATTTTGAACTCAGTAGTTTATCTAATCTCTTTAGTTTTTAGATAACAATTCTTTGTATTGAAGAATTGTTTGATAACTAAAAGGTCTATTAATAGTACTATACTGATCACAAAATTCATCAGTTTAGTTCTTTGGGATCAGCTTAGTTTATTTGATTTCTCATTATTATACATTACATTTGTAGTTTGAATTTATTATACATGCTATCTAAGAAGGATTTGGAGAATTTTGCAAAGAAGACATATGCAAACAGACTGGTAAAGTAAAAATTTTAAAAGAAAGCAAATATGACAAAAAGAAAATAGGAACCATGCCCATTCACTATGAGAGAGATTTTTTTAAATTATTAGACGGCACATTATTTAATGGACCATGTCCTCAAAAGCAGCTTCATAGCTTATACAGGTGCAGAGTTGATGTGGCAGGTTTTTAAAGCAACCTTTGTTCAAAGAAGAAAGAATGTCATTGAAGCACTAATTCAATGAATGCAATTCTGTGAGAAGGTTAAAATGATGTAGTCTGACAAAGTACATTTTCTTTGTCAGGAGCAAGACACAGACGAAGAGGGGTACCAGCCCTGTATTCTGGGGCGCTGGTTGGTGGAGGTGGGGCAGAGTTGGTGCATTCGTAAATTCCAGTGCGGTGTTAGTGTACAGGAAGAGAGAGGAGGATAATGAACACATTATTCCCTAGGCACTTCACCCTTACTAAACTACTGTTAGTTCTTAGAGTACCCAGTCAACATGCAGTAAGTATTACTCAGTGATGATGGTTACTAGGTTACCTCTGATTTGGTTTTCTAGTGATTCTATATGCATAGATGCAAAGCTTTCTTCTCCTGCCTATTTGTCAAATTAAGTGTCAGCTGTTCACATTTTATTTCAACTGGCCTTCATTTGTGACTGCAGAATTACGTGTCCTGTCCTCAAGCCTCGTGCGTCATGTCAGCATCTGATGTGTGTTGTTGTGAGATCTGTGAGTGCTCTGTGACATGCTGTTGCCCCATGTGCCAACTACAGGAATGTTGTTGAATGGACTGTCCATTACCAACCTCATGTGCGTTTTTGTCCTTTGCTCACAAGAAGTAGAGAATCCCAGGAATTTCAATTTGGACGATGCCACATCCTTGCTCAAGTTCTTGTGGCCATACATGTCATGGTTGTACTAGGGGCCAAAATAGAACTTTAAGACAATCCTGAGAGAACAATGCTGATACCCAGTCACTTGTAATGATGTGCTCATGGAGGCTTAGGATGCATGGATGATAGAAATCCACTCTTAATCCTCAAATTCTATATTAATAATTTGGTAAGAAAAGCCACTTGAAAAGAATATCAGCACTATTTTTAATACTTACAGGCTGAGTTAACTAATTTGGAGCTGATTTCCTTTATATTCTGTCAAGGGGGTGGTTAGGAAAAAGTTGAGTCAGTGTCAGAAAAGTTAAAAGAAGACTAGTTAATGACTTGGGTGAATACTCTTTGGATCTGTTGGAACTAATTGTATTTGAGAGTAATGTAGAAGTCAGAATGTTTCCATTTAAATATGTATATACATCTGGGTATATCCCCTAAGGTATAGAGGATTAAATTATAACGTAGGTGCTGCTGACTCTTTAGTAATTGAATAAAATTTGAACAGCTAGTTGTTAATATCTCTATGCTTAGGTATCCTACAGTCTTTTGTGAAATAAGTGTGTAAGTTCTTTTATGCAGTATCACAGCAGCTCAATTTACCATTCAGTTACACCAATGTGGCTGCTTAATAGGCTGCTCTAATTTGTCTTTCTAGTGTTGGATTTTGATAGCTCTTGCTAAATACAGATAAGAGTGAAGTGTTCTTTGTTCCTTTTTTTTTTCATTCAATTGTTTCTCTTCTAAATGTATTTTCAAATTTATTACAGAAGAAAAGCAATGGGGCACCAAATGGATTTTATGCGGAAATTGATTGGGAAAGATACGTGAGTATCAGAAGATTGTTTTTCTTTATAAATATTTCAGAATGTGAAAATGAGTCGAGGCATTCTTGTATTTAAAATAGGACACAGAAATAAGTGAAACATCTCATTAGGAAGTGCCGGCACAGTTAGCATGGTATAGCGGTTAAGAGCACTAGAGTCTATTAGACCTGGGTTCAAGACCTGGCCCCCCCATATATCACGTATGTGTGGCTTTGGTTATTTGCTGGCCAGCAAAACTGAAGTCAGTAGTTATTTTATAGCACTGTTGCGAGGGTTCATTGAGCTAATTATTTGCAGAATATTTCAGTAGCCTGCCTAGCCTGTAATATGTGTTCAAAAAATGCTTTTTAAAATATTAACTCCAGATGTTTCGGTCCTGGTTATATTTCTAAGCAGCTTTGAGTATTGGGCCTTGATTTTATAATGTCTTAGTCCATTCAGGCGACTCTAACAAAAATACTAAACATTGAGTGGCTTGTAAACAACAGATATTTATTTCTAACAGTTCTGGAGCCTGGAAGTCCAAGCTCATGGTACTAGCAGATTTGGTGTCTGGTTGAGTGCCCACTATCTGGTTCATAGAAGGCACCTTCTAGCTGTAACCTCACTGGGGTCTTTCTTATAAGGTCACTAACCCCAACCATGAGGACTCCTGCCTCGTGACCTAATCATCTCCAAAGGCCCCACCTCCTAATACCATCACCTTGGGGTTTGGACTTCAACATATAAGATTTGGGGTAATACAAACCTTCATACCGTAGCTCATGATAATTATTATAGCCTCGTGGTACAGATTTTTCGCAGGTCAAATGACAATCACTTGTTGCTTCTCAAGGAGCAAAGGTGAATCCCAGGTGAGACCTAAACTCTCCTCATAATTCCCCCAGAAAGCAATTAACCTCATCACCACACATTTCACCAACAACAGAATGGACACAATGGCTCTTAGATTTCTAATCATAGAAAACGTGTAGACCATATTCACATCCAAAATCATTTCTATTGCATAGTAAGTGCCCAAATTCACAATCCCTACAAAATGCCTTTGTACTTATACCTTAGGTGACTCTCTGGCCCAGCCTCCCCTTTCATAAGAATTAAGCTTGATGTTAATGCTTTTGCACATTTGTTAATAAGAAGAATTTTATTTTTATAATAACTACCACCATTTATAATATTATATGCTACTGAATTCTTACCACCTTAGAAGGTAAATACATTATCTGCATTTTAGAGAAAAGAAAACTGAAGCTCAGAAAGGTTAAATTCTTCATGCCACCCGTGCAGTCCAAAACATGTCATTCTGTCAACCTCATTACCTGGTCCTCTCTTATATTTGTTTCCCAGGATTGAGATCTTTTGATATTTTTAGCAGTTTAGTTCCCTAGATCTATGATAGCCCCTATGTTATCCTACATCCAAATTGTTCACAAATAATGTTATAAGGGAAGTTACTAAAGATATTAAGGAAGGATGATTTCTTTTCTCAAAATTAACACTTTTTCACCCAGAAAGATTTTTGTTATGTTTTGTAGAATTCTTTAATACACAGGAATGGGATACTCTAAGCAAACAAGAAGCATGATAATTAAAATACGAAATTACTCATCAAGTACTTCTGCTACCCTACCTAAACTCTAAACCCTAGTACTGTCCCTGTCAACATGTAAGTGTTTAAATGAAGCAGAATTTCCCTCGAATTTGCTTGGTCCTAAAAAATACTTGGGTCACAGGAATTGTGCTTGTAATTATGCACTAGACTCCACTTTCTCTAAGTCATAATAAAGGTTTTATTCTTAATAGATTATATCATTGTGTTTTGGGCAGGGAAGGCCTAGGGAAGGATGTGGCCTTCAGGCAAAGCCCTAAAGTTTAAGTAGGGTTTAACTGACTGCACATTTGAGGGAGGAGACTTCCAGGCAGAGAGAAGGACATTTATGAGGACCCTGAAGTGGGAAAGAGCTTGCAGCAATCAAATCATAAACGTTAATAATGGGAAGAAGGCCTGGTGAGAATCAGGCAGGGCCTTGTGGGCTACACAGTGGTGCTGACTATTATTCTAAGTGCAGTGAGAAGCCAGGAACAAGTTTTTAGCAGGAAAGTAACCTTAATACACTTGCATTTTAAGAGTAGCTTTGAGTACTGAAAGGACAGAGGGAGACAATAAATACCCAATAAATGGCAGCTTTTCCATGGCGTTCAGGCCCTCTTCTCTCTCCATGGTCATGGTATGTCTTTTGCTTCAGTGACTCCAAAATCTCTCTCTCCAGCTCTGTCTTCTTTACTTCCAGGCCTCTGACCTCAACTTCAAGAGGCTGCCCTTGAACTCCGTACCCTTTTCCTCTCTCAGGCATAGAGTTGAGCCTCAAAATACCTGGGATCAAGGCCCAGGTCTACGATTTGCTGGGTGTGTTTCCTTGAGAAATGGTGTCTAATTCCTCTTAGTTTCTTCCTTGGTGAATGGGATAATTCTTTCTGCATATGATTGTTATGAAGAGTCAGTAAAATAAAGCATGGATCATAGTACTTATCATATAATAGGAACTAAAATATGATAACTCTAATCCCAGTCATGCAAACTATCTTTTATCTTTCCTGTCTTTTTCCTAAAAATGTTACTTGCCTTCTGTTAGAATGAGTTCAGCCAGGAGTACTCCCAGAATTTGAGGATAGCAATCTTGGAGTCTTCTTGAACCTTCCATCTTCTTTTTCTCCTATGACCAGTCTATTACTAAGAACTAACAATTTGTCCTTCCAAATGTCCTTGATTCATCCCTTCCCACCACCAACGACTTGGTCGTTTACTTAGCACATCTCACCTGCATTGATGCAAGCATCTTAAATTAGTTTTCCTTTCTCCAGTTTCTTCTGTCCCCAATATATACTGAAGCATATTTCCAACCCTTAAGGTTCTGCTTTCAGCGTGTCCTACCTTAGTTGAGAAGCTGCAGTAGCCATATCAAGTCCAGACTCTTCCCCCAGCATGTTGCCCCCCAGCCCCCAGCCATGGTCTTCTTTTCCATGGTCTCCCACCATACAGCTTCCTTTCGAGTCCTGTCATTGTCACCATTGCCTCTCCCTTTCCCTACGGGAATCATACTGTGCATTCCTGCCTTGGTGTCTCGGTACAGGCTCTTCCTCACCACTGACTCTCCTCTCCTCTCCATCTGGCCCAAAAGGCACACACAGACTCCCTAATTCTTCCAAACCTCACAAATTTCCTCTCCTTTCAAACTCCTATCACTGATGTTTTGTGTTTCGCATTTTTTTGAACTTTTGCTTACCAGAATACAGATGAAAGATAATTTGCATTTTGTATCCCTTCCATGTTGCTCAGCATAGTCTTTGGCTTACAGGAAATGCATGATAAATTCTGTTTGAATGTTTTCTTTCATTGACAGTTGATTCCTAGTTTATTTTCCCAATAGGAAGACTCTCCAAATATCTGTGAGTAAATATCTAAACATATAGGGCCCAGCACTCACCTCCAAAACAAGAGACAAGTCTATATCCTTAACTGGAAGACTCTTGAAGGAAAATGAATAACTCCTTTATCATTGTCAGGATAATAATTGCTTAATGTGCACTTGTATTTTATAGAACTCGCCTGAGCTGGATGAAGAAGGCTACAGCATCAGACCTGAGGAACCCGGCTATATCCTTTCTTTATATTTTAATTTTCATTTGCTCTCAGCAGGGTGATAAATTTTGTATTGAAAAGGTGTCGAAACCCAAGCTTCTCAAGTCCTGTTGTCCCTCGTATTAGAGATGAATAAACAGCAGAGAACAGCCTGATCACTAATAAGCAGGCATTTTGCCTTGCTCTAGTCATAGAAAAGAGAGAGAGGAGGAGAAAGAGAAAAATTGTGCTGAAAAACGCTTGTACAAGTTGTGGGTACTGGGTTGTCTGCTGAAACCTGATATGACAACGTCACTAATGGTGGCTGGAAAATAGTTCTGACTTGTGCTTTGCCTGAAAACCATCTCTGGTCAGAGCAGGTCACACTCTGAAGCAGTTAAAGTCATCACAAATTGTCAGTAGAGTGGCCTTTATTGTGTCTCCACAGTAAGAGGAAGTTCCCGTGGGCCTGTCACTGCGTGTGCTGAGTGTGACACAAATGGCCAACTCTGTAACCATTGCTCCTTGAAATTCACCATACTTAATCCTGCTCCAAGGAAGGGTGAATAAATTCTTTCCTGCTTTACCCTTTGATTTTTGTTTGTTTTGCTTTGATTTTCTACCATCTAAGGATACTTCTGCTGCCTCTATGTGCAGTCACTCATGTCTTATACTCATCATTGCCTCCAGTAGAAAAAAAGAGTTACGTATCTTTAACTGTGTTCTACCTACCAAAGGAAAGCACTTTTATTCTTCAAGCGAATCGGAAGAGGAAGAAGAATCACACAAGAAGTTTAATATCAAGATTAAACCATTGCAAGCTAAAGACATTCTTAAGAACGCTGCAACTGTTGATGAACTGAAGGCATCAATAGGCAACATTGCACTTTCCCCATCACCAGTGGTGAGTGGTTTTTATTTCAAGCTTTGGTGAGGTTGGACAGAGAGCTGTGCTCTGCCCATACACGTTAAGTAGATCAGAAACTTCTTAAACTGAAGGCTGCATATGGTTACCATTTTATAAAGTCTATAAACCTGAAACAGCTCGTTCTAGCCATGGAAAGTTATGCTCATTTTATATTGCAGTTTCTTTGCTTTTCAAAATGGTAAAAATGCATGGGATCACATTTCTTTTTGACGTTTTCCTGCAAGCATTTTTCAAAGAAGGAAAAAATAACATAAAGATTATCCAGACTTACTCCTGAAACAATTAAAAACAATATGAAGTTTACAAATTTACTAACAGCGATTTTTAAAAACACATCTTAATGTCGTCTTTTATGATATAACACATAAAAACTCATGGAAAGAAAACCAAGAAAATTGCTTTTTTTTAGGAAAATAAAAACCCTTTTCATTGCTAATGCTTCAAAAAGAAATATTAATCTAACATCATAGATCATAGTCTAAAACGATATTAAAACTCATAAGCTTCATTATATTTTATTATCAAATTGTCTTAAATAATCTCATCATTTAGGTACCTCAGATACAGGTATGCCTTATTTATATTAATCAAATTCGTATTTTTCTACAAGTTGTACTTCCTTCTCCAATTCTCATCTACTAAATTTCTCTAATTGCTGCATTCTGAGTTCCAACATTTACAGTGTTTTCTCTGTAGTACTTGATAAATGCTGCAATTGTTTTCTAAAAATAGCTGTGAAGAGCAGATGAAGGCTCTCATACTAGGAGCTAATATGTTCTTGGCTTCTTGACATCTTCTTTAGAGAAATGTGCTCTCCCTGCAGCATTTCCCATGAACGAGGTAGTTAATAACTGCTGAACCATTTTTGAGATGCTTCTGGAATATCTCGACTAACCTTTTTAAAGGAGTTGTAATCACCCATCCTTTGGGAATAAATGTTTGCCTGCCTGGGATGAATAAAGTCTATAAAGATGCCTTCTTTAGTGCTTAGTGCTTATAATGGCCTTTACCACTACAGTTAGAGCCAACTAACATGATTGCTAATAGTAGTCAACCACAACAAATGATATTTCAGGTAAGTTTTAATCATATATTCACTTGCCATCTTAAAATGTTTTCTTGAAAAGGGAGGCATAACATGTATTAGTTTTCTTTCCCTTCTGCCATGGAGGGTACAGATTTTAAATTCACATATTGGTCTACAATACAGGTGATTTCTAGTAATAGGGGCATTTTAACTGTACACACTTTCACTTTTCAGTTAACATCTTTCAAATCATTTTTTACTTACTAAATCATTTTTTATCAATTGTAAAAGTTTATTTCAATGCCTGAAACCAGTTTATATCCACTTCTCTATAGAGTGTAATAAACTTAGTGGTCATTTGAAAGCTACCAGGATAAGTGTAAGAAGGCAAGTTCATGGGATTCAGTGAACAAATTTCTGTGAAAGAAAATTTATTAGAATGATCCCAGACACGTGGGATATGTTTGCTGAAAGCTAGTTGAATCTTGAAAAAGAAATCCCTTCTATCAAAATGAATATGCCTGCCCAAGTCATTCCTCCAACCAGATAATGAGGGTACAGCAAGGAGAGTGGTTGCCACTCTGAGCTCTTCCCAACACCAGTTTTTAAAGTGATATATTGACATGATGTGGCTGAGACTGACAAAAAGATGTTAGGGAAACAATGTTAAAACTAGATGGAGACACCCAGAGAAGTAATCCCAGGGTTAGGCAATTCCTGCAGACCTGCAGCCCCACAAACCAAGGGATCCCCCCCCAACTACTGCCTCCACACTCCCAGCTGGTTCCTTCTAATGTGAGAACTTGGCTCTCTCATTACTATGTTTCCCAAAGAGTTGTGATTTTTGACATTTACCGTAAGAAAATGAGCTGTGATTGTTGCTTTAGGGAAAGGTAGGCACGTTTCTGGATAAACATAAGTGTAAAGAGAGATTGGACTGAAAACATATTCTTGGCTTTCGAATCCATGCCCTCTTCTAGATAACCCATAACCAAATATAGTTATATTTCACAAATGACATAGGTAGAACTTTATCACCAGAACTGGATAAATAGAAATAACCTTCTGAAATCCAGTTATTGCCATGATAAAAATGAGGAATGCTTTGCACAGCTTTAGATGTTTCCAGCCAGGCAATCAGACGTTCACACAGCTACACTTAATTCAGGTACAAAAAGAGAAATAGGACCTACACCAGTTAATGATATATCAGAATATTTTATTTAGGCTATGGTTCTTATGCTACAAAAGCATCAATTGTTACACTACTAGAAATAAAGAAAATTCCAAATGGTAAGCTATTCATAACAATGTCTTATGTTGAATTTCTGATTTCTATTTCTTTTGAAGAATTTTAAGATAAAGTTGTGTTTCACTTGTTCTTTTCATCTATCTGTGAATATGTATTAATGAATTGTAACCCATTTGATTTCTCTTATCATGAATTGATTTTCATTTTATTTGGATAGGTTTCCTGTACACACATCATGGTCAAATGACTCGATAAATGAATGAAATGAATGAATGGATGGATGGATGTGTCATATATATCTATGTGTATATACAGTATAAACAAACCTCTCTGAAAATTACTCCTCCCCAAAACAAAGCTTCAGCAACATAGAAAATCAGGGTTTTAACTGCTGGCAAAAATCCTACTCTACAGACAAATAAACATAATTCCAGTCCAGATCTCACCTGGGCCCTTGTTTTTTATATAGAAATCAAGTATAGTATGGACCAGGACAAGGCCAAGCACCAAAAAAGAAGACAGGAGGATGCAGAGGTCAACTCACAGGCAAAAGATGTTAATTTCTATTCTTATCATGTTGTGGTCTCCTAGTAAGCTATCATGCTGATACGGTAAAGAAGGAAAATCACCCAGGTTTTAGTTGTTGATTTGGGATCTCTATGAGTTAGAATATTGGTAGAGCTGTTTTAACAGAAACCAAAATAGTCATGGCTTTAAAAAAATGGATGGTTTATTTCTATCCCACAAAAGAGTCAAAGCTGGTAGGCAGTCCAGATGGGTAATAGAGTCTTACTCCAGGGGTCATTCAAGAACCCAGGAATTTTCTGTATTATTGCTCTACCTTTTCAAGGATGCTGGTGCCTTACCACCATGAAACACCTCCATGTTCCAGCCTTGGGATGGAGGAAAGAGAAAATAAAAGGCAAGTGGTTTCTTTTAAGTGTTTAATTCAGAAGTTATACCCATCACTGCCCCCCAGATCCCATTGGCCATAATTTAGTCATATGGCCATATTAGCTGGAAGGGAGTCTGGGAAATGTAGTCTTTGGCTGGATACACATATAACCAGCTAAAATTCAGGGTTCTGTTACTAAAAGATAAAGGAATGAATGGGTATTGGTAGATATTGACACAGTTTCTGTGCCACTATATCTTAAATAATCTCAGATAAATTTGGGGAGTTATTGGAAAATGGGATTTCCCCCCCATCTATCTTAAAATTATTCCCAGAACCTATTGAAACTAGGAAGTTTCCTTTTAGAGAATTCTAATCACTAATTTCTAGATACCAGTTATGTTATGCTATGTGCTAGCCAGCAGAAGGATGAAAAGAAACAAATTTAAGTAAAATACCAACTTATTTGGTTGATAGAGATGCCTCCCAAAGTAATAGTGCTCCTTCTATCTTACAAAGTTCACTGCTTTTTGAGGAAGGCTGTTTCTTAAACCCAAATGCTATCTCTGTGTAACTTTTGTTCATGTTATAGTTGTGCTCTTTGGAGGATGAAAAAAGGATAGAGTCCCTCCTTTTCTCAACAGGTTTTCCGTGCAGCATGCTGACTCCAACTCCAAGTTTAGTGTGCAGGATGTTGGGCTCAATACCTGTGGGGTAGGGTGGACAGGGAGAAGTTAAGCTGTTTTGCACATCCAACAACAGCCTAAGCTAATCACATGGGGAACTTGTGAGCTAGAATGACCCTTCCGGGTTGTCCTGGGTTTAGCTGAGATCGATAACCTTGATACTGTTAGTGCTCCAATATGGGCAGGCTAAGAAGGGGCATGACCTTCGCCAAGGTGGCTCTCTGCAGCTGAGTCAGATCCTGAAGTGTTGACAGTTGAAAGCTGTCTGCCAATAGCACTCCTAACAGCTGTGGGAGAAACCCTTCTGAAGACAAATCTACATGGCACATTTTGGCACCTCTTGTTACCACATTCTTTTCCAAGTGCTTTCTGGCCATTTGTATAAATAATTTCTTCTAGAATCTTGGGTTAATAGGAGGTAGCCATATAATAATACCCAGGTCTGCCATGTTCTACCTGTGTAACCTTAGATAAGCCCCATAGTTCTTCTGAGCTTCTATTTCCTTTTCTGTAAAGTGAGGATAATAATGGTCCTTATGGAATTTTTCTGTAGATTATGGTTGGTCTCTGGCAGGATCAAATCTTTGACTTTTTGTTCTCTGTGCTTAGCACAGTACATGGCACACATTGGGCATACAGATAGTTATTCAATAAATGAGTGAATGAAGAAAGCACACAGAATATCCTAGTAACAGTACCTGATGTGTACATAGTACCTCGCAGTTGTTTGTTTCTTTATTACTGGTTGTATTGTTCAGAGTTCTCCAGAGAAACAGAGCTAACAGGATATATGTATATATGTGTATAGATAGATGAGAGAGAGAGAGATGGTAGATGATAGATTTATTATAAGAAATTGGCTTCACGTGATTATGGAGGCTGAGAAGTCCCACAACATGCTGTCTACAAACTGGAGACCCAGGAAAGCTGGTGGAATAATTCAATCTGAGCCTCAAGCCTGAGAACCAGAAGACTTGATGGTACAAATTCCAGTCTGAGGGCAGAAGATGACAAGGTGTGTCCCAGCACAAACAATGAGGCAGAAAAGGGAGGTGAGTTCCTCCTTCCTCCACCTCTTTTCTGTTCAGACCCTCAATAGATTAGATAATGCTGACGCACACAGGGGAGGGTCACCAATTCAAATGCTAATCTTATGTGGAAACACCCTCACAACACACTCAGAAATAATGCTTAATCTGGGTACCTGATAGCCAATCAAGTTGACACATAAAATTAACCATCACACTAGTATGTATGTATGTATGTATGTATTTATCTATATTTGTATATACATATTTTTTAAATCTAACTCTTGACCCTTTATTGAGAGTCACGGCTTTGCTCTCCCATTTCTAGTCCCCTGCCCTAAAAGCATTCTGTCTTTTCATATCCTGGATTATAATGTATCTGTATCTCAAGTCTTGAATTCAGTTAAAGAGGTTTGGGCAGTCTCTTGCCTATCTTAGACTTTAATTTTGAACCAAATCTCCACCTTTTAGAGGAACTACTTTTAAATCAATTTTTTCCATACTGGACATTTGTGATTGATATTTCTTTAAACACAAATAGAAACTTTGTACTTAACCCCTGAAGGACCTAGCATACAGTGCCAGCTTATCTTGCAGGAAAGATATTGGAATCTGATAGACCTGAAACTCAACCTCTTGCAAACTTAGGCAAGTTTCTTAAACCTATCTGAGTCTCAGTTTCTTCATGTCTAAAATGGGAATAAATGAACACCTACCTTACATGGTAGTCCATCTCTTTCTGCTAATAAAATGTAAAGATCTTTCCTTTAAAGGAGAAGATAGAAGCAGAGATATGAGATAGAGTTCTGCTATCTGCTTCCCTTGGTACCACACTCCTTACATTCAGGGTAGAAGCAAACCTCTATTACATCTTCCACGAGTGGTTTTGTCCTTAAAAAGTAAAAATTTCTCAAAGGGGCTAAATAAATTAACGGGTGCAAGATTGGACTATAAAGAAATATGACCTTATAAAAACAACAAAATGAAAATTCAATACCCAATGGAATACCATTAATTCCCTTTAAGATAATTTGAGGGAGATACAAATAGACACTTATTCCAATGATGTCACAATTACTCAAACAACTGGGCTCTGCCTCTTACCTGGGGTTGCTTTGCGCAAGTTACAAAACCTGAGTCATGGTTTCTTCATTAGTAGGTGAAGATAACTCCCATACCTACTTCACAGGGCTATTGTAAGGGTAGCATGAGTTAATATAGAAAACACTCAGATGCTACATTTAGGGATTATTTGATTGTTGTTATTTGATTGTTGTTGTCAGAATTGTCTGCAGAGCCTGGGACATATTTTTAAGAATATCATTAATGGTGATAAATCAGGAAACCCAAATGACCAAAAGTCATTTAGAGCCAAGACCAGTAATTACTCTGGGTATCAAACTGGGAAAATGTGTTAATAAAATAAATTAGTTTGTGATGCCTGTGGATTGGTTTTGAAGCTCATTCCAGAAGCATTCCTGTTTTAGCATTCCTAATTTTCTTTTAACAAAATCCCTTGAATAAGTGTGGTGCTTCTTCAGGAGACCGTACTGAAGGCTAGCATTCCCAATGGGATCCTGCAAATTTATTTCATGGAGAAAGGACATCATTTTCCAGCCCTCTTCGAATCAATTCACCAAATATTTGGTAAGCACCTTCTATGCAGCAGGCACTGAGAGCTAGCATCAGAAATATTGGACACACTTTGTCCAACCTTCATGGTAACTAACTACAAGCTTATCAGAAAACAATGTATAGCTGATGTAGCAAACAGCACACAGAGGTTGAAATTCCCCTTGTGGTCCAAACACCTGCCTGTCTTCACTCAGTCCTGATTGAATATATGGACCTATGTGGTCAGATTCTCCTCTGGCCTCCATTTCACAGTCTCCTGACTTCCTCACCCCTCTCAGGATCTCAGAGGTAGACATCTCCGTTTCTTCCAGAACCCACAGGGACACATCTTCAGCGACGTGCTTTGCTCACTAGGTACTTTGAATCCTGTGGCTCTCATAGCTTTCCTGGAATTGAAAAGACAGATGCTACATTTTAATTCTTGGTGCAATATCCTCTTTTCCTTGTGTCATGAGCTGCCGTTGATTCCTTTACTTTTGTTCTTTGGTGAGTCGACGATCACTGCTGACTTACCTTGAGAAGCTGTCCTTAACTAGAAGCATTTAGTTCTATACTGATTACAGACTTTTGCTCTGGGATAAGTCAGAACTAAGTTTGTATTCTGGCTCTGCACTCATTATCCACATGATCCTGGGTAAGTTACTTAAACCTTTAAGCCCCAGTCAAGGCTTAATCAGGTGTAAAATCATTTTAATAATACTATTCACCTCATAGGATCCTTATAAAAATTAAGGAAGTAGTGCATGTAAAGTAGTTAGTACTCTGTAAGTATATTTATGTAAGGCCCAAAGGAGTTGCTTAGTAAATGATAGCTATTTTTAATCAGAACAATGGAGTGTGTCTCATGGTGACTACTCATAAACATCCTTAAGGTCAGAGACCACTTAGAGAACTTATGATGGCGTTGGTGTTGCTGGTTGGTAGCTATGAAAAATTTGCTTACTGATTGTGTTTCAGTTGCCTCACATATGTTAATTCATTTATCCTCACAACCACCCTATGAGATAGGTACTATTATTACCCTCATTTTACAGATGAGAAAACGGAGGCATAGAAGAATTAATTAACTCACCCAAGATGTCACAGCTAGTAAGTGAAGTTGCTGAGATTTAAACTCAGAAGTTCTGGTTTCCAATTCAGAACTCTTACCCACTATATTATACTACTTTTGATGAAAGCTACTGTTTCTCTTTCCAGAGGAAAAAATTAAAATTTCATTAACTCATACAAAACATTTTACAAATAATTTCTGATTACTCACAAACTCTTTGAAGGCTATCACTATAATGGTGCCTAAAGAGCCCATGTCACTCTACATACACGCTCTCCTGTGTTCCACGTGACAAGAGAGCAAGGCTGAGCTGATAGGTCAGTCAGGCTTAATTGCTGCTGTGTCACCTTTGTTTTAAATGTTAAAGAAAAAAACACCTTGTTTTTATATGACTCATATATTTCAGTTCCCCTAATCAATCAATCAGCAAGCATTTTTTATATCGATGGTTATTATAATAATGGTTCATGTTTTACAAAAGCTGTCATGATCAGAAAGATGTAATGAGCAAGCTACACTGTTAAGTAGGCAGGGAGGTGGTGCTCACCTTATTTCACGGAAGACATCAACTCCGAAAGATCAAGAGGCAGCTGAAGTTTCGAGGGCCAGGACTTGAACTCCAGCATCTGCCTCCTTTCTGCCAAGTGAAAAACGCAGTATATTTTCTCATCTACGTTGAATCAGGGCCTGTGATTCAATTATTTTTAAATTCCTCTCAACTTTAATACTCTGCTCTGCATATTCTGGCCCAAGAATCTCTGTGGGAAGTGCTCTGTTTTAGGGGCAGGTTGATGATTTAGCAAGGGGACCAAGAAAGAGAGCACTTCCTTGAAGCCCATTGGTTAAGTAGAGAGAACACAGGCTTTTGAGTCTGTATCTTATTATCTCTGTGTCCATGGGCAAGCTCCTTAACTCAGCATCTCAGTTCCCAAGTCTGTAAAATGGGAACAGTAATGCCTACCTTCTCAGGACTGATGTAAAGGTGACATGAGATAATGTTGCAAAATGCCTACTTCGGTGCCTATCACCTAGGAAGGGGCTCTATAAGTATCTGTTCCCTTTTCAGCTCCATTTCTCTCTTCCTTAAGTTCAGAGACTTGTGGGAGGAAGAAAGAGAATAAAAATAGCGAGGGAGGACTTGAGCAAAGTCAAGGAGAAGAGGGCTGATAGAAATGATGAGAGAGTAGGAGTTGACCTAGCCTGGCATGTGTGCTAGTGCCTCCTCTCTTTCCCCTGCAAAATTCAGTGACACAAGGCTTTAAAGAATTTGACATGGAGTTATGAAGGGGCAATTAGTTTAATCTTGTTCCTGGAGATTTGCCATCCATAACGGAGTTATTTAATCAAAAAATCTGGGGAGGGGGAGATAGCTTTTAATTGAGGACCGTCTGGTGCTGTTTGCCTATTCCAGGTGCCCCCCCCATCCCCCAAATTAGCCTGCCAGTGAGCAAAGTCCCTGAATTTGCTGCTGCTTGGTAACACCACCCCCTTTCCTGTCCTCACTTGGGCAGAAGGTGTAGCACCCCATTGAGTTCAGTAAAAACAAAGAGTCATCGGTGGGGGAGGAGAACTCCAGTCTCCTACACACTGGCATTTGCTCCTGGTAGAAACCCTGCACGGTGCAAGGGGAGGGTAAAGATTGCATGCATTCTGATGCTAAGCGCTCAGCCCAGACCTCCAGTGCAACGAGTTGGAGGGGAGAGGCTCAGCTTGGGTTCAACGCATCAAACATGATTTGGGTTGGAATTAGATCGGGGATGTCAAGCATGAAGCATATAAACTGCCACTCCCCTTCCAAACCCTCAGCAGACATTGCAACTAGATCCCACATCCCAGATGTAGTCTGAGAAGCTCCCTCTAGACAGAGCTGCAAGCAGCCTGGCCAAAATCATCTGGAGTTGGCACATGAGATGTATCTCTTTTTTTCCAGGCCTTATAGAGAAGGATAGATGGGGAGATGGGTGGGATCTTCCTTTTTCAAAATATATTCTTCTCTTTCCTGCATTATAGTAAGCCATGCGACTTATTCGCAGAAGAAGAATTTGTTTCATATCTGATATGTGTATGTTCTTTCCTTCATTACTAACTATTTTTTCTTAGGGAATTCTCTGTTGCTTCCATTCCCTGACATTTAAAATTAAAATATCATTTTTCCAAACCCTTATGCCCAGCCTACGATGGCAAGAAGAAATCCCTGAGCTGTTGTATGTTTTGATCTCCTTGAAAATGAGCAGAATATTAATTCAATCTGGATTGCCTCTGTTATTATTTCTCTAACTAATATTGGTTGTACCCTCTGAGTACCTGGTATTTTGCTTCCCTTTGTGAGATGTAAGAGTTAGAGTTTCCTTGCATAACTGCAGATTCTTTCATTGTGTTCTTCTGTCTCAGACAACCTAATCTGATTGGGGGTTCCAGAAACATAAACACCAGGGTCGGAGACCTTAACCCTCAATTTCTGTTACCAACTTAAAATCTAATTGAATGAAACAATAGACTGATAATATTGACACACATAAAAATGTTAGGATGTCCTCAACCAGAGGTAGCAAATTCTTGAATTATATGCTTTTAATCTTTTAATTACAATGCTAATTATAATCAAAAAGGCTAATTTTTCTATCTTTAAGGTCTTCTGCCTTGGTTGTGTTAGTCCTACCAGCGTAGGGTTGAATTTAAAACCATTTTTATTAGCTAATGGTGTATTCGGGATAGAATGGGCCCTGTAAAGAAGCAATCATTTGGGAAAATAAGTTTGTAACAGAAACATAACTTGTGAACAATTCAGCAAGTATTGGGTTAATGACAGCTCATCTTGCACCCAGAAGTTATAGGTTCTTACTCCTGCTTTAATGGGGCCTTTCCTCTAGAGTCTAGGACATGGAATGGCATGTAATAGGTACTTAGAAAATACCTGTTGGCTGGGAATTCCTTGGCAGTCCAGTAGGCGCTTTCACTGCCAGGGCCCCAGTTCAATCCCTGGTTGGGGAGCTAAGATCTCACAAGCCACGCAGTGCAGCCAAAAACAAAACAAAACAAAACAAAATTTGTTGGTTGATTGAACAGAAGGACGCTCTTCACTGTGGGAAATATACGGAACTTGGTGTTTCACTGGGATATAAGGCAACTTATATCCCTCGCATTATTTTATAAAGAGAGAAAATTTTTTATCTTTTCCCCTTCAATTCAACCAAGTTTTTCTTCATTATCAGATGGATGATCAGTATGAACAATAACTGTTCTTCTCTTGTAGGAGTTATCTGTAGGTTCTTTTCTAAAGTTTATTAATGTGTCCTTTTCTGTGGCTGCTGGTTTTTAGTCATAATTCTCTTCCCCTAATCCCATACATCCTAATGCGATGTCTGTTTTCTCATCTCAGATTTCAGTCACTTAGTGGTCCATGACCTTGAGAATAAAGGGTAGATACTTTATTATCTTTTTACACTGTTATATTTATTTTTATACTAAAGAGTTTCTATAATGTATGAATAATAGTATAAAAATAAGTATAACAGTATAAGAAAAAAGGATCTATCCCTTTGTTCTTTAAAGGAGAATTTTTTTTTTTTAGTGCCAGAAATAATCTACAGCAATGAATGTACTTTTTAATTGTTTTAGAAAAAAAATCTTAGAGTGCGAATCACCCATATTAATTATGTCAGAAAACGTTTCCTCAAAGACTGGGGGAAATTTCATTTCTAAACAGAATGAAGGTGAAGTTTCCTTCTTCTCTTATATTATCTAAAGGACAGCCACTAACTGGACCTTAAGAACTACTGTTTCAAATCAGCCACCAGCACAGCTGTGGTACAGAGCTGTGCACACCAGCCTGAGCTACTTGTCCTGAAGTGGCCGACACAGAGGGAAGGCAAGATGGACTGGTCTCATTCTGTTTTGCCCAGTTGAAACTCTCTTTCTACCTCCCAGCCTGTGTGAAGCCCATCTTTATTTTATTTTATTTTTATCATGGTACATGGGGAATCAAAAGAAGCTTCCAAAGAGTCATGAAAAACAACAACATATGTCACATCCAGGCATTTTCTGGTCTTGTTTCATCTGTTTCATCAATGCCTCTTCTCAGCAACCAAGAGTGACTAAACGTCCATGCTGAGAACTCCTGCTTTGGAGCAGAGCCAAGCCAATCTTCACACTGGCCTTCAAGACCCTCGCGGTGGGGACACCACGACCCCAGACTAACACCTGCCATTCCTCCTTCTCACTCCACCCCTCCCGGCTCCCTGGCTGTGCCCTCTTCCTCTAGATACTGGCACTGCCACCTCCCTCTCAACTTCCGGTGCTTGTTCAAGTCACCTTCTCAATGAGGTCTCTCCTGACCACCTTATTTAAAATCACAAAACTCTCTACCCTGGTATTCCCAAACCCTTATGTTTTTTCTACTTTTTAAAATTGCATTTATCGTCTAAAACACTAAATACTCTGCTTACTTATTATATTTATTATCTTCCTTACTTATTAGATTTATTATTTATTATCTATCTCCTCCCATGCCCCCCAAAAAGCTCACTGAAGTTTTTTCTTTGTTGTTCCTATTGTTTTGTTCACCCAGGTACCAAGAATAGTGTCTGGTCTTTATTAGGTACCCAATAAATATCAGTTAATGGTTTAATAAATGAATAAATAATCCTTTTACTCTTTATGAATACCTGACTATTCATACATAACTGATAGGAAGTGGTTATATCTATAAAAGAATCTCATTAGCTAAAATATAAAGACTCAAAATATAGCTATCCTATTTTTAAGGTTAAACAATTGTGGATTCTTAAAAAGCTTCTAAATTAGATCTGGCTTTTTGTGTCTTGATCCCACTCTATGAAACTTGATGCCAAAAATTCCCATGGCAGCTCAGTTCCTTGTTCAGAGGACAGGGGTGTATTTAGAGCACAAAATCTCCATGTAAGGATCATTGAAACTCTGATGTATATTTTCTCTATTCACCTCAGTTAGCTTTGGTCTGGGTCTCCAACAGAATTCAGTTTTAAATGCTACAGATTTCTAGCCCTTCATGCAGAATGAAGGCTTCAACAAACCCTAACTTGAATGACTACTTGCATTAGAAAGTGATTTAGGATAATGCAGCCAGAGAGAGACTCCATCCGCAGAGGGCAGGGGTCTGTGTGCTCCTTGGAAAGCTTCCTTGATCATAAGGATGAGCTACCTTTCAACAAGGCTTGCAAATTGGAGAATTATATTATCTCAGGCCATAGGACAGGAACATCCCTGCACTTAGAGACAGTGGTTATATTTTAGGTATATATATTGTTCAATCCAAAAATTCACTGACTTTGTTTCTGTGAACACGAGTACCTGGAGGTATACATCTCTTTTTTGTTTCTTTTATTATCTTTTCCATAATTAAAAATCACTCTGATGCTATTAGTTCATTTTAAATCATGAAATATCTTTGCTTTCCCCAAAGGAGAATTGTCTTGTCGTGTTTTATCTTTAGTTGTTTAACATTCTGAAGAAACCCTTAAGCCAAACGGCCATAGCCTAGGTGTTGGTAGCTGCTAACAATTAAAACAACGTATTGAATAAAGATGGTTTAATCATCATCTAGCCTGGAGTGGGCAGGAGGGGAGGGCCCTTATCACTCATGTGTTCATGTTTATTCTTCTGATTCTAATTTAATAAAATGCGCTTAATTCTAGAAAGAGGCTGAGAAATTTACCTATATAATCAGAGTTTAATTCTAAGGTCTGACACCATGCCTAAAAATACAAGCTTACTCTGAAAAGTTCATTCCCTGTGACGTGCTATGATAGACAGGCATGACCTGTTTAACTCCTTCCATTGGAAAAATCCAAGATTATTTTCCAGGCTCTGTGATCTGCAAGCTATTAGCTCTGTTGTTTCTAAATCCCAGTGCTGATAAGGGCCAGGGGAATTGGGCCGTGCCATGAACCCACCCCTGCCCAGGCTTTCTGGAGTTAGACAAGCTGGGATCTAGTTCCACTCTCATCTTTTGTAACCACGTGACCTGGGAACGCAACAGAGCTTCCTTTTCCTCACTGGTAAATTAGAAATAATAATGACACCAACCTCACAAGGTAAAACAATAATAGTAAATTCTCAGTGAATGTTATCTGTCACTATCATCCATATCTTTCAATCCTCACAACTGTTCTATAAGATAGCAATCATCCCTACTTTACAAACTATGGAACTGAGGAACAGTATGTCTTGTGCAAAAGCAAGCAGAAAATAAGGGGTTAAGCTAATCTGAATATATAAAAACTTTTGCACCTCCTTCCATGACAACTTCTTTGAAGCTATTTGATTTTAACCCCCAAATTCTTTCTGTTTGTAAATCGAGGACCTGGACCTTAATAATTTTCATTTTTCTGTGCTACTTAGCAAGGGTCTGGCTCTGAAAGCAGCACCTTAGGATGTGGGCCCTATCTTGATCCTCAGTTATGCTGAAACACTAGTTTTCTTTTTGCTATAGGAGAACATTGAGAGCTGATCACATAGCTCTACACCAATGTTTGTGCAAAGCTGCGCCAATTCCTTGGAGCCTTGGTAACATATATCAGCCCCTGAGGTCACTAATGGGCAGAGAGATCAACAGTTAAATAGGAGCTAAGTGAAACATTTATAGGAGCTGGTGAAGGAACCATTACAACTGGGGCCATATCCCTTGGGCTATATATTATATACAATTCAGCCTTATTTCAGAGAGCAATTCATCTTTCTATATTTTAAAAGACACTGTGCTTCAAACATTTGTATAATGTTTTAATGACCACAAAAATAAAATTCATAAACATGCTTTGAGTGCCTACTGTGTGACTTGCACTCTGTTTGGGGCTAGACAGAGGCCATTCATAACCATTACTGGGAGCTAATAATCGAATGGAGACATCTAAATAATACAGAACAAAATAAGAACTGCAAAAATATATACTACCCATAATGTACCTCTGTTTTCTCTGAGGCTAATAAATGCCAGGGAACAATTTATTCTAATTGGAAAGGCCCTTGGGGAAGGCGCTCATAGAGGAAATGCTACTGGCCTTGAAGAGTAAGTAAGATGGTAATTGAGAGGCAGGGAAAAGGCATCAAGCCTGAAGAAGCAGCTTGGGCAGAAGGCAGGGAAGTGTGAGTGTACTGCAAGTTCAGGAGACAAGAAGGAGCGTCTGCAGCTAAGTGTGGGCTTCATACAGACAACAGTGGAAGACAAGGGAGTGGAGGTAAGCTGAAGCCCATCACGAAGGCATTAAATTACAGAATGGAGGTTGCATTCTATTTTCTGAATAATAGGGAGGTTTTTGCAGGGCAGAGTAATACATTGACTTCACTATTTTTGGAAAGTAATTCTAGGGATGGTACAAAGGATGGATTTAGGAGATGAAATATGGAGGAGGTTGGTGGAGTACTACTGTCAGCAAGAAATGAAGCCCTCATTAAGACAGTTGTGGAGGAAAGAAAAGAGCATTCCCAGGGGCCAGGGACCACTCACCAGGAAAATAATATGTCATTGCCCAATGCGGGGTGGGGACAAATGAAGGATGGGATGGAAAAACTGATGGTTCTAGCCAGAGTATCTTGGGAGAAGATACTAGGTACCAGGTTCCCTGACAAGATTAGAATTTTGGGAAAATCTCACATTTTAGTTTCATGCTTGGCTGCAGTGCATTCATGGAATTTTCCTGCTCCTTTCAATATTACAAAGCATAATTCTCTATTTTGAAAGTACAAATCTATTTGATAAAAGTAAACCATTCAAAAGAGAGCTTAGAATGTGCTCAGATGGAGGCCACACCTATGTCCTCTATCGCTTGAACTTGGAAGGAGGCAGAACTACCTCAACCCGTCTTAGGTTTTCAGCTGGGACTCTTCAGCAAAAAGACAGAATTAACAAGAGGAAAACGAACATAAGTTTATTAACGTGTCTATTTCTTGTATACCTGGCAAACACTCAGGAAAAATGAGTAACTCAAAGAGGTGGCTTCAGAATTCAGGATTAAATACTGTCTTAACAGGGAAAAGGGAGAGGGATGGAGGCTTCTTAAGGGAGAGTAATTTAGGGAAGATGAATGGACCCTTGGAAGCTTAGATGGGAAATATGATAGTTTGTGACAGAGTTTGTCTGGGTATGGTGTCGATTTCTGGTCTCCACTCCTATGATGAGTCAGTCCTTCCTGGTTGGTGAAACCCTTATGACAATTGAGTTCCTCTTGGAAGATTTGTCTTTAGGCAGATTAGGGTTGTTCAGAGAAAGCCTCTCCTGATTTTGCTGTTTTCAAGTGCCTACAGCTGACAACAATCAGTATGGCCAAGCGGCATGTTTTGGGGTGGTATAAAGCCGGCAGCCTGGGTATGACTATATCAGACATCCACAGGAAGCATTTATAAAAGCCATGCCTTAGAGAGCTGCTTTAAGTAAGGTTATTCTGAGCTTTGAGTGCTATCTTCTTGAATATACATTCACCTCTTTCATTTTCTCTTTATTTTTCCTCCTCATGCCTACGCTTTTAGAGGAAAAGTCCGGTAAGAAACAACAAATCCTTTCTACATCTTGGCCAAACATTGTTTTTTCTGTTCATTTTCATCATCTGCATATCTAATGACTGACTGTGTTTAACACCTAAACAAGATTCTGAGTTTGAAAAACAAAACTTTGTGAACCAGGACACAGTCTAATTATGCCCCATGGGGATAAAAGGGAGCTGGTTGCTAAGTGATTTTCCAAACCTGTTATTAAGGGCCACAGGGTAATTTTGTAAAGATTCACCTCTGCCTCAATCACAGGCATATGTTGAAATATTTTAGTATTAAGTTTCATTTATTGCAGCTTCCACTTGGGTTAGTCAAGCTACATATATTTACCATGAGCTAGGCAAACATTTTTTTGTTAAATTTTTTTTGAATGTACAACATGATAGCATCCTGAGTGATGCTTGTGAAGCTGGCCTAGGAAAGGGAAGTTATCTTGTTTTCTTCTTTTTTTTTTTAATTAATCAGAAAAATTATCCCCTTCTGGAGTTGTCAGAGACAGAAAAAGAAGATCTTCATAAAGTGCAAATCACCTTTTACGTGGTCCTTTTTAACACCAGGGTGATTTTCAGTGGCAGTACAGATCTGTTAGGATGTACCTACATCTTTTTTTTTTTTTTTTTTAAGAGCAGCAATGAAACAGATCTACTAAAAAAAAAAAAAAAAAAAAAAAAAAAAATGCACTGTTCTTGTCTCAGCTGCCTTGTTTATGGGAACATGTTCCCAGGATGCTGATGCATGGCTGACACACATGACCTCTCCAGTGGAAAATATGAAAATATTGTGTTTCCATGTTAGCACACACCGAGAAGCAGTTGGTTGTCTGTTGACCTCACCTAAGTGGATGCTGTAATAATTGCTAAACCTCCCATCCTGCCCATTGACCCAAGCCTGGCAGTCTCTGTACCACATGCAGGAAATGTACTGGTAGCAACTTCATGTGATTTGAGGAAGGAAGAACAGAAGACACAGAAAGAACAAAAGACAGAATCAAAATATTACAATTTGTCAAAATGTGGACCCAATGACATTGCTTCCAAAAATATTAGTACAATTATAATTATTATTATCACTAAATTGAACGACCCACTTCTGTGTAACTGCGAGTCAACTCTTGTCACATGCTGTGTGACATGCATATCGATGGTGCACTTCAGCAACCTTTCTTTGTATTGCCACCTATAAATTGGTACTTTCCATCTACCTCTACAAGGATTAAATTATGAGCCACTGCAGCTGCTGACCTTCAACATTCCCTGAAAGGAGTTCAGGGTGGAGATCAGGAATGAGGCATCTGTGCTCTGGGAAAAACTGGCAGAACTTCAGATGGTTAGATACTTTCAGGAGAAGATTCGATGAGCCCAATTGTTGCATCTCTTCGTATCTAGAAAAGCACTAAAATCCTCCATGGTGATGTCTGCTCCTCATGACCAGCAGCAACCTTCTGCAAAAAATATGTGCTTGACCGCATGTACTCCCCCTTCACCAAAATCACATGTATACTGACCTGCCCCCCTACCTCTTTGGAGCAGTTTCTCAGAGCTATCTGAAATGCTGTCTCCCGAGCTATAGTCCTCACTTTGCCCCAAATAAAACTTAACTCACAACTCTCACATTGTGCATTTTTTTTTCAGTCAACAGTATTTTGCCAATTTCATGTATTCTCTTTGACCCTGAATCTTTCTCTGTATTATCCAGATTTGGCCACTTCAAATACTGACAGGACTAAGTAGTCTGAAAGTTATCCGAGGTGCTTTAAAAACTCTTTGCTCCTCATTGTCTATGTTATGGAGAGTAGAATCATCTTTTTCAACTACCAGTACTCCTTTGCATTGTTAGCTGTGCCTTTAAGGATGAGTCCTTCTGCTTACCTGCCTCGTTTTTCTTTCGCAATGCCCATGTTGTTGATGTTCAAACCAGTCAACTTTTAGTGATATCTTGGTCAGTAATAGGCTCTTTGTGTCTCTTCCTAAATGGAATTTCGAAAGATCACCTCTACCAAGTCCTATTGGACCTGGCAGGCATTCACAGTCATCTGACTTGTAATAGATATGGGAACAAATTTAAATAAAGACAAACACAACAGTTGGCGGGGGTGGGGACATCAAATAGGTGCTTGCCAGAGAGATTATCTTCACCCTGAAGCATTTGAAAGCACACAAGAAACTGGTTAGGACCATAATAATAAACATAATCATCATACATTCTAATTCTTTCCTAGAAAATTCACTACCATGAATGACTGAATTTGCTATGACTAGACTGTATAAAAATAATATTTGTTTGGTGCTTTGTGGCTTTACACGTATTTTCCTCTGTTTCCCTATAGCACTGAATTTTAGCAAATGAGGATGTTGTAAAGCTTCAAAACCTGAGGTTGGTTATTTAGTGATTTTGACAAGCCGGACAGATTGTGTTTGGTTACTTCTTTTTATAAATATCTTAAAACACTTACCCGCATTGGCAAAGACTAAGTTAGCCTACTTAGCTGAATTTAAATTAATCCTTTTGTGCAGAAAAATAACAAAACAAAGCTGGTGTGGGGTAAGGACACTGTGGGTGCTGTGAGGACATTTACTGAAGTATTTTCTTTTAGGAAGGCATATTCATATAGCCAAGTACATAAATTTTAGAAATGCAAAATGTTCTGACCAAAGATCTTCATTCTAGTGACCAAATCATAACTTAGTAATGTATACCCACTTTGAAAATAGCCTCAAAATACAAACTAAGACTTATCTCTAAGTTGAACATCAAAATAGAAGTAGAGGGGAAAATAAAATGTTTTTCAGTACCTTCTCCAGAATGCATCAGAAGGTCAAGAGAAGTCAAGGAATTGAGCAATTAATGTTTAATTAGGAACACAAGAAATTTGTTCAGAAAACAAATAGACCAACTGCAAAGTCCCTGTTTGAGTAATCAGGTGAAATAATAATAACAGTAGATTTAAAAAAACTTGCTGAGAGCTTATTATGTGTGATACAAATGTCTGCAATCAGAGACAAATTGGCCACCTACAGATTCTGAACAACTGAATAGATGTTTTGTTTGGTCGTGCAGTTAAAAACAATTTTAACGCCATTTAAAAACCAGAATCTTTGGAGTTAAAAAAAAAAATCAAGATATGCGTCTTCTCTGACAACTCTGAAGATCTGGCAGCATTAGGCCCATATTTTTGTGCTGCAAGCATGGTGCCCCTGAGTTGTGGCCATTTCACCAAAGCTTTGTGAAACAAACTCTCATTCCCTCTTGCACAGCACCCCTGCTCCTTGCCCTGCAAGCTTTTGAGTTTGTGATTTAACATGGAGAGTGTTCAGCTTACAGAATATATCAATATCAGATACTGAATGTTTCCTTCCACCTTCGAAGCAAATTCTATACATTGGTAGAACAAAGAGAGAATGCTAAAGGCCTCAAAGTTCCTGGGAAATGACAGGAGAAAGAGGAAAATAAAACTTTTAAAAGGAAAGGCTCTCCCCTCGTGGCGGATAATGATTTTGCTGTCCGTGTTCAGCAGAACCTACAACTGCTTTATGCTCCTTAACGGTGATAATTAGTGTATAGAAAGCCCTTCAATTTGACTTCTGGAATTCCTTTTATTTTGCAGGTTTCAGATCACTTTTAATTATGGACCTTGAGGTTTTCTGGGTCTGACCTTTCCATAGCTTTTAACTGGGTCTTCTGGCTTTTGGTTAATAAGCCTGTGACTACATGAATTTCAACAGATGTTCCTGATGTTCCTTTTTTTCATGTTATCTTTTACTAGAAAAAATACAAACAGGAACTATTGATTAAAATATATAGGTTTTTAATTCACTGGACTTAATTTGGGTGAATTTATATAATTGAAATTATTTTGAACAGTGTTGTTCTCTATAATCTTAATAAAGCTTATTGAATTTAAGGTTCTGCCTCTATATGGTTGCAATACACATTTTATTTTGCATTATTTCTCATAATCATCTTGGGGGAAATTGTGTCACTTTTAATCCCCTCTTTGCTGTATTTTATGCTGCTTTTAAGAAGGAAATGTTTGACATGAAATTGAAGCTAAAATCATAAATGCCCACATCTTCTTTAGTGAAGAACTTTAGCCTAGTCATTAAAGAATTATAAAGTCTAAATATATAACAGAGTGCTTGGATTTCTCTCAAAACACAGTATGAATTCGTCAGTAAAAGAATGTAAACCCAGAAGTACATATTAATGCTTCCTTTTTTCTAATTTCATTTAAATTGCATCCATGCATATAGACAGATTTATAAGAAAGATGGGATCAGTATGGAACAGAACTGGAAAAATATGGCAAATAATAAAGTCTAAAATATTACAAGTAAAATCGACTGGAGTAGGTATTAAAGACTATAGGTTTTTATTTCTTGTCTATGTTATGGAGAGTAGAATCATCTTTTTCATTTAAGCAACCTTCTAGATTCTTTTGTGTTTGTGCTTCTTGCTTGGATTTTGGAATTTGGCCAGTACTGGGTCCCAGGTAACCTCTGGTGAATTCACGGGCTAGCCCATATCCTGAAAGTGAAACTGAGCAACAGATCTTTCCCTACTGACATCATAGTCACTCTTGTTACTACAGAAAAATCCCAAAGAGGGAGAGCAACCAGAGATTGTTGGGGTAAATTGATAGCAGCCATGATCAAGGTTTGAGGAGTGAAAGAAAAAAGTTGTAGGTCAGCACGTTGTGTTTTTCCAGGCATCATCTGGTCCACCAGTGTTTTATTGGTGCTGGACAGTTTTCATCATTCCCACCTGTGCTTGTCAGGAGCTCCTCATCTTCCCCTCCACATTATACCCATTGGTAGAGGCTGCCCAAATCACACCAGGCCAAGAACATATACTTTTAAAAAGTCCTCATCCGCACTCATTCCACAGAACACTAAAGAGAAGAGCCAGGCAAAGAAGAGGTGTCTCTAATCCTGCTCTCTGATTTTTGGAGGCTCCGATTAAAGCCTGAATTATGTGGGAAATGCATCCTGTCTATGATGTTTGCTAACACCCTTTTGTGTGGGGAAACAGTTTTCTCTGTACTACCCAGTCTCTAAAACTCCTCTCCTCAAACAATATGAAGAAAAACTCCGTATGACGAGACATTTAAATCTATCAGTAAAGTTTTCTTGTATGTTTCTGCTTTGTCTGTATGTACACATAACTGAAACCAGTACATCCCCATTAGCAAAACTATATTATGCAATGGATAGATTCTCCTTAAGGTTCTCCAAAACCTCATTATGGTTTAAATAAGCCACAAACACAATGACTGCCTGTCTTCCTTTGGCCTGATTACCTGGAGTGTGTGTTTAGTTAGCTGTTTATGAAATCTTCTATTACCCAAGCCTGTTGACTGATCCATCATTCTCTGACTAGGTGTCTGTTCTCTCTTCCTTTTTGCTGATCACAGAGGCGCAGCCCGGTAAGAATCCTCAACATTTTTACCTTAAACATGTATAGAGATAATTCTTGCCTAGGCAAGGTGGTCAGGTTGGCTTCTTGTTAAATTTATTATAACCCAGTATGAATGAGGCAGATGAATTAGGTTTAGTGGCTGAAAGTCTCTGGTCTTGTATGTGTCAAGAGCATGTTTTAGGATCATCAGAGCACTTTTCCATAACAAATTAAACTAATACATAGGTACCCCAACTCCTAGTGCTAAATGTAAAAAACGTGGTGTGTGTGTGTGTGTGTGTGTGTGTGTGTGTGTGTGTATGTATACAAGGGCTGGAGATTGTCCAGAAATCACCATAGAAATTTATAGCAAGGTGATAATAAAGAATAAGAAAACTGTAAGGCAAGTAAGGAAAGAATTTGTAAACCACATTGTTTTTAAGCCCCAATTTAATATAAGTCCCTGGACCATAACTCAAATTGTTCAGTATACTGATATACAGTCATACACAATCATAATTTCTATCTTGGGAGGAAGAGACATACTTTCAAGTCAATCTTTCTAGGCTGTCACATATATATTTCATCACTGAAGGCAAATCAGTATTAGTTTGCACTGTTCAAAGTAAATCTGTCATTTTCCTCAGGTTGAGAGTGTGATAAATTTGAGGCAACAAGAAGAAGAGACTTTGCTGTGTTTGAAATGACCCTGACCTGCCCAGTCAGTCCCTTGAGAGAGGAAATGGAACTGAAACAATGCTGTCAGAAAGTAGGCCTATGCCAATTTGATCAATTACTACTTGAGACAAATACTCTGCGCCAGCTGACAAGCTGTGGTTCTCTGTTTAAGCCACGTAGTTGATGATCAAAGATAACATCTACAGGGACTATGTGGCTGATTCCAATCCAGCAGTGGGGTCACCGCTCAGATTATGACAAGTTACTCCTTTTTTTAAAAAAGAGAAAGAGTGAATTAACTAAGGCAAAATGCAGGAAGTCTATTCACAGTCTACCTATAAAGACAGTCCTTGAAAGGAGGAAAATGTGGTCACTTGGGGAGGAGAAGATTTCAGGATTCAATAGGCTTTTTTCCTGAATGTGCTTTATGTGGTCGACATCACCTTAACCTTGTTCTAGAGTTGTCCTGTTTCGACAGCAAGGCCATCAAAGATCTGTATGCCGGATAATGGGACAATGGGACTTTCTTTTCTGTTGCTAATGGTTTCCTGCTTATTGTTTGAACATCTGTTCCTTTCTAAATTGATATGATTTTATTCTTTCTAATTTCTAAACAACAGTTTTCTTGCATATTTCTGCCATGTCTTGCTTCCTCTTCACTGATGATTGTTCATTCATATGGAATATTTAATAAAATATTACAGAGGCTTCTTGTCTAGGGCCTCTCAACAATAAACATCTATCAAATGAATTGATACACCGTGAAATGATGAATACCAATGAACACCAAAGAAGCTTTGTATCTTTCTTGGTTTCATGAATATTACATTATAAATAAAAGGGTAAGACAGAGACCAAAAGGTCTTCAGTACAGCTTCTGGGGTCCCCTAACTCCTGAATTTCAGGTCTCACTATACTAGGTAGGTCCTATTCCCTCAGTGTCAACCTCGTGATTGACTGCTTGGACCTAACGCCTCCACCTGATCTTTTCCTTCAGACTTTATTAATAAAAATCTGACAATCTGAGGCTCTCCAACCTAGAAAAACACTTTAACTCCATGTAAACAATTTATCCTCTTATTATTTTGTCTACAGTCTTATTTTCCAAAAGCCAACCCACATCAAAACTCCTATAATGACCATAACTGATTTAAATGATCATATTTGTTTTAAATATTTATTAATTTAAATGACCATGTTAACTTAAACGTACTGATTTAAAGTGTTTATTAAAATAAATAAAATATTTATTTAAAAGTTTTTACTAATAATGTATTAATAATAATCTCTATATAGCACATACATGCAAGTCACTAAAAAACATCTAGTGGATCCTTATTCAGTCTGAAACTGCTCCTCTATTGTAAATGAGTTCAAAATGAGACAAAATTCGGATAAATCCTTAAGAAAGAGGGAAAGAACCTTCTTATAGGTCTGTTACAGAGGTGCTACATCTTGTCCTGAGTTGTTTATGTTATCATCCGAGAGAAGAAGACATCTGTGACCACCATGTTGAGCCTTCACCAAAATAGGAAAGTAGAAAAAAATGTGTTTGATTATCACCCACCAAACTCACAGTCATACCCTTTTGAAAACTTTCTTATACTTCCACTTCCCCAACCTGAACTCTGCCCCTGTCATTCTCCTAAGGAGGCCCTGCCAAGCCATGTCCCATCTTATGAGGCCACGCTTCTAGTGGTCTGCTTTTCTGGAAGCATCACATGCTAAGGAACTTTCACAGCAGTTTTGAATCAAAACTTGAATCAATCCTCTGTTGTCAAAATAATTTTCCCCTAGGGCCTTATAATCTGAAAATGACCTTCTCAGATTATTCCTGCTAGGGAAATTGTCATTCCTATAGAATCACAGTGCCTTGAGCTAAAGGAATGACACCCAATTGACACCCAATTGATAGGTTGGTGCCCCCATGGCAGGCAAGTGAAAGAAATTGGGGTAGGGAAGGCGGGTGGGAAAGAATGGAATTCTCTGGTTCCCTGAATAGAACAGCCCACTCAGTGGTAATGCCTTCAAGTTTTCCTTCTTTTTAACATTTTCCACATGTATCTTTAAAAACTGCATTCGTAAACTAATGACTGCTTCTACAAGCAACTTATGGACCCCATCTGATAAGAGCAGAGAGTACTCCTCATACAGTGTAATTTTTAAACATCAAACATAAGTTAAACATGGATTTACTTTCTTGTCTGCTAGATTTCAAGGTGTTTTTTTTAATAGACTATTCAATATTTGCTTTAATTTACCAAATCTACCCAGGTAAGGGTTTTTTTCTGGTTTGGAAGACTTATTATTTACTCTCTTTCCTCTCTGTAATCTTTGAATAAAATGAAAAATTGATTTATATGTGTGTGCCTACAATTTCCAACTTGAATGCAATTCTGAGAAAATATTCATTTTTCCCCAACTGCATTTCTTTGAGTTCAGTTTAATTGCAATGACAGAAATATACATATTGTACATAACATATATGTGGTCTTAAACCTTATAGTGTCTATTTCTAATTCTAGGGTGCAATTAAAAGGAACTTATCCAGTAAGTATATCTTAGCTACCAGAAATAGAGTACAATTTAAAAGAAGGAACAGTTCCTTGGATCTTGGAGCATATATACATTTGACTTATACGCTCTTGGGCTTGATTTTTAAGGCTTACAAATGTCTTACTCTTACAGCAAAGAAATCGTGTAATGATGAAAGAAATCTTGTAATGATAAAAGGGCTCAGTGGGTTCTGAGTGACTAACGTTTAGATCCTGTAAGTGAATATGTTTTTGGGTAAACATTACTATTTTCTTCCTATATTGGTCAACTCTTACTGTATCATTTGACTTTAGAAATGAATTTAATCAAGTGTGTGTTTGCTGATTGGGGTAGGGAGAGGAGGAGGGCTGAAGGAACTGAAGGTAGATGCACCTTACCCATTTTTGTGTTATTTGATGTGAAAATCTTAGTAAACCAAAGCGATATGAAATAGGTTATAATACACATGTGGCATGATTTTCTTCTGCTGCATACAGCACATTCTAGGAAATTTTAAATGATTGGTTCCTAGTTAAAGGTATAACATTTTCTTGGCATTTCAAGAAAAGAACAGGCAGAGAATGCTGGATTCATGCACTATGTACATATGGCCTGGCTTAGTATTCTCTTATGATAATTGAGAAGCAGAACTGATCAAGGCAGCAGGCATTCAAAGAATGGTGTGCTATTCCACTAAGCTCTACAGTGTACACATCTTCCATTTGCTGGCTTATCATGGTAATTCCCTGGTTAATTAGTTTTATAAATGCCAAAGAAAATGCTACTACGTATGCCTAATATATGGCTGTTGCATTGCCAGGGGAGAGGGTTTGTTTTCTGGGTTTGTTTTGCAAAGTTTTCACATGGAGTTGCTTATTGATGGGACTTAAATCTCTAAGTGTTTCCAAACATAGTTCATAAGACATAAAAGAAAAAAAATGGTAAAAATATGCCTGAAAATTCCCTTTGTCCTGTGCATCAGGTGAAGAAGTAGCGAGACCCAGGCGTTCCACACCAACTCCAGAACTCATAAGGTGAGCGTGAAAAACACTAGTTGTGTTTTATGCAAGGCATCATGCGCTGTTAGCAATGAAACAAATCTCCTTTGGGCTAAAGTCTCAGCATCTGATAACAAAGGGCCTGCCCATATGTGTAGTCGCAGCAGTTTCAAATATTATTTCTCCTAAGTGCAGCCTGAGGGAGACCTTTAGGAACGTACTCTGTAGTCATCTAAAGTAACATCTATCAGAATATGGAGCCCCTCACTAATGAGAGGGTTAAAGGTCTACATGAAGACGTCATTTGGTGTCTGGAATGCTGATCTGAAATATGATTATATTGCCTTACAAAGAGTAGCCTGTTTAGCTGGCTACAATTTTGTGATACATTCTACCTGCCACACACCAAAGGAATCTTCTATTTTGTTTTTTGTTTTTGGCAAAGCATTGTGTTTTACACTGTGTAATCCTTGGGGTAAGTAAGTATTGTGCCCATAAGCAATGTTTCCCCCAAAGACTCCTATTTCTATCTAAAGGCTGGATCCTTTTAACTTTCCCTCCTTCTCTAACCCCTCCCCTCTCCTCTTCACCTCTTATCCCCCAACGCACACAGAACTCATCAGGATCAATGAAGGGAATCAGATCTGGGGAAGAAATGGAGATAATTATGCAGCTTTTCTTTAATAATCAGTTTAAGTAATAATTAGTAGAAAGGATGAGCATCTAAGTTACTACCTGTCTTTCCCCCCTGACTTCTCAATGTTCTTCTTTTTCTAATGTGCAGTATTAAGGTATTAGGAAGTTACAATTAGTCAACTGTGTGGGGCGGTCAGGGGAGGATGGGAAGCTGGTAGACTCAGTTTCTTATTCAAACACAAACTTCCTGGTGGCTTGTTTCTTAAATTCCCTGTGCCTGACTTTCACTAATCATAAACCCACATTAACTACAACACAGAGATGTGGTGAAGACAGATATAAATGGTTTTTGAGATCTTAAGAGAAGAAGGTGCTTTGCAATAAACTGTTATCTTTAATAATCTCTTCTAGGTATAGAGACTCAGATGCTTTGAAAGAGTTTCTCTCTTCATCTTATTTCTGTTGGACCAGCTCCTTTGTCCCCCATTGAGAATGAGGGATCTTACCTCCTACTGATCCTTTTGTCCATATACATTTGACCTCTTCATAAATATACTTTTTAGCCCCTCGGGAGCTCGAGTACATACATATGTATGTACATAAGTGCACACACATATATCGGCCTTACTGTGGAAAATATTTGAAAGCTTTATATCTTTTTTAACATTAATATTTCCTTTCTCTCTGTTTTACTGTAATGTGTGTGATTCAGCAGAAAACCTCCAGATGACACCATGGCACTTGCTCCCCTCTTTGGCCCACCATTAGAATCAGCTTTTGATGAACAGAAGACAGAAGGTAGGAAAAACTCTGTATATCTATAGATTTGTTTTTCCTTTCAATAAAGTATAACTTACCTAGAGTAAATGTGTTTTGAGGCATGTTTTTAATGTATCACCAGATCTTCATGTGAAAGGATAGTTCTGATCTAGGTGTGCTCTCAGCATGGGAATTGAGTTTGCAGACCTCTAGTATTTCAGGATTTGAAACTTTACTTCCAGAAGTAGCTAAGAGCTAACAAGTTCACTCTTCAAAAGAGGTCAATAAGAATTACTGCCAATCTCTACAACTCACTGGATGGGGAATAAGTGTTCTATTAGCCAAACAGCCATTATTATGGAGCCAGACCTTCACATTCCCCCTCATAGTCACTGTCATTGTGATATAGCCTCTTTGACCACATTTTCTCTCTTGTCCACCTCATCAGTGGAGGTGTCAGTTGTCTTGCTCACACAATAGACACTGTTTGCAGGTTCAAGACCCAGGAATGACCTTAAATCATTTAGCAACTTAGAAATAAAATGTTATGGGAGAAATATCATTTTGGCTGTTATTGTTGGGTTTACCTATTAAATATTTATTCCTAGAATTAAATATTTTAACTTTTAAACATTAACCATTTTTGGATGGCTGTGAGTAATGTATACCTTGCTGACATAAAAGAAACTCTTTATGAAAGGGATCTAATCTATTCCTAAAATGTATTTATGTCCAATGCATGGATCTCCAGCAGCTATGTATTTGATAATATGGGATGTTTTTATAGAAATCATTTGATTTAAGACCACTATGGTTATGTACAATCAAAGATGATTTTTCTAGGACCAATTGGTGAAGGAAATTAGATTTCAGTGTTAAGGACAAGACTTGAAAGCATAGTGAGTAGGCTAAGATACAGTGACAAAGAGACTCCAAAGTACAGTGAATTAAACAAGATAGAATTTTATTTCTGTTTCATGTAAACAGCCTCGAAGTACACAACGTAGGACTGGTTGGGCGGCTCTTCTATCCTCCGTATGTGGCCTTCATCTCTGGGTGCAAGGGGGCCGCTCCAGCTCTCACCATCAGAAGAAAGGTGGGGGTTTCCCTGGTGGCGCAGTGGTTGGGAGCCCGCCTGCCGATGCAGGGGACGCGGGTTCGTGCCCCGGTCCGGGAAGATCCCGCGCGCCACGGAGCGGCTAGGCCCGTGAGCCATGGCCGCTGAGCCTGCGCGTCCGGAGCCTGTGCTCCGCGACGGGAGAGGCCACAACAGTGAGAGGCCCGCGTACCGCAAAAAAAAAAAAAAAAGAAGAAAGGGGGCACAGGGGAGGACCCATGGAACTCACTGCCAATTCTTGTAAGAGCAAAACCTGGAAGAGACACACATCACTTCCAACCAGAGCCCATCAGAAAGAATTTAGTGCCATATGGCCTGCTTAACTTTAACTGTAGAAGAAATGGAGAATGGGCCCTGGGAGACAGCTAGCAGCCAGCCACAGCTGAATATTTTTCAACAATGTAGTTAACAAAGTGTATAAAGAACATCCCTAAATACTCCTTCAGTGATTTAAATGTCTACAACTTAAAATCCATAAATAAAGGTGGCCCTGTGGTGAGGTTCTCAGTTATCTTATTAACCGATCTGTGATCAGTCTCACTTTTAATGACATAAAGACATGTGTAGTGACTGAAGGTGGGGTTTGATTTGTTGCATTTGAATCTACCTATTAAAAAATCCCATAACATTATATAAACCTGATAGACAAAATAGAAAACAGTTCTTAAAAATCAAAGTGGTGTCCCACACTGAATCTATGAAAAACCAAATGCTACATCACATCTTTGGAGAATGTGTGCTTTCATGCTAAAACAAAACAGAGCTAAGACCATCATTGAGGTTTGTGGTGGAGAGGAGATACACACCTGAACTTGTCAATGAGCCTGTCTTGATTGTTCTTTAGGTGGTTTCAGCCCCTGAAGTTCTGTAAAGTTCCAACATTTGCACCGAGCATACTAGCTCTTCCAATATCTGCACTTACTTTTCTTATCTACTCACTCTTACTTTCTTTGTTGATTCTTCTATCACTAGTTTACAAGGCCTGAGAGGAAAGTGGATATTTTTAGAGATAGGTATGCACGCCTGGGATCAGATCTTAGCTCTGCTACTTTCACCGTGTATGTCGTTGAGCAAGTTGTTTAATCACTGTAATCTTTGGTTTCCTCAATATCAACCACATGGTGGTGTGGTGAGGACTAAAATATATCATAATAGCTACTGGCGTTGTGATAAGTGTTTTACATGTATTTTATATACATTATATGTATATACATTACCTCCTTTAATCCTTTTAGTAACTCTTTGAGATTGCTCTTATTATCTCTACACTGAAGGAAGGCAAGTTCAGAGGTTACACGAATTGCCCAAGGTCCTAGAGTAAGCGTAGAGGCTGGATTCAAATCCACATCCAGCTGACTTCCCAGCTTGTTTTACAACCTAATGAATTACAAGGAGTACTTACACAGACCCTGGCACATGATAGGTGCTGAGAAGAGCTAGTTCATTACATTGTTACCATAGCAACAACCAAAAAAAAAATAGAAGAAATATTAGATTCAGTGCCCTTAGGCCTAATACCTAATTGCCCTGATTTACTTTAGATGCCTAAGGACTTATTTATTTTTCTGGTTCTCTTAATATGTTCACCAAACATTTTTTGAATAATTTAATTTCTCTTTATGATACTGTAAAAGGATTGTTTAAAGACCCCGGAAGATCCTTTAAAGGTGGGAACCACTGTACAGAATTCAGGCATCTTCATTCTTGAAGCCTATTCATAGCAAACTTTAAATAAACCAACTTAAAACAAATGTCCATGGGAGTAATGCCTGGATTTTCAAGTGGGTGCCAGAAAGGAGCCAGTACATGTATTGACATTTAGAATGTCCTTAAGTGACCAACCAGGAAAAGAATGCAGACGCTCTGTTTTGCAAGTTTTTATTTAGCGATATGTGCACACACAGACACCCCCTGCACACGTGTGTGTGTTTTTGTGTGTGCGCGCGCACACACACACACACACACACTCTGCTCCTATGTCCATTCTCTGCTTGAAAATAATGAGGAACAGCACATCTCTAAATTAATTTGCTAGGACTGAGGGAAGACAGAAATAATTTTGTGAAACTCAACTTTAAATTGAAATTTTAAGTTCTAAACTCAGGACGTTTCTTTTTTGAACTCACCCTGGGAAATTTTTTTTTTATGTTTCCAGTTCTTTTAGATCAGCCTGAGATATGGGGTCCAGGCCAACCTATTAATCCAAGCACGGAGTCGCCAAAGTTAACAAGGCCTTTTCCCACTGGAAGTAAGTTATATGTCTGCTCTGTCTGGAAAAATAAGTGACTCATTTTACTGTCTGCCTGCATAGTGAAATTAGGCAACCCTTACAAAGTCTACATAAGCCAGTTTGGACTGTTTAACATTAAGAAGAGATGTTATCCTGATAAGCTTTAGAGTTAAAGGGACCTAGGACAGTTGGTTGAGACAGGAATAATATAATAAATAAAGTAGAATAAGTAACTTGGAATCATAGCTTCTTCTGACGTCCCACCGGCTCATTCATTCGTTCAATAGGTTTATGTAGGAGTGAAAAGCAAGTGAACTAAAGACCCTGCTATGCTCCAGGCATGGGCTAGCACACAACACAAAGCTAACCCAATCAGATAAGGTCTCTGCTAGTCCTACAGAACAACTGAGGCTGCAGAGAATAGAGAGGACACATTGAGAGGAAAGAGTCATAATTGGAGAACAAGAGAAATGATGCCATATGGTAGAGAGACGCTTAGACAGGAGATCAGGGCAAATTCATCTCAAAGCAAAGAGAGCCATCTTCTCCACATATTCCAGAATGCCCCCAACCCCTACTCCAGGTGGCTAGGGAAAGAAGTCCTGAAGAAAAAAGTGAACTCATCAAATCTACCCAATATAGCAGTGAGAGGGAAACATACATTTAAAGAAAGAATAAGAAAACAGTGTACCTGTTGAAATTCTTAACTTTGCCCACAAAGTGACAAGCCCAGTTCAGAAGGATGAGTCTCTGGGTTGGGGCTATAATACAATACTTTTTCTATCTCATGGATTTTTTTTAGCTATAATTTCGTCAAAGGAATCTGTTCGTTCTTCCTTGATCCAAATCATTTTGCTTCAGTCTTTCAAAAATATACCCAAATTTAAGACATATAACTTGAGAAATCTTTCCAGACTCCATCCAAGACATAATATCCTGACTCTATTAAAAACGCCTCCCCTGAGCCCCTACCCAAGCTGTTCTCATTGTCCTTGACCATAATCTGGACAGTAATTGCCTGTGACCATGATCTTCATTCATTCAGTAGTAAATTCCTTGAGGGCAGAGGCTCGTTGTAATCAACCCCATGTCCTTCATTCCTAATACAGGACATGGGACCTCATTGGTACTTGAGGCATATTGAACAAAGGAACGAATGAATGAAATGATGGTGTTATTGTTGTTACTATCTGACTTTCTCTTGACAAATTCTTATCATAAAATGGAAGAATCTGAATGAGTCCTGCTTCAATCCCTTAGCTTTGAACTTTAAAAAAGATGGATTGTTAATGGCTATTCCTTTTCCAATAGCGGAAGTATGAGCGAAAGCCCCAATCCTGCCTACCTAGGGAATACTGTGTAACTTAGGGAGAGTGTGATCAGCAATGCTTGGCTTCTTATCTCCTGGCAGCACCTCCACCACTGCCTCCAAAACACGTACCAGCCACCCCTCCCCGAACAGGCTCCCCCTTAACAACTGGACCAGGTAAGCTTTATTTTTTCTGTTCTGGGATGACGTGGCAATCAGCAGTGGCCCCGTACCTCAACATGCTCTTGATGTGTTGGAAGCTATAGGCTAGACTAAACATGAAACTGTTTGCTTTTAGTTTTATTGCCATTACATTTCACTACGTAGACTTCTTTTAAAGTATCACTCCCAGGTTTCAGAAAAGGGTTCACTTTCCTTACTCATTTTTTCTCTGTATAATGTTGTTGAACAAAGGCCACATTTACTTGTGAGATGGAAGGAAACAAACTCAATATCAAAAGTCATTGTTCAATTGACATCTCACTTCATTGGATCTCACTGTAATGATTTACAAATTAAAAGGCATAATTTGTATTGTTCCAAGAACCAATAAGTTTTTTTCTAGAATTAAAACTGTGTCGTCCACAATGATAATAGGATGGTTCCCGGGATATGCAGCATACAGGTAAGCTTGGGTGGTGGGGAATTTTTCCCAGTAGTTATTAAAGTATTTATTATCCCACGGCAAAGAGATGTGTAAGGATGATGAAATATGGCAAGGAATTGCTGCATGCCTTTAGACAGATAATTTCTAAGGCACATCTTTACCGTCTATTAAAATCAATACTATGTATTCCCTCAGTTTATAATCTACCTAGTCTTACTGGACTAGCAAGTCAAAAGCAGTAGTAGTTATTTTATGTGCCTGGGTCCTTAGATTGCAGTTCTTCACCACCTTTGGAATTCTATTGCAGCTTCATCCTTAGCTATTTATGCAGCCTGGTGAGTTTGATAGCTCCAGAGTGGGGTATTTATCAACAAGAGCAAATGCAAGACATAGTCATTTATGACATTTACATTGATTCAGACCCAACAGAGAGTCATCCAGAGTGTCACAGGTAAAGGTGTTTGCAAGTTCAAATCATTTTGGCCCCTTGGATTCCCATGAATGTGTTAGAGATAAATAAATCTACCAGCAACAAAATTATAAATATTGTGACCCATGCAAACTGCTATCCCATTTATCTGTAGCCTTGGAACCTTGAAGGTTAACTCTTTTCAAATGTGAAATATGGAAATACTAAGCCGGCTCTTATAGCTAGAAGCTTATTTAAAGGTAAAATGGCTTCTGCTCACGCCTTGCAATTATTTAGGTAACAATTTCTAATTTAAATGACCTCGGTTTAGTAAAAGGTACACTTCCTCACATTTCAATTGTTATCAAGTATTTCCTGCCAAGCTGTAGAGGATAGTTTTCATTTTTTCTCTTATTACTGATAAGAATTTAAAAGAATAGCTAATGCTAATATTTAAGCAAAACAGACTTTTTTGTTTTGCGACTTCAGATAGATATATATCAGTTATGCCTTTGATGTTAACAGGTTAGACTTGAGAAAAGAAATTATAAAGATGTTTTTATAATTTTCTTCCCTATTAAACAGGTATGTATGTAACAGTTCTAATAAGTAGTAAATGTATTCTCATTATCCTATGTGTGTGTGGTGTGTGGAGTGTATATGTGTATGTTTGTAAATATTCATGTGGGGCTATCTCTTTAAATAATCTTTGTGCTGTGTTTCTGGTGTGTTCAAGGTGGAGGATATACAACTAATTATGATGTGATAATTTTTTTTAACTAACAGATATTGTCATTAGTTTCACGAAACATTTTCATTTAATATGCCAGAGTAGACAATCTTTATCAAATGAGGGTGATTTCCAGCTATCAGTTCTTTTTCGGTTGTGTCCTCTGTATTTCAGTAGGCCAGACTTTCCAAAGGGACCTCCCTTTTGGAATTTCCAGTTCCAGAGCTTGTACACTTCTGTGAACCTAACACTGCCTTCTCAGAATGACCGCACTTTGCATGCCTGTGAGCAGCCTTGGAGGGCAGTCGCGTGCTCAAGTGCTTTCGATGACGGTAGAAGTAGCCAACTCAGGTCACCCCACACGAGGGTAAATAATAGCAAAAAAAGGCGATACTCATACTGTAGATGCAGGGAACTCTTCCCTTCCCTTCAACTCCAATCAAGATTTTCCATTGTGAAATAGGCCCACCTAGGCACCTCACAAGACAATCTATTTACCAGGCTTTGCCTCACCCCTCCCACTTCCCATACAAATAATTTTAACAAAGTCAATTAAATTTTAAAATCAACTACTTTAACCACAGGAAATGACCAGTCAGCCACAGAGGTCAAAATTGAAAAACTACCATCAATCAATGACTTGGACAGCATTTTTGGCCCTGTGTTGTCCCCCAAGTCTGTTGCTGTTAATGCTGAAGAAAAGTGGGTCCATTTTTCTGATACATCCCCGGAACGTGTTACTCCAGAGTTGACTCCAAGGGAAAAGGTGGTGTCCCCACCAGCTGCCTCAGACAACCCAGCTGACTCCCCGCCTCCGGGCCCCCCGGGCCCTCCTGGCCCCCCAGGACCTCCGAGTCCTCCTCGCAATGTACCATCGCCACTCAACTTAGAAGAACTCCAGAAGAAAGTCGCTGAGCAGGCCTTCATTAAAGATGATTACTTAGAAACAATCTCATCTCCTAAAGATTTGGGGCTGGGGCAGAGAGCAACTCCGCCTGCCCCACCACCACCCACCTACAGGACTGTGGTTTCGTCCCCCGGACCTGGCTCGGGCAGTGGTACGGGGACCACCAGTGGTACGTCTTATGTTTGAGTGTGCTTCGTGTGACCGGGAATGGCCGTGGCTACTGCAGTGTGAGCAACGCCCTCCTCCCGCCTGGCAGTTGGCTTTAGAGCTTCAGCCATCCCTCTTTTGGTGTGGGTGTCCTGTGCCCTGTGGCATGTCCTAGTCCATCGAATGCTCACGGTCATAGTGCAAGTCTGTGGATGTGTCCTGCCCTGCACTCGCAGCCCTTAGGAGTGCCCTGCCTTCCACCCTGCAGATAAGGTGTATATTTTTTAAAGAAAGCTGTGATGTCATTGTTTAGAATTCAGGAAAAGTTCTAGAAAGACAGGTTTCACAGCAAATGAGTTTCATGTTAAATGGCTGATTTCCTCATCAGATGCCTCCACGAGAGCCTTAGTTTGTTTGTTTTTGTTTTTCTCCGCTTTATTGAGATATAACTGACAAAATTGTAAGATATTTAAAGTGTACAATTTGATGATTTGATATACACATACACTGTGAAGGATTCCTCGCACAAAGTTAATTAACACAGTCCATCACCTCACATATTTACCTTTTTTTTTCTTTTTGGTGAGAAATTTAAGTTCTACTCTCTTAGCAAATTTCGGTCATTACAGTGTTATCAACTATAGTCACCATGTTATACATTAGATCCTCAGACATTATTCAACTTATAAGCTTATAAATCTATGTTTGTATTTTTTTCAAGAGTCCTAGTTTTTGTAGATGAATGCGTTTTCTTCTATTTTTTTTTCTGTTTATTTTCCTTATTGTGGGAGAACTATGTTAACTCCTCTAATTACTTCAGAGAAAAAGAAGTAGGGTTTGAAAAAGAGATTTTAGAGGACAGCAAAGAAGAGGCTGCCTTATTGCCTCCCCAGCCTAATCAAGCTGCCACTGAAACAAACTGCTCTCTGATGTCATCATTTGACATGCTCATCAGCCTATGAGGTCAACTCTAAGTATAGTGACAGGTGATGGAGCAGTTTATCAGAAATGTACATTTGGGGATTCTAAATGCAGATGTTGACATTGAATCTGATTTTTTGGTTTCCCCTATTTGAAGCTTCATTTTGTGCTCTCTAATTATGAAAGGTTGGGAACTACCAAGCATATCCAAGAAAGATCAAGATTTTTCTAATGCGTCTTCTGTATTATTCATTCCATTGGTGCTCATGTTTGTCTGACAAGATCCTCCAGCACCTTCCCAACTGTTCCTGTGGGTTTGGTTTAGGTTCCTTTGCAGGGGTGTCAAGGACTATTTGTTTTTTATTTTCTTTGAAAGAGGCGACCAAGTTTAAGTTATTTAGATCTAGTAAGAGACAGAAAGGAAAGGCATTTGTCTCTATTCTAATAGTCATCATTGCTTCTGCTTTCAATGGAGTATCTTTCAGTGCTTGCTCTGGTTTGCAAACTGCTCTGTGCTTTAAAGTGAGAGCATCCAAGCCGATCAAGGAGAGGACCGGAGAGTCACCTGCACTGCACACAAAATCAGTGTTTTATATCATTAGGTGTGCCCTTCCTCCACCAAAAAGGGAAAAGAATGCAGTACTAAAATTTAAGTTTGGGAAACTATGTTAAAGCAAAATCGGTAGGCTTCTTTACTATAGGACCTCTGAGAGCCATTATGTTGCCAATAAGAGCAACAGCTATAGTTTCTTGTCCTGGCTTCATGCCAAGAACTTTATGCACATCATTTCATCCTTACAACAACCCCATGAGGTGAATACTCTTATTTCCCCCATTTTACAGATCGAAAAACCAAGGCTCTTGGACGTTTAGTAATTTGCCCAAGTTACACAGCTGCAGATGGTAGACTTGGGATTCATCCTCGGGTCTCTCTGATCTCGAGCCTGTGTTCTCAACCACTGTGCCCTCCAGGCACTCTTGTAAGGTTTAGTGGCAAAATATCCGAAACTTATTTGAGACTGACACGCACCTGTACTGCACAGTGTCATCAAGATCACCAAAAGTCCTCTCCAAACCTACTCCTCTGTGTTCCTTTCTATAATTCTGGAGGGTTAGAGCCTCACTTCCACCGTCTATTGCTTTGTAGGTCTTTGGGGTTCTTACTTAACTGTAAAGATAATAAAGGGCCCCTAGGTAAAACCTTCAGTTCAGACCTCAACCCCAAAGAAGCTGGTTGTCCTCTGTCAAAGAGGGGCATGTTTCCATTGCCTTGGATGGGACTCTCTTTCCTGGGCCAGACTCTGAGTCTTCCGAAAGAACTTTTCAAGGAATAATGCCTTCTCTCCAGTGGCCCGGCCACTATGCTCTCCTCAAAGTAAACACCTTTGGTCGGGGGAGGGGAGCTTTGTTACTCACCCAGCTCCTCCAACACCTCCCACAAGGCTCTGGGAGATGCTTGTTTGATTGAATTGACCACTGAGCTAATGAGTGACGAGAGAAGCTCTAGCTTTCTTTCTAGAATCCTTGGGAGTTTTGTTGTTTTAATGTTTAGTTTCCATATTCTTATTTAAAATTACTTTAAAATGTTACCAGTAAAGACTATCAATTCTTAATAACTGAGCTGGAAAAAAACTATACTTTGCTGGTATTAAAGGATTGAATTTCTAAGTAGAAGACTGAACTGGGCCAATGAGGCTCATGAATAAATAAAACTGTGCACCATTATCTCCTTAATTAAGTCCCAGTTTATTTGCTTGTAAATCTTTTATTGATGAAATATACACAGACTGGCAGAGATGTAAATTTAGAATTAAAACAATAGGATACGGTCTCATGTTTTAAAGATTCGTAGTGCTTATCACTACCTGCTTCTTAAAACTTAACTTGATGGGAGTAACTCTTCTTGTATACCTCAAACTATATTTAATTAGATACCACTATGCCTACTTTAAAAATTTCATTCACACCGAGATGACTGCCACTGACCAAGTTTTAGACAGTACTCAGGCCTCGTGAATCAGAAGAGTTACCTGCTATTGAAAAGGTTGGAAGCTAAGAATTTGCTCCAAGAACTTTAATTTCCTTATGGCAAAAGTTTAAAATACATAGTTTGGCCAACACATTGCTTTATTGGAATGCAGGCACTGATTCTTGGCAAAGGCTATCTCTTCTCCTATGTGGGCTGTGTGTGCCCAGGGGATGGAATGGGGAAAGTGTTTTCTTGGCCTGCAGCAAGTTTGGAGGCCAGGGAAAGAGGTGTCCGTAAAGATAGACCGTTCAGTGCAACATTTCCCGACTGGGGAAACTAAAGCAATATTAAAGCATGTTACACACAAACAGACACACACATACAACCCCCCATAAGCAAATAACTTTGAGCTACCTGGGGTTGAATTAAACAAATATATTGCCTAACTACATGTCCAATATGGAAGCCACTAGGCACATGGGGCTATTTTAATCTTAATGGTAATTAAATTAAAATTAAAAATCAGTTATTTAGATGCAGTAGGCACAATTCAGTGCTCGGTGGTCACATGTGGCTAATGGCTATCTTATTGGACAGCACTTGTTCCAGAACATTTTCATCACTGCAGAAAGCTCTGTTGGACAGTATTGTTTTAGGGCTTTTAATGGGCTGGTCACCAAAAAAGAAACGCAGTGTGAAACCATTCCCACATATGTTTAACACTTTCTTCAAAGCAATGGTATAATTGTGTCCTAAGGAACACAAGTTGGGAAAGACTGATTCTTTACATATTTCGAAGTGCATATATTTTAATTCATTTGATTCTCCTCCACAACATTGTGATGTATTAGCCTCATTTTACAGATAAGGAAACGGATGCTGAAAGATAGGACTTGCCACCGTTACAAAGCAATAAATAGCAAAGCCAGTATCTCTCTGACCTCAGGTCTGTTGGATTCGGTTTACCACTTCTCCCCCCCACTCCCCTCCCCCACCCACGAGCACACACACTAAAAGAGAGATGAACGTTGAAGTCATCCTTGTGAGGTTCTCATACCAAAGCTATGATCGAACTCCAGGTTGACAGCAGTCAATGGTTGCCAACTTTTTTGAACTCACAAAACTCAAATGATGTACATGTGATTTTTAAAGTTAAACAATGTTGTCCAGTTATTTTCCAGCATTGTTCTTGGGAATAAACACTGCTTGAAGGGAAAATGAAAGTATAATTGAAGGTAGAAGAATGAGGATAGAGATGTACAAATAATAACCCTCTATATTCTTGCAATACAAAATAATTGTGTAATCTCACAAAATCGTGTGAAGCCTAAGTACAGTTGTGAAATACTCTTTAGGCCCTGACTACTCTCTGCTGAATGTGTGGGTTCTGTCAAGCAGGTTTTGCTTCTTAAACACTACCTTGGTGTCTTCTAACTGCACAATGAATCAATGAAATCAATTCAGTAAAGAAAAAGTGAGTAAAACAGTAAAGAAAAAGTGCCCCAAAAGGAAAAGGAAACCAGTTAACTAGTCACTTTTTTCCTTGCTTCTAGTTGTACCTGTATCAAAAAACAATCTTTACCATCATCAACGGCCTTCCATTTGTGTGGTATTTTATAGTTTAGTAAATACTTTAATAAGCATTGTCCATTCCAATTGTTACAACCCCTTTGCAAAGTAGAAACATGTCTTACTTTTTAAAACAGGAAGCTGAGGCTCAGAGAAGTCAAGATCCCACAGCTGATAAGAGGTGGGCAGGGCCAGAACTCAGGTCATCTGACTTTTCATCAGTTTTTTCAGTATTCCACACTGCCTCAGTGACAACTCCTTACTGGTTTTCCAAGTATTACTGAAACTGGATTTTAAAATTTCCCTTCTAGAACTTGTAAGAAAAGGATAAGCAGCTGACCTTTTCCTGAGATTGACTCAGAAGACTATTTCTTGGAAATAGACCCATGGATAGACATTTTGACCCACTCCTATAGCATGGTTTTCCAGCAAAATAGAACCCTCAAAAAAGCTCCATAAAACTTCCTGACAAAGACTTTGCTGTGTAAAGATTTATCTCCCATCTCTTTGCTGTCACTTCTGTTTTCTGAAAACATCCTGGGTATAAAGAAAACTTTGTAGTGGGACCTGTCAAAATATACCCTATTCTTTTATTCAGAGAAGATTAGCCAAAAACTAAGAATATTTATTTTGAGAGAAAAGTATGCAGTCTGTCCATGCGAAAACAAGACCTTTGTGCAAAATATGGGGCTAAGGTCCACCTAAAGCTACAAGACACTGCATTTAAAAGCTCAGGCTTTGTAGTTACATAGACCATTTGAGCTACGTGACCTTGAGCAAGTTACTGAATATCTCTGAGCTTTACTTTCCACTGAGATAGTAGAAGTACCTTCCTCCAAAGCTTATTGTGGGGATAAAATAAGATAATGCATGTAAAATGCCTAACATAGATACTGGCCCAATAAAATAAAAAGCGAGTATACAATAAAAAGTTGGTAGTGGTGGAGAGGAGGTATCAGTAGGGATGGGTGGTAATAATTAGTAGGGTTTCGCACCAGTGAAACTACACTTAGAATAAACAACACAGAGAAACACAACGCACTCAACATTTCAAATTGTTTAAACAAAGGAGCAAGATTTTCACCTCCAGGACATGCCTAAGATGGGAGCAGATGCTGAGGTGATGGGTTTTGCTGCCCAACTCCAAAGCTCCTTGAGAATCTGAAAATCTGGACATGGAGGTGCTGGTCTAGGATTCTCCAGAGAACAGTTTTCTGGCATGTTGGAGGGGAGGCTAGGTGGGGACAGATATTTTCCTGGGGCACAATTTCTTAGACTTTTCTTGGAGTGATTTGATACCTGTGCTTCTAACCAAAGTGAAAAAAACCTCAGGAGTAGTTGGAACTTCTCTGACTGAACAAGAACAGTTGGAATATTGATTTGACTTTCTTAAGGTTGTTAGCCAAGTAGTTTACCCGTGTATCCTGGACAGATGACTGAAAACAGGCAGACCCCCGAGTCTAGAGACCTCTCTGGTGTGCTCATCAGCGTGCATGCCAACCTCTGTGTGTCCTCTGTGTTTCACATGCTTGTCATTGACAGCCAGAAAAGTAAATCCAAGAGGCTCTTTTAAAAATCATCACAAAAATCATCGCAGGCAACCTCTACACAGACAGATTCCTACGTAGCCTCCTTTGAAAAATAAAATCCTCTAAATTCAATGTGTTTCTGTTAAGATTCTACACACAAAGTACGCACGTACCATCTAATTTACTTTCTTATATTTTGTCCTTTGCTTACCATCAAGTGTTTGCTTACATTTACGAAGTTAGCACTCATATCTTGAAGCACAGTAAGAAGGATACTTCTCTTCTGCGTTTTATATATATAAATATTTATATACATATACACATATTTATATATATGTATATATACATATAATGTGAAAAATCTTTTTTTTTCAAGTTCTAACCTCCATTTTCATCTTGGACATAAATAAATTCTGACTATGCAAAAATCAAGAGAATTTATCATAAGTTTGGTGTGTGCCATGGTCAAAATGAAGGATACCCACCCACCCAGCCAAAAGAGTCTTAAGAATATATTTTCTGTCACAGGGAGTAATAAAAGGATTTACCTTTCACTGGGTGTCACATGACAACAAAAGGCAACGAGCTTCAGCTTCTGCCATCAACCATAGTTCAACCTAGTGATTTTTTTTCTTTATTGAAAAAAAAAAAACAAAAAAACCCCCAAACCCCATGTGCTACAGAGTTGACTGTACTAACTGCTGAGGTGAAAAAAATGGCTGTGATTGACACTGTGTCAGGGAATGGGGAAGGTGGGATGCAGTGATGACAGCACTTTTGGCCACCTGCGTTCCTAGCCACTTTTAACACCAGCTTGTTTTTCAGGTGCATCATCCCCTGCTCGGCCAGCCACCCCCTTGGTTCCTTGCAGCACCACGACCCCACCTCCACCTCCTCCCCGGCCTCCGTCTCGGCCAAAGCTACCTCCAGGGAAGCCTGGAGTCGGAGATGTGGTATGTTCCCTTCTGCCCTGGCCTGCTCAGAAACATCCAGTGGGAATGAGAAACAGGAGTCCAAGTGCCTGAACGTGGGTCATCTCAACTTCAGGTCTAAGTCTTACTTACAGTGCTTGTACAAATGGCCCTGACAGGTGACATCTGAAAGACAGTCACTGCAATCAGAGTGTACATTTCAGTTGCCCTCAAATCTCTACCATCTTTCAGGCCAAGGTCGAAAATAGTAGGAATAGGATCCTGGGGCCCTTAGTTCTTCTACAGTGGGTTTGATGAAAATTAAGATAATAATGCTCAATTGTGCTAAATCCTTTAGAATGGGAGGTATTTCCTTTCACCGTATTTCTCTGATTTCGGAAGATTCCAAGGGAGGGCAAGTCCTGATTTCTGTCCCCAGACTACAGAGAAGTTACTGGTGGTAGGCACACTATGTGAATATAAAGGAGGGTGGTATGACCCAATGAGTTTTTTCTAGACGTTTCTTGCATCATGTTTTAAGGCTGAGGGGTGGGAAACATTCTGTGTGAACAATTAAGAGACTTCTGGCAGAGGTAAATTTCTTTGGTATCTGCACACAGGAGTCACAGACTGGCGATGTCCCTCCTATCTAGTTTAGCTAGCACAGTACAGTATTCTGTATTCAAATATCTTTCAATGGGTATAAGCTCTCACATTATGTTACTTGCTTAGTCCCTGGGGGCATAAGAGGCCATCCTCCTGAAACGTCACTGACCACATCCCAGACCTCAGCTTCTCTAAATGTGATGTTCCTGTTGAGTGTAGCGCATTACGGTTGATGGTTCCTCTAGCTCCATCCACAAGCTCCTGTACAGATATAATCAATTTCAGTGTAAAAATGGTGCCACCTGTTCTCTTTTAAGAACCTGAGTTGTGGGCTTCCCTGGTGGCGCAGTGGTTGAGAGTCCGCCTGCCAATGCGGGGGGCGCGGGTTCGTGCCCCGGTCCGGGAAGATCCCACATGCCGCGGAGCGGCTGGGCCCGTGAGCCATGGCCGCTGAGCCTGCGCGTCCGGAGCCTGTGCTCCGCAATGGGAGAGGCCACAGCAGTGAGAGGCCCACGTACCGCAAAAAAAAAAAAGAACCTGAGTTGTCATATCTGGGGCCGGGAGACGCTAAAAATATGGAGGGCAGACCTGTGAATCTAACTTTCCATTTCTTTTCTTCTCCCTGCAGCCCCGACCTTTCAGCCCTCCCATCCATTCTTCCAGCCCTCCTCCGATAGCACCCCTAGCCCGGGCTGAGAGCACTTCTTCAATATCGTCCACCAATTCCTTGAGTGCAGCCACCACCCCGACAGTTGGTAAAAATTATCTCCTCTATTCTAATCTGTTTGTAGTTTTGACTGGCTGTTATTTATGATCTGAGAACCCTAATGCCTTGTGTTTCTGATCAAAATTGTTTTGCTGTGTGTTTTGCTACTATCATCTGACTCTTCTTTTAAAAGCACCTTCTCAGCAAAGAAGGCAAAGTGCTTTAAGTTAAGCAAATAAGCAAATAAAAGAATGTGAACATCTGTGTTTTGCAGGAATTCTCTTATGCTATTTCCATGCAGAGCTATTCATAAAAGTAAAGACGAAATCGTCAAATAAGATCCTATAATTTAGATATTATTTCTTCTAATGAAAATAGTCTCCACTGAGGGGGGAATGTTTTTTTAAATTCCAACCGTGTAACCCATCAGAAATCACAAAATTTAGAACTTTTATTTTCTTGAAGCTTTCATTTCTTCATCACTTTGGTTCTCCTTATGTTGACAGATGGTATAAACATGGGCACTGTGGGACGTGAGAAAACTTTTCGACATTTTTTGTAGTGCTTTTCAGTGATGTGCGGTCAAATTTTCCCCAAGAAATAAGTCATTGCTGGCATTTTCAGTAAAAGCCTTTATGCCTCTTTCTTTATGGTGTGATGAAAGTGAAGAGTTGAGAATGGCTGCTCAGCTGGATGGCTTTCCCAGGTTGAAATGCCTCTCTTTGCCTGGAGCATCTTCCCCCTTCCCAAGGCGGTCTCTGTCTACACCTCTTTACCCACCTTCCATAGCTCCTGCTACCTCTCTCGTGTTTGCATGGCATCTCTGACCTGGGCTTTGTCTTCCTTTATTGTCTGAATGCCCTCCAAGTCTCCCATATTATAAACCAGCTGGCTCATGCATGTGCTCTTGCCAAAAAAGAGCACACTACAGAGTTGCCCGTGTGAGGAGTAATTTGATCAAAGCCTGAAGCTCTCCTGGAGAAGAAATCCCTCTTTTCCCAGGGAAATCAGTTAAGATGTGCCTCTTAGGCCCCCAAAGAGAATTTCGACCATATCACATGCTCTACAGTTTTAATCAGATCAGCCCCAAAGAATTCTTCAAATTTGGTGAAAATATAGCCAGCTATCCAATTTCATATGATTCGTTAACAGACAGATATTTAACATCATTTATATAACCATGTCTATTCTTTATCTGCATCATCAGCTGGGGCAATTCAGGGCTCCCTAATTTTAGATGCCTATTAGCTAGTTTCTCTCTGGGTTTTGTTGTTGTTGCTGTTTTGTTTTGTTTTTTTCCTGTAACTTCCAACCTTATTTTTGAACTCTTTTTTTTTTTTTTTTTTTTTTGCGGTTTTTTGCGGTACGTGGGCCTCTCACCCTTGTGGCCTGTCCCGCCGCGGGGCACAGGCTGCGGGCGCGCAGGCTCAGCAGCCATGGCTTACGGGCTCAGCCGCTCCACGCCATGTGGGATCTTCCCGGACTGGGGCACGAACCTGTGTCCCCTGCATCGACAGGCAGACTCTCAACCACTGCGCCACCAGGGAAGCCCTAACAAAGTTTTTATACATGCTGTATCTCCTTGTTTTCTTATGTATATAAGTAAAGTCCATATTTTATCATAAACAAAATAATGAATATGGTGATGATTACCTGATATTTCCTCCTTCACCCTAAGTGTTTATTTAAGTCTGTGAGTGATTTATCTCACATCTTGCTTTCTCTTGGTTTTCATAGACTCCTTTGACCCACTGAATAAAGGACAGGGACTCCAGGCACGTTCCCGAACAAGAAGACGACACAGAGATGGCTTCCCCCAGCCCAGACGAAGAGTAAGCAGTAGCTTAATTTTTCTAACATTTTCTTTTCTTTGTTGTTTTCCAACCTTGTATTTTTGTCCTTTTGTTTTTGTTTTTTTGAAGTCAAAAACCATATCTTTTATTTCATATTTCTTCAGGAGGGACTTTTTATTTTGTTTCTATAATCAAAGGATTTTTCTTGGCCTCTCCCGCCGCGGAGCACAGGCTCCGGCCGCGCAGGCCCAGCGGCCACGGCCCACGGGCCCAGCTGCTCCGCAGCACGGGGGATCCTCCCGGACCGGGGCACGAACCCGCGTCCCCTGCATCGGCAGGTGGACTCTCAACCACTGCGCCACCAGGGAAGCCCTGAACTCTTTTTAATACTCTTGATTGCTACAGCCTTTTCCCCTTCTCCTGCTCTGTTGTTTTTCTGTTGTTTTTTCCTCACGGTCATTTGTTCCACTCACTCTCTGTGATTTTCCTGGTGGTTCAGAGAGGAAAGTAAGGATAATAAACTGTCACTCAGAAAGCAGACCTCAAGTGACCTCAGATGACCATCTAACCTATTCCTTCAACTCATTGAGATTCATAGAGAAAATTGCACACACAGAGCATTTGACCTGTGGCCATGTTTTGTACCATGTGTTCTCATGCTCCCTGCTGCAGAAATCTCAAATCCTGGCCAGTGACTCTGATTCTTAACACAGCTAGTATGCATTCTTTTAAGATGAACCACAGAGGGGCTAAAAAGAGAAAAAAGCCACCTGAGAGGCTGGTCACATTGCTTCATTGCTGAGGAGCATTCTGATTTTATCTGTTTGGGTCTGTTATTTGTGTTTAGTTTTCATCTTCCTCACTCTCTTGTTCTTTATTTCCTGCTGCTGTGGGTCCCCCGACAGCCGTTTCTCTCTGAAGTAAATACATTGTCAACGACCGCCCAGCGGCACCTTGTGTAGTGTTGTTTATCTCTTTTTGGAGAGGATGTGCTTTGGCTGTTCAGCACTAAGGTGCTGACTGTTCATGACTGCCTTGGAACATCAACTTAATGTAATCAGATGGCTTGGGGGAGATAGAATTTCAGCAGCAAATTCCTGACATCGATGGCTCAATATTTCCCTCCCTCCGCCAAGATACTTTTCAGACATTTCCTGTGACACTTGTGCCAAAATTGGGACATGTGTGGCAGAAACTGGATACTTATTATTTGTACTTGCTTATTGCAAAGTTTAATATAATTCAAGGATTAAATTTTTAAGAGCATGTCTGATCTTCCTACACAACAATTCAAATAAGAATTCGCTCGTGCCAGACTTTGGGTGTACAATCTTTTTCATGAGACCCGTGATTATAAAGTAGTAAATCTGATGCCACAACTGAAAACAGGACTTTCTGTGCATTGTCACATTCAAATAATGAAGAGTCCCTTTGCAACTGTATGTCACTGAATTTAAGTTACCTTCAATTGGAAGATGCACTATTATTTTTATATGACTGAGAAAGGGCGGAGAAAGCTGCCAGTTGAGGTAAGGTGCAATACTTTCTTATCGTATTGATTTTAAGACCCATCCCAATCCCAGAGAGGTTAAAAAGTACACATAGTAGAATCAATGAAATACAATAAACTCCTTTTGTACTGAACAAAGCTCACAGGACCTTCACTATTTGATTTGGGGGGGAAGAATCCTATTAATGTTATGTGAATAAAGAAAGTGTTTAAAGTAATTCTATTGTAAGAAACAAATTCCTAGACATTTAGAGATAGAGATAAACAGGGAGTTATCTCTAATTGTATATATCCAATTTATTATTTGTTTCTTATTTCTATAGGTGATACTCATTTTTTTCGATGTTTGCAAAACCCTCCTTTGGTACCCCAATGCAAAAAGACCACCATGAAGACAATTTTTCTTCATTGCTAAATTCACTATGAATTATATTCCTTCACTGTTAATTATGTATTTTTAAATTACATCTTTAACATCCCAGGAATCTGTAATGAATGAAAGGTAATCATTTACGGGCACCAAAGGAAGCATCACATGGACTTTGATGCTTCCTTTGGTGTAGAGCTTTGAGCAAAAGTGATTTGTATTCAGTACAAGAATATTAACCATAGAATTTAAAACTTAAAATATTTCCTCCAAGTCTTTGTCTCTCTAAGCTGGGTGGCAATTCTGACTTAGATAAGTTTTTTTAAAAATATATATCTGTATTAACATCAATTATTCTGGACAAAAAGAAAGACCTTTGGAGGTGGATATTCTTGATCCCAATTTTAAATTCTCACACTTTAGTATGTTTTTCCTTCTGCCTTTTTTTTTTTTTTTTTGGAAAAGCCTGTCTCGAGTACTGACTTCCCCATCTCAGATCAATCTGAGGCAATTTCCATGGTTAGTTCTTAAGGAAATTTTTCTTCTGTACTTGATTTGAGTGTTGCCCTTATTTAAATTAAGCACAGAGCTATGCAACCACCCATTTTTTAAGTTCTCTGATTTATTTAGTATGTTTTCTTCTAAGCGCTCAATGTCCACAACCACAATAAAAAATGAGAGCCACGCTGTTCAACTCTTACGAACCATTCTTTTGTAACTTCAGCTCAAAGAACAAATGACAGTATTGGAGGGTCCTCATTTTAAGGAAATTGTAAACAAAAAATTAGTCCTTCAAAAGAAAGGAATATTCTCCACCATTCCCCACTAATAGGTATGAAAAGGCACTGTTACATTCAGTTACTGCCAGTGTAACTTTTTTGTGTCCTATTTTCTGGAGATATTATGTGGTATCCTTCTTAGGGCCAGTTCTTGTTCCTCTCCTACAGATATTATAGGAGTTGCATTCGCTTATTCTAGCCACCAAGGAAGCCACATATATATTACAAACTGCTTGACAGGTGCTATCCTAGAGCCTTAAGAATTGACAAAGAAATAGTTTCCCTGCCTTATTCACTAAGTCTAAGGAGGCAAACTAGTAGAATATTTTCCAAGAAGCAGAGTTTTTGAAATAACTTTACTACCCTCATCCATTTCCTCATCTTACTTCTCTACGTTCTAGGGAAGATTCTGCCTTACCGGTCTTTGTACAGAATTTATTCAATTTTCTATTAAAGCTAAAGTAATACCCTTCAGACGTGTGGCATTGATTGATCTAAATCACATAGAATAAAACTTCAATTGTCTACATTTGTTTGTTGGTGAGGAGGGAGACCGTGTACAGAGATCCAGAACGGTTGGGATTCAGAGCAACTGTTGTGACCAGTTTACAAAGACATTTGGCCATGCCTGATACCATAGCCAAAGATGGAATTACAATAATGCTGTTCAAAATTAACAATCCATAACTACCAAGTACAGGTGCAAGGCAAATTGAATTTGGATATTGATGAAGTTGAAATGGGATACTTCATTCAGGAACCTCAGATTCATACTGTTGCATTTTTATGGTCTCATTAAAAGCTTCCTCTTTCCCCAAGGGGAGGAAGGTGCATGCTGGGTGATCCCATTGAGCTGTCAGCGCTCTGTCCGGAGGTTCTGTTGATGGATATATGTCCAGCCACTTGAGAATTGTGTCTGAGTGAAATACACCTGCACGAGTCAATTATTAATGATAGTGCTTTTAACAACTCCCTGAAAAGGTGAGGGTGTGATTTCTTCCATGGAGCTGACTTCAGTGAATTCACAGATGCTAAACTCTGGCATTTTTTAGATTTCCATTTCTTCTCATAGGCTCATCATGAAATAAGCACATCACTTTTTTATACCCTTTCCATAATCTCAGTGTCTTAGGTTTTGTTTCCTTTTCCATTGAAATCATTCCTGTGTTTCGATCAGTAAAGTGTGTTGCTTGATTTCATTTGAGATTTGTATTTGTGTTTTTGTTTTCCATTCCTTTATATTTCTTTGGTTCGTAGTGTCAGAAGCTGATGTTTTTTATGACAAACTGCCCTCGTTTGAAAGGCGCTGTGAAACGCCCGCAGGTATGGTGCTAGCCGAGTGACCTCTAGATATCTAGACTTTAAAACTCCAAGCCATTATGCCATCTGAATGCTAAACTTCATGGACATGCTCCTCGCCTCATGAGTGTCCAGTGCCGATCAGATGCACCGTCTCTTTACTGCTCATCGTGGAACTCATGCCACTGAAATGTTTTTTGAGTGAACATTTTATAAAGCAGCAGGTTGCATGACAGTTTCTCAGTGAAAAGGTTCAAAAAAGGTGAGATGCTATTGCTTTGTGAATTTACAAAAGGAGGAATAATTTAACTGCTCAGAATTACATGTCCAGTGACGGCTTTTTAATTAAAAATATAGTAGAGCACTGTTAGTAATCTTGTTTTTTCTTTGGTACGTAGGTAAAGGGTGTTTTGTGTCTGGATGCCTAAGGTGATTCCAGGGGAGGGGATGGAAGAAATATGACATCTTCCATGAACTTTCAATTGATAATGCAATGCTGTTGTCATTGAAAACCTCAGCTAAGTTTTATATAACCTGTAACTCCGAGTTTATCTTTTTGAAAACATAGAAGGGGATGACATTGAAGATGAAATAAATACAGCAATTGCTGAATGACAGTTTGGCCCAACTAGTGCAGTTAAAATATGCTGACGCCCCTGCATGGCCAGGAAGACATCTGCTCCATGTGCACCAGCACCGAGTACCAAGCTACCAGCAACATGTGCCCATCCCTTTAGGCCTCCATAGCTTTGCTTTTGCTTTCTGTTTCCCGAACTGAAAACAAAATAATAATAATAATAGATTGCCAGCCTTCCCTTTTTCCTGCACGCTAACGGCATGCAGTGAGATTAATGACCTGCTCTGTAACTCATACTGTGTCCTTCTCTCTCCCTCTCCTTAACCTTTCCCATCCCGCTTCAACTCCTGGCCATACAGAGAATGAACAGCCTTCCCTCGTTTGGTTTGACAGAGGAAAGTTTTATTTGACTTTTGAAGGTAAGTAGTACATAGCATACCAGATTCTAATTTCTCCTCCCCTCGTGCTTTTTCCCCATTCACATTTTTAAATTCCAATTCTCTTCAAAAGACCTGGTCTCACTTTCTATATAAAAATGCTATGGCTACTTCGAAAATATTAAATACTAAAGAAAATATTCCATGAATTTGGTTTGTATGGGATCTTCGATTTTTTCATATTAAAAAATGAAAGCTAACTTGCAGTTAATATCGGTTACTTAATTAACTGTGTTAAATTGAAAAAAAACAAACACCTTTTTTCGGCAAGGAACTTAACTCTGTCAACCAGGGCTCTTTCCTAACTCTTTTGCAAATGCAATGCAACAAATATAAGGACATTTTTGGTTGGAATTGGCATTTAACTTTGCTTTGGATAATTAATATTTCAGAGACAACATCCACTATTGTAAACTGTAAATGTGTAAATATTCTTATGACAAGGAATGCTGCATGGGAGGTCAGAAAAGTGAGGAAAAGGAAAAATGTATTTTAGTAAGTTCTATTTACATCTTCTGAAATGGAAATTGAAACTGGAATGACTAGTAAAATGGACAGCTACCACTGGACTTGCCATTTTAGAAGATGAAAGAAAATATACGTAAATATAATGTCAGATATCTAACCTCAATGTTGGATAATTTGTTATATTCTGTATTAAGGATTAGCATTTCTGTTTTATATTTAAATTCTAAATCATTTTAACAGGCCAAGTATTTGATAAAATGGCCTGTTTAAACTATTGTATAGGAAAAATTAAGTAGTTCAACTTAATTAATGGACTATCTTACACATATCACTTAAGCCTCTGCTTTCTACGATTTTAAATAGCTAAGTTTATCTTGGGGTAAAACGTTGGCCAAAAAATATTCTACTCTAGAATTGAACCTAAATATTGAACGTTTTATATTTCATGACAACAAAAAGAACTTTCTTAACTTAAGTGTGTGTTTTAGCACAATTGTAAAAAATCAGAATGACTGATACAGATTTTGAAGTAGTTTCTGTGGTGTGGCTTTTCTCTCTTAACAGTGACTTTTCCTTACAAGATGGTCCCAGAGATGGAAGTCCTTAGCTTGGAGTAGCTTGGGTAGCTGCAGGAAATATTGTCTGATTTAAAGCTTCCCAAATACTTGATGTCTGTCCTGGGTCAGGCAGAGAACAGGTGGATAGGCAGTCTTTAGGGGAAGATGCATATTTTCCACATGATGTGAGAAACCTTCGTTGCCTCGGGCCATTAATTTTGTGATAACCAAGAAGCAAAATCCACAAACTTATGACCTGCTAAACTTTCTCTTCGAATCAGATGGAATTAAAAAGTGCCCAGGTGTCTTTTTACTGATCAGCACATCTCAAAGCAGAAGCTACGGTTGAATAGGTTGGAGAGCCTGACTTATAGCCAATACCTGCATACATAAAGGCCCTTTCTCTGGTTCAGTCTGGCCACAGTAGAAATTGTAGTTTACTCTGCTTTAACCAGGAAATTAAGCCATATGCTACCGGACACCTTCAAGTAACATCTGGGGCTCCAAAAAATATATTTCTTAATTTTTTGTTGGTGTGGTTTGTTTTGGCTTTAGAGTATCTGTTGGTTGGTTTGCTTGTGTTTTGGTTTGGATTTCTTTAAACAGAGAGAGGTAGACTTTTTCTGAAGATACCAATCTAAAGAGAACTTTTGGTTGTTGGTTTGTTTGTTTTTAAAATCCACATCATCAATCAAATATAAGTATTAATAAACATATGGAATAACAATGTGAACCCCTTTTTTTCTTTTTAGGAAAAGAAAATATTTGTTAGTAGATTTTGGGGTATCTAAAGTTGGTAACATTGCCATTTTAATTGGTAAGATCCAAATTCCTTAAGCATCTCAATTTGAGCCAAGAGAAGTCATACAAGAAAGAGGTTGAATAGAAATTAATTGGAATCTCTAGTTCTGTGTTAGCTTCATCTTGGACTTTGCACAAGGCTGGAAAGTACAGGCAAGGCTTCTTAAGGGACTGTAGGAGCAGCCATTTCGTATATGTGTCCCTAGTCTTCTCATCAAGAAACGCTCGTGCAGATGAAAATATGTTACAATGAACTTCAAGAGAAGACTTAAGAGAAACTAAAAATGACAACTTACCCCCGGAACTAAAAATGACACAAGGATGGCTACATTTTAAGAATGGAAAACTTTGTTTTCATCATTTATGTACATTAGTCTCAGGTAGTTTCAGCTAGTGCAACCTGGAATGATTTTTAAATTTTCTGCTGTGATGATAAAGCGGCATAGAAACCGTGACATGTTAAATTGCCTTGAGAATAGTGCCCCTACCCAAATTTAAAACTCCCAAAAGACTGTCATTCAACATGTTTTATTGAGTAGCACTTTTAGTATATTCTTCTAGGGCACTCTAGCTTTACCCACATTTGTTATTATTAATGTTAATTATCATTATGTTCAATTCTTTATTCAGGGAATGCAGAAGAGGAAGAAAGACTCCCAGCTCAAAATATTCACTTGTTCTAAATAGCTTTGAAATTATTATTTGTTGGCATCTAAATAGTGTTTCTATCACGTTCAAAACCTTAGCCTGTCTTATCCATTGCTTTGTTCTTACAGTGCTCTAGGCATTGTGGTTACCCAGTGAGTGTTTGAGTCACTGACCAATCAACCAACTCACTAATGAACATTGCCTTATGAACTTATGTGGAGATAACTTGAGATGCTTCACACCTCCAAATTTAACTTAACAAGAGAGATAGGAAAGCATTAGATGATAGTTCTAACTCAGAAGAGTTCCAAAGCGTGTCTTAGTGGTTTACTTTTATAAACAATTTCATTTTTAAAAAATTCACTGAAATTTTAACCTATTTAAGTTGAGCTGAAAAAAAATGGTGAAGGTTACGAAAGGTGGTAACTGTTTAAATTCATTCATCCAGGAGTATATCCAACTGAAACTATCAAGTATTCTTCTGAGATGGAAGGAAGGGAAAGATATTCCCATAACAAGTAGAAGATGTGACTGTTAGACATTTGAATAATTCTGTAGAGCATTCGAACATCAAGATGTTTCCAGAAATGTGCTGTCCCTCTCTTTGTTTAACTTATTTAACTACAAAATCATCTTGTATCTGGTAATGGAAAAAAGATGACCTACAACCATACATTCTTGAGTGTCACCTCTCCTCTGTGCATACAGCCACTTGCACTCTCCTCTCGAGACAGCTCCGTGCTCCCATTTACTAGTCTGACTCCCACCAACCTTTGGGAATGTCATGTCCTTAGCAACACCCTTCTCTGCATTCCCAGGCTCTCTCCCAGACTCGCCCACCTGTTTCCTTTCCTGCATCCCAGCTCTCTCCAGGGGCCATCTCTTCTCCTCTAGCTCTCTCCACGGAAAGTTCCTCAGTCTTCTGTGGGCCCTATGTCATGGGACTACGAGTTCTCCCAACTCCCCATTGCTACTTCCAACTCCCACTCCCCACAGTGAAAAGCAACTGTCTGCTCATTCTACCTTTTACTTATGGCCGCGTCCACCACTGCGTCCACTACTGACTACGGAGCATTTCTCTGCATTCATCTACAGGCTTAGGGGTGCTGGCAGCCCCTTTTCACCCTCTTCTCCACCTCACTCCCTAGCTTCATTTTGTGTCATAGATTCGATGTGGATGATCCACCCAACACCCTCGCTCCAGGGCTTCTTGACTTCTTCAGTTCCAATAAACTTTCCCTCCACTCATTAACCCACACCTCTGGCCACATCTTGGAAATTGTCCCTACTGACAAGTGTCATTTTGGCTATTTCAGAACTAACCATGTGTCCCCCTTCCTATACTCCTATACAATGATTCATGCATTCAACAAATATTTATTGAGTACTACTGTGTGTCAGCACTGTCCTAGGCACTCCCCCATAGGGAACAAAACAGGAAAAATTCCCTGTCGCCATGGAGCTTACATTTTAATGTGAAGAATCAAAAATAAAAAGATAAACAAGGAAAATTTACAGCGTAAGTCCTACAGAAAAAAAATAAAATAGGGAAGGAGAATGGAACATATTGGGGGTGAAAATAAATAAATAAGAGGACCTGAGGTAATAAAAGTAATGAATAATGATAACTAACACCTGAGTTCTTACTATGCAAAAAGTACATTTCATCTACTATCTCATTTCATCTGCACAACTCACTGATGAGGCAATTCAGATTCAGCTAACATAAGTCACTTTTGCAGGATCACTCAGCCAAGAAGAGGCAGAGAAGGGATTGAAACCAGGCTCCTAGCTGGAGACCGAGGCTGATGCTCTGCTCCGCGTCCATGATCTCATTCAGGCTTCGCAACAGCCCCTTGAGATAGGTGATGCTGGCAGGTTTTTCCAACTCTCCTAACCTTCCAGCTTCCTGGTCCCCTGACTACACCTTATCTTTGACCTTGTTGAAACCTCTAGTCTCCTGTCCACCCCACTCTCGTTCAGTCCACTAGCCAAGCCTACATTCAAGTTTTCTTCTTTATCCAGGTTAGCCCCACAGAGGAAAAGTATGTCTCTATACAGTGGGATCTACATTTTCCTCTTTGGAATTATGTAGTCTATGTGAAAAAAGTAACACTTGGATATTTTTAACTTCTGACCTCCTTCAGTAGGTTATTAAATATCCCTGCTTAAAAATTGGTAAGACATAATCATAGTCATGGACCACTCAACTTTCTTCACCCTGACAATAGTAATAGCATCCTGTAAGAAGCAAACAGGTCAAATTTTTCACATATGACCAGAAGGTTAGTAATTCATTCATCTGAGAGTCACTAAAGAAAGAAAAATTGAAAGGCATAACCAATTTTCTGGGAAGCAGCTGTTTTGCTAAATTCACAATATTCTTCAAGTGGGAAGTGTCCACTAATTGCCCTTACCCCACTGTAGGCCCTTTTCAATCAATAATGCAGTAAAGTTATCGAGTACCCAACTCTGCAAATCACAGTGTTAAGTACAACTAAGTTGGGGAAACAATATAGAAACATAAAAAGCAGTGATACAAGAGTGTCTTCATTAAAAATATTAAAATCGCACTCCCTAGATATTCTGAATTTTTATATGTAAAGTACATTGTCAATATAAAATGTAAAGTCCTTTCTATTCATAACTGAAGGTCGCAGTTTTTAAAATAGCCTAAACCTGTGAAGAAGATTCAAGTGGAGTTGAACTTGCAAAATGTTCTACCAGGTAGATCTGCTGAGGGTTTCAGAATTCACTCGACCTCTTCACAAGAAATTAGTGACCTGGTTCGGAAAATCTCTGGGATTGACCAACATGCTGATATTTCACTTGTTCCTGTTCTTTGAGGCAGGTGCCTTGGCTCACATGTTTTGTGTATGACTGTCATGCTGGAGATAGACAAGAAAGTCAGTAAAAGAGAGGCCTCTCTCTTTATTCTACTCACTCCTCACACCAAACATGTGGGGTGTTTCCCTTCACACTAAACAATTCTGACACTACCTGGAGTTAGGCACACCCCACAGCTCAGTCCCACAAGCCTGCCCCCTCTCTTTACATGCCACTCACAAGTCCCAGGCCGTCACCTGTACTTCTGATTGACCACCTATAAATTGAGGGCTCTCCACAGCCACCTCCTGGGGTTCGATAACTTGCTAGCACAGCTCACAGAACTCAGGAAAGAGCTTTACTTTCTATTACCCGTTTACTCTAGAGGATACAGCGCAGGCGCAGGCAAATGAAAGAAATGACTAGGATGAGGTATGGGGGTAGGGGCACGGAGCTCCCATGCCCTCTCTGGGTGTGCCGCCCTGTCAGTACCTTGATGAGTTCACCAACCGGGACGATCTCCAAACCTCATTGTTTAGGGGGTTTAAAGGAGGCTTATTATGTAGGCACAGTTGCATGAATCATTGACTGCTGGTGATTAAGTCAATGTCCAGGTTCTCTCCTCTTCCAGAGGTTGGGAGATGGAACAGAAAGTTCAACCCTTTAACCAACCAGCCCCCATCCTCCAAGAGTCACCTCATTAGTATGGACTCAGGTATGGTTGAAAGAGACTTTTTATGAATAACCCCAAAGCCCCCACTAACCCTCTCACTCAAGAAATCACAAGGGTTTGAGGAGCTCTGTACCAGGATCTGGGACAAAGACCAAATACGTGTTTCTTAACATCGTAGTCAGCAATGTGCTCCCTGTTTTAGCCCTGATGTCCAGGCCAAATTATGAATGGGTTGCTAGGGATGACATGAATGTACAGAATTCATATCAGAATTCTATCCAATTAAATACTAGTGGGAAAGCTTAAGAGTAAGTGGCAGTTTCTATCCCAAGTCACCAAGCAAAGGGTACCCTTTAGTGAAAAGATGATTTTATTTGGATTCAGCATATCCAGAGTACTGCTGCTTATACCAATACTGCTGATGCAATATCACCAATAAACCCTTACCATGGCTCTCATCTTCTACTAATTACTCCCTGGCCACAAACTCGTGTAATCCACACAGCAACTGTGTGAAGTGGGCACTATCGTTATTCACACTTTACAGATGAGTAAACAGAGGCACTGAGAATTCAGGTTACTTCCCCAAAATAACACAGCTAGTCAGTGGGTAAATCGGTTCAGAGGGGGTTAGTGTTGTGTTATAAATAAATGCTCCTAACCACTATAATATTCAGATCTTCGTGTGCCACTCAATAACTATGTGATCTTGAGAATTTAATGTCTCTGAGTTTCTGTTTTGTAATTTTTTGTTGTTGTTTTTTTCGTTTTGTGTTTTTTTGCGATACGCGGGCCTCTCACTGTTGTGGCCTCTCCCGTTGCGGAGCACAGGCTCCGGACGCCCAGGCTCAGCGGCCATGGCTCACGGGCCCAGCCGCTCCGCGGCATGTGGGATCCTCCCGGACCGGGGCACGAACCCGTGTCCCCTGCATCGGCAGGCGGACTCTCAACCACTACGCCACCAGGGAAGCCCGACTGTTTTGTAATTTTTAAAGTGGAAGGTATAATACCCACCTGGTAGGATAATTAGGAAAATCAAGTTAAGATAGTTTGTGTGTGTGTGTGTGTGTGTGTGTCTGTGTTTGGTTTACTAACATACTACATGATATGAAAGGCTTTTTGGTTTGGTTTTGGTTTTTTTTTAGACTTTATGTTTTAGAGCAGTTTTAGGTTCAAAGTAAAATTGAGGGGAAGATACAGAGATTTCCCATTCATCCCCTGCCCTCACACATGCACAACCTTCCTCATCCGAGTGGGACATTTGTTACAATTGATGAACCTACATTGACACAGGGTAGTCACCTAAAGTCCATAGTTTACATTAGGGTTCACTCTTGGTGTTTTATATTCTATTGGTTTGGACAAATGTGTAATGTCATGTATCTGTAATTATGATATCCTACATAGTTTTTTCACTGCCCTAGTCCTCTGTGCTCTGCTTATTCATTCTTTCCCAATCCCCCAACCACTGGCAAGCACTGATCTTTTTACTGGTTCCCTAGTCTTTTTTTCTCCAGAATCTCATATAGTTGGAATTATACAAGGTGTAGCCTTTTTCAGATTGGCTTCTTTCACTTAATAATATGAATTTAAGATTCCTCCATGTCTTTTTATTACTCGTAGCTCTGAAATGTTTTTATTTTTCATACTTCGAATTTTCATTCAAACTGAATGAGGAGAATTAAGGGAAGGGGCCAAGAAGGTTCTGTAGCTAAGAAGCATTTGTTTATTTCTGGTATTTTCCTGGTCTCTAAAGTGACCTCTTGGGTCTCTGGTAGTGACTAAGGCCAGGAGCTTCCTTTCATATCCCCATCAGACTCATTGATGGTGTATTTTCTTCTAATGTGGTCCAAAATACACAGTTGTTTTTGAATGTGTCCCTCATGTAAAAGAAAATTCAATAATTTTAAAATATGTAAATGTTGGACAGCCTTTGCTTTGCTCAAGATTGAAGTCTTTTATTCCCCAACAAAGGAAATGAACCCTGAGTTTCAGTCACTTGTCTGGGTGCAAAAGTAGATTACATCGTAGTATTTCTCATCTGATTGGGGTTACCAAATGAAGAACAAATAAGAACAGCACAAAACCTTAAGCCCCACAAAGAAGAGTTGTTATGTGTAGACAATTTCAAAACCTGAAGCATAAGTTAAATAGTTCCCTAGATTGGGAAAAGGGAACTAGGGCTAGTAATGAATAGAATAGAAAAGCTAAAGACTGTTCATTCTTGTATTTCTTCTTTCAGTTGTTAACAGGCATTCCCTGAGCTGCTCTTAGCTATCAGCCCCTGTGAAGGAGTTATGGAGGTAAAACAATATGGCTTCTGCCTTGTAGGAATTCACAAGAAATAGAAGAGTTAGGATTTTCTATAAAAGGCATACTGTAGTGAATGTCATAATAGAATTTTAAAAACACGCTGGAAATGTATGAGTAATGGATAGATTTTTTTAACTGGGAAGAATCTGGGAAAGCTTTTTAGAGACACAGGGACTTTGACCTGACTGACAGTAAGGGACAAGGAGGACTTCAGACACCTAAGATTGTTCCAATTTGAAGAATGACTTGAGCAAAGGCGTTAGGGTGAGTGATATCCACGTCATACCCAGGAATGATATCCACGTTATATTCATTAAACACTGGGAGAGGCCAGGAATGTTTTAAGAAATGATCTTGAAAAGTAAGTAGACATCATATTCCAAAAGGCTTTCAATACTGAGAGAAGGAATTTGATTACAATCTTTATGCAAGGTGGAACTTTGAGAAATTTTGGAGAAAGAAAGTGGTAGGATCATCTTTGACGTTTAGGATTAGAGGCACAGAGAAATTTGGGGATTTACTGAAGCAGTTCGGGAGAAGTAGGAAAGAACCGACAGTACCGTTTTCACGGAGAGCTTTGAAAAACACCATTGGGGTAGAAACATCTGACTTCTAGTAGGTTGTGGAAAATAAGTGAACACTTCCATTCTGAGACACAGGGAGAAGGGTACTGTTGTAAACCAGGAGAAAGGAGACTCCAAGAGCACTAGATTTGGTCAGAAAGAATGAGTTTCTTTGGAGACGTCTCAGCTTTGAAGTCCTGCACACCATCTATATAGTATGAGTCCAGGAGTAAACAGACTGTGGAAACGTGGGAGTTATTTGCTTAGAGGTGAGGGCTGAATCCAGGGAGGTAAGGGTTTAGCCTTGGGGCAAGCCTGTATCAGGAGCCATATGGGAAAAGGAATGCATTGTAGCCTGGAACTTGCTCCACTGTATCTTTTCTTTAAATAGCCACACAAGTATTAATGGTTAATTTTTTTTTTTTTTGCCTTATGCGGGCCTCTCACCGCTGTGGCCTCTCCCGTTGCGGAGCACAGGCTCCGGACGCGCAGGCTCAGCGGCCATGGCTCACAGGCCTAGCTGCTCCGCGGCATGTGGGATCTTCCCGGTCCGGGGCACGAACCCGCGTGCCCTGCATCGGCATGCGGATTCTCAACCACTGCGCCACCAGAGAAGCCCTAATGGTTAATTTTGAATGCAGGATATTTAATGGACAGGTTTTTGTGGTATATATTAAGTGCCTAGATCTTTTGCTCATCTGTTGCCTCTCGGTCGTTCGTGTTCGGGGGAGAGCGCCTAACTGGCTCACCCGGCTGCACTCTGAGTATGACCGTTCACCTAAGTAACAGATAGGAAAATTGCAGACACCAAGCCTAGAAGGAGGATACCAGCTTCTAGAAGGCCATTATTGCAAATACAAGGGAGCGTAGAGGTGACATCCTGCCTCTTTTCCCTGACCGCTGCCTGTCCATGCCTTTCGTCCTCTCTTGGGCGTGTGTCCTTCTCATCTGTCTTGTAAGCTTCTATCTCTTCCTCCTGACCCACAGACGTGAATACTCAAAACTGAACATCATTTGAGACTGAAGGAATCTTTAATATTTGTTGAGTACATCAAACAAAAATGTAATGACTTGTATAAACCTTACAAATAATTGAGTAATAAATATTGTATTTCTTGGCTTATAAATAGAAAGAAAATTGTTTCTTTTAATAGGGCACTTCATTTTTCTTTTTGCATGAAGTAGGAGCTCTTGCAATAAATTTTAAAGTTCCCTGCCTATCCCCACAGTAAACTTATATGTCATGTTCAGAAGGAGCAATTAGTTGCCTGTTATGACATTGCAGAGTTTCTAAACTACTCCTCATAGTAGTGGCAATGTGTCTAGACATGCTCACAGTTAATATTCTCTAGCAGGAATTAGGACTGTCTACATATGTTTATATGTATGTGCACAAAATTGATTAAAATGCTAAGGTTTACCATGTTTACTAATTCTACAATAGGTAGGTATCTGATAGGGAAGACAATGAACAAATTTGTAGAACACGGCCTTGATAATATTGCTATAAGGACAAATATTGTTGTGGCTGTATTCATCAGTCAGCAAGTAATTACTGAGTCTCTACTATGTGCTCAGCACTATGAAAGATACTGGGGCTACAGTTGGGAACAAGAAAGGCATGTTTCTGCCTTCATGGAGCATAGAAAAGACATTAAACAAGTTGTTACAATAACGTGCAGAGATTGTTGTAATTCAGGAGATAGGGTGTTTTGGGAAGCACCCAGCAGAAAGACACCTGGCCTAGAAGTTAGGGAGAGCTTCCAGAAGAAGAGACAGGCATGACTTTTAAGTATACACAGAGTCCTCTTTAAAGAAAGATAAAATGATTTGCTGAGTTAGAGTTCTAATAAAAATCTTACATAATGTATAAATGTTAATAAAGGCATATTGGGTATTATCCTAGATATTAGAAATAGAAAAAGAGTCCCCATTTAATTTATATTAATTTACTCTCAGTGTACACACATGCATGCACTCACACATATATCCATAGAGACAGAGAAAAATATATGGAATATATATATATTTAGAGAGAGGGAGAATGTGTGTGTGTGTGTGTGTGTGTGTGTGTGTGTGTGTGTATGTGCGTGCATTGGCTTTGGAATTAGCCTTTGGGGTCTAAATTATAGTCTAAGCATGATGTGACTTTAGGGAAGCTACTTAACCTAAGTCTTGGTTTTCTTCTCTGGAAATTTGAATAGTTATGGTATTACTAGGAAATAGTAACCTATTTCATAAGGTTGTAGTGGTTCTAGTAAAGATTAATAGTCAAGTACGAGGTCAGTGCATGCAAAGTGCTCAATAATGATTAGCTATTACCACTGTTGTCCAACTTCCCATATCCCTGGACTGCTTTGTTTAGTTATTGCCTGCTTTGAAGAAGGTCGGGTTGTTGCATTCTAGTCTTCTTCCACATAAAGCATTTGGCAACTCAGTCTGCTGTGAGCTGCTACGTGGCCCCCCGCTCTTTGTCAGCAGGGACAACGGGCCATCTTTTCTGGCTGCTTATGGAGCAGGAGAATCACGTGGAAGCAGGATGCCTCCTCCTGCTGTACACTCACCTCCTACCACCAGCCTCCACCAGAGCCAATCATTAAAGCTGCCTTGCTGAGGCTAATGATCTGCCTGGTGATACACTCCTCGGGATGCTGTGTTCATGCTGATGGGAGATGTTGGAAGAAAATCTGTTATCATTTCTTTTGTTAAGGATTTGTAAATCAAGGTATTTCAGCAAATTTGACAAGTAACTTCAAACTTCCTGAGAAAAGAATGGAGAAGCTGAGACTCACCAGAAGGATCTATTTTACCTTTGCATAGTTGTGAGCCTTCATCATGCTTAGCTTTTTTTTAACTGAAGTATGGTTGATGGACAATATTATATGTTACAGGTGTGAAATATAGTGATTCACAATTTCTAAAGGTTATACTCCATTTAAAGTTATTATAAAATGTTAGCTATATTCCTTGTGTTGTACAGTATGTCCCTGTAACTTATTTTACACATACTAGTTTGTACAATAGTTTTTTATTATGTGTCTTCTAAGAAGAGCTGTCCACAGATGGAGACAGCCCATACATTGTACTCCTGACTCTGACTCCCCCAGACAGAGAAAAGGACCTTTGATTTCCCCCTAGAGAGAGGAGAGCTGACACAGTGAATGAAAAAGGGATTCAAAGAGGTGATGTCAAGACTCGGGAGAATCTCTCATTTCTAAGCCCTTTTATGTATGTGGAATGTATATATTTCATCAATATCAAACATACTCCTAATAGACTTTAGTCAATTACTTGTGAAAGGCCTTTGTAAACTATAAAGTACTATACAAATGTAATCATTTCTTAAAATAATAATTAACATTAATGAATACTTAGTATGTGCTAAGAATTTTACATTCATTGCTTTATTTATTAAATCAAAGATTGATTTGGAGTCATCAAGATAAGGCATTAAGATAAGTCATTGCCCTTAAGATTTTAACCCTTTTGTATCTTCAACTATTTTGCAACATGTATGTGACAATAATCTCTGCTAGAGTGTAGAATTTCAGCAGACAGGAATTTTCATGGGCGTGTTCCTTTTCTGCTGGCTCTGCTGTACTGAGTCACCAGGATATCAGTAAATATGGCCTTGGGGCTTCTTTTCCTGCTGGCACATATTCACACAGACAGTGTGTGCGACTTACAATTGTGTTGCTCAGTCTTATATTCAGAGTAACTGCAACATTGCTTCAAGATTTGATTTAGAGGCTCATTGAACTATGCCTTTGAGAAACACGAAAGGTTTTTCTGGAGAAGTATCACAAAGGGGCAAGGGTGAGGTTAATTTTTCAAAGATGTTTTGGTGACTTTCCGGAGTTGCAGTCATCATTGTAAAGGGTGAGTCCGGGAAGGGGAAGAATGAGTTACTTAATGTTGATTACTCCTTTCCTAGATTTTGCCTTTTTTGGACTCTGCTTACAGACCATTCCCCAGGAAACTGGTGGCTCAAATAGCAGGCTTTCAGGCAGTCAGACTAGGACCGACAGCATTCTTTATGCCACTCCATTCATAAATATCAAATATCATAAAATTCAAAATTACCAGCATCTACTTTTTGACTGTAAGAACAGAAACCATTCAAGAAATAAAGGAGAAATGTAGAAACTTCAGAGTTATTTACGATCCTAATATAATTCTCAATCTCTTTCTTCTTTAATTTTTATGTTATATTGGAGTATAGTTGATTAACAATGTTGTGTTAGTTTCATGTGTACAGCAAAGTGATTCACTTATATCAATACACGTACATGTATCTATTCTTTTTCAAATTCTTTTCCCATAGGTTATTACAGAGTATTGAGTAGAGTTCCCTGTGCTATACAGTAGGTCCTTGTTGGTTATCTATTTTAAACATAGCAGTGTGTACATGTCAATCCCAAACTCCCAATCTATCCCTCCCCCACTTCCCCTCCCCGTAACCATAAGTTCATTATCTAAGCCTATGAATCTGTTTCTGTTTTGTAAATAAATTCATTTGTATCATTTTTTTTAGATTCTGCATATAAGCGATATCAAATGATATTTGTCTTTCTCTCTGACTTACTTCTCTGGGCATGATAATCTCCAAGTCCATCCATGTTGCTGCAAATGGCATTATTTCATTCTTTTTAATGGCTGAGTAATACTCCATTGTATATATGTACCACATCTTCTATTTATAATATTTTTTGCCACACTATCCCTAATCATGCTCATTATATAAAATTTAGAAAAACAGAAAGCTATAAAAAATGAAATAATCTATAATCTAATAACCATAAATAACCATTGTTTTGGTGTATTTTATTTCTAAGATTTTTCTTGTGTAGGTGAGTGTGTGTGTGTGTGTGTGTGTAGTTTATATTTTCATACAGTATATAAGTATGCATTCTCTTACTTTAACGTATGATAATGTCCCCCATGCCATTAAACTGTATATGAAAATAGCTCATTGTTTTATTCTGATTGTGAAATTGATGTAAGCACATTACTTTTTAAAACTTCAAACAATATGGAGAAGTATAGATTAAAGAGTAAATAAAGAGAAAGAAGGAAATCCTGCTATTTGCAACAACGTGGATGGATCTTGAGGAAGACAAATATTACATGGTATCACTTATATGTGGAATCTAGAAAAGGAAAAGTCAGACTCATAGAAACAGAGAGTAGAAAATTGTTTGCCAGGGCCTGGATGTGGGGGAAATACAGAGAGGCTGGTAAAAGGGTACAAATTTTCAACTATAAGATGAATAAGGTCTGTGGATCTAATGTATAACGTAGTGACTATAGTTGATGGCACTGTATTGTATTGATACAATTGAAATTTGCTAAGAGAGTAGAACTTAAATGTTCTCACAAAAGAAAGAAAGAAGGAAAGGAAGGGAAGGAAGGAAGGAAGGAAGGAAAGAAGGGAGGGAGGAAGGAAGGGAGAAAAATATGTGAGGTGATGGACGTGTGAATTATCTAGATGGGAGGAATCCTCCCATAATGTATATGTAGATCAAATCATCACACATACACATTATATATCTTACAATTTTATTTCTCAATTGTACCTCAATAAAGTTAAAGAAAAAAGATCCTGGAACTGAAAAAAAAAGAGTAAATACAACGCTGAAATCACACGTGTGTGTGTGTGTGTGTGTGTGTGTGTGTGTGTGCTGCATTTACTTGATTCCAAAAAGCCATCCATTGGGATGTGCTCCATTGGTTTAACAACACTTCAGGTGCAAAATAAGCTTCATTAAAAGTATAAAAGCATGTTTTTCCTAACTAACAATAACAGACAAATTGCAAGCCACTATCTTCAGTATAACCATCAGAAATTGAATCTAAACTTATTTCAATTTCAGAATTAAAAATACACCTACATTAAGTCACTCTGGCCATCAGCAGTTATATTTAATATCACAGTGACTTGATGCTTTTTATACAGCATGTTCATAATCTTGCCCTTTTTGTTCTCTTTGATGTTGATGGTTTCATTTGGGGCACATCAAAAATTCCAAGGTTTTATCTGCATTCGTATTCCTAAGTTTATTTATAAATTGCCAAAAGGTAACTTTCTTGAAAGTCAGCCAGAAGTTATTGACAGATACAGTTTTAGCACCTGAGTTATATATTCTTTCATGATGCATAATTCAGTCATTACCTACTTGTCCCATCTTTCAAAATTCCATGGTTTACATTTCAAAGAATCTGGCAGTTTCTCCTGCCTGCCTTTGCATAGCTTGGTGTGTGACAGTTTATCTTCTGTGTACAAATAACTTTTCACTTTATTACTGCATCAGATGGAATCTTTAAAGAAAAAATCTTAAGGGAAAATAAGGCTCCAAATTTAATCACATGAGAGGCTGTCAATTCAAATAACTCAACTCAACTGAGGGGACCTCGAGATGAGCTGATCACTTCTAATCAAGGTTACATTCCCACAAGTACAAGCAAAGACAACTCTGGAACATGTTCTGTTAGCAGCTGTCAGTTTTCTTTTGACATTGATTACAAGATGCATCTCAATTTCAGAAATTTTAATAGTTTAATGTTTTCAAAAGTATGTCTCCTAACAATTTTATGCAAATAAAATTGACGATTTTATGCAATTGTACGATTTTATGCAAATAGAAGATAGACTCTGCTCTATAACCTGCATTCAATAGTAGCCATTTAAATTTATGATATGGAGTGTTTGGGATATATATGTGTGTGCATTATATACATATACATCTATATAATCATGTTAATGGTTCCATAGTATTATATTGTATGCATGTACCTTTCTTTTATTAATGGATATTTAGGTGGTTTTTTTCCTTTTTTTTTTTTGCTATTGTGTAAAATGGTGCAATGAGCAGCCTTAAACCTATGTCCTCACGTACTTGTGTGAATTTTTCCAAAAGATAAACTGCTAAAACTGGAATCGCTGTGTTAAAGGGTGTGCACATCTAAAATAATACTACATATTGCCAAATGTCCATCCAAAAATTTATACCAGCATTATGATTAACATTTTTTCCATGCACTTACCAACACTGAGTTATGTCAGTATTTCTCATCTTTTCCAATCTAATAGGTAAAATGTGATATGTGATTGTTTTTAGCTCCATTTTTAATTACTGAAAACCTTTTAATATCTGCATAGCATTTCATTCTGTCATGAACTGTGATTTATTTCACTTCAGTTATTAGGCATTTAAATTGCTTCAGGTTCTCCCACATGCCATGAACATCTTTGCACATAATTCTTTGGCCTTAAGACATTTTCTTGGAATAGATCCTTAAAATTGGAATTATGGGCTAAATTTAGGACACTTTTAAAGGCTCATGATACACATTGCCAAGCAGTTTTCTAGAAAGGTTATACCAACTTTTACTTCCATCAACATTGTATTACAGTGCCTGTTTCATTATATGCTCACATGCATGAAGTATTGGTTTTTTCAGATCTTTTCTAATCTGAAAAGATATAAAATTATTTCTCTCTTCCTGTTGTATTTCTTTGATTACTAGTGAGGCTGAACTTGTTTTCAAACTTTTTCGCCATTTATGGTTCCTCTGTGGGGTCCTTACTAGATATTTTCCCAATGATCTTGATTAGCCCACCCGTAATTTCAACCCCATAGATATTATTCACTCTGTAAGTTTGAAGAAAGAAATAAACCATTATTATCCTTTAGCAAAACCAGTCCCGTAAAGTTTTTCCCAAGAGAGTTGATGAGGTGTAAAGGATATTCACAACCAATGACCCTTTTAAAGCTGTAAACCAGATCTTCTCAAACTGTTTTTTCATTATCCCCCTTCCCTCACCCACAGAGTCTTTTTAGACCTTTGTTTCCCCCTCATTGCTCCCCAGTAGAATTTTAATATCACAGATGTACTGTACACCTGGTTATGTACTGTATGAATATCTGTGTGCTTCATACATAAAAAGGTAAAGATTTCCTTCACCTTCCCTTAAGAACCAATTTCTACCCCTTCTGGGGAGAAGCTGCCCCATTGAGAATGCACAGTGTGCATCCAGCTGGATCTTGGAGCAAAGCTTTCTAACATGAACAGGCCTACATTGAAAATACAATTGAAGTTAGATCTGGTTTCAGTCACAGCACCTTTCTACTTACTATAGAGCAAGTTACCTTGAGCAAATTATTTAATTTCACTAAGCTTCAATCTCCTCAATGGTAACACATGCCTAATAATGGTATGTACCTCAAAGAGATATTTGGAAAGTAGAAGACATAATGCATGTAAAGTATTCAGCACAATGGCCATTCCATATAAGTGTTCTACATAGGGTAGCTCTTCATGTCTTCTCCGCATTCTTTGTCATACCACGCTCTAGCTGGCTTAGCTTCAGATGCTTAATCACTCTCAGTATTGTCTGTATGAGGTTGTATAGGGTTTGGTCATGTGAGTCCTCATACTGAAGACGTTTTCATTATGGCTTTGTCTCCTGCCTTATGTCCATTTCTAATAATAGTCTTTGTGTTGAATATGCTTGATGTGACTTTGATGATGAAAAGGAAACATAATTTTCCCATTTTCTGAGTCAACCATATTATTTTAGGAAGTTAATTAAATACGGCATTAATTAATGTTGGATCATGGCTTGAGAACTGTAAGCAAAGACCCAGTTTGAAGAAAATTCTCTATAAAATACAACAAAAACGTGTTTATGGACTAAGTGGAATTTGAAAAGCAACAATTATATGCACATGAAATATATATATATTATATGTGTATATATACATTTTACACATAAAATATATTTTTATATATGTATATATTTATATATTTTATATATATGTATATCTCTCCAAGGCTGGTGAGCAGGGACTTTTGAAGAGGAAGACTGAAAACAACTCTAATCCTATTTATATACCCAGAAATTCAGTGTCCTTAATTCTACTCTATGATAACTGACTTTCTTAAGTATGCCTTCCTCATTTTCATGAAGGCGTATGCCTTGCACACCGAAAAGCATGTAAGAGGTATAATATAACTCCCCCAAAGCACTGTGAGTCGAGACAAGCCTATGGGGCTCCTTATGTGGAAGGAGCGTGGAGTTAAGTGGACCTTCATTTGAATCCTAACTAACTGCACTGCTTACAGTGAGAATGTGAGCAAAAGACTATCTTCTTTCAGAATCAGTTTCTTGATCTGTAATATGTAGTAGTGCCCATGTGGGCACAGGACTGTGGTGATAATTAAAGGATGCAGTATGTGTAAAGCATAAAAGAGAGTGTGTAGCCCATAGCAAGTACTCAGTAATGTTGGTGACTCCTCATTTGAGGTTTGCCCTTTTTCCTCTGTACTGGCACTTGGCACTTAGCAAGTCAATTGATGCCATTTATCTCAGGATGTGAGGAACCAAACTAGCACTTAGGGAATCTTTCTGACTTTCTTAAGCCTCAGTTTTGTCATCGGCAAAATAGTAATAATAATATTTTTTTTAATGTGAGGATTCAGTAAGATAATGCATGTGAAACTTTTAGAATAGTCCGGGGATACAAAAAGTATATGTTCAGTTTAGCTATCATCACAGCATTATTATTTATGAGATTAACCTACAGCATTCATTAGATATAGAATTTTTAGACCTAGAATCCTAAAAGAGACAAAAATATACAAATATACCAAAATACACAAAATATTTTACAGGTACATTTTTATATGCAGCATATACACACATGTACAACATACACGTATAAGATAAATTTCAAATAATTTAAGTCAACTAGTTTATGTAAAGTTGTAACATTCCAAGATGCAGAGAAAAAAAATAGAAAATTTTATATGTAATAACTTTCCTTTGACTCCTTTTCTTACAAACCTATCCTAAAAATTGTTAAAGTTGCCGTGATTTTTTAAAAAGTAATATTACTTTATTAACCATCACTTCAGCTAGCTAAGATTCACAAGGTCACAAAAGTACAACTCACCTTCTCAAGTTAAGTTCTCATGATAAAAGTACAACTCACCTTCTCAAGTTAAGCTCTCTTTCTACTGGACTAAGAAAAGCTTCTAATCGTCTCTTCATCTTACGTTGTATGCTAAATGCATATGGTGTTGAGGGCAGCCTGAAACAATATATTACATATTGTAACTGCCCAGCAAATTCTCCTTCTCTGTTAATGATAATGGCTATTACTTATTGAGTATTTACTATGCGCAGGCACTCAGATTTACATATACTGGCGAAACTCCTTACTTTAGTGTCCTTACGGGTATCTTTGCAGTAACGGGATTTGGTAGGAAAGTAAAGACCAACTCGACATGAAAGTATTAATCTAGAACATTAGTCCCCATTCTAAAATCAGTTTACCAGATTAACCCTAGCATCTATCACCGTTCATCACATAATATGCAGATTTAGTCAGTTTTTCCATAAATGTCTGAAACAATGGACATACAAGGCAGGTGCAGTGCACATTTATTGCAAAATGAAATTGCCAATCTTAGAAAGGATACAGGATTCCATGAAGTCAAGGAAAGTGATGGTGTAAAGCTCCTTAGGTCATATTCAAAGTCATTATCAATTGAGGGTTTAGCAGAAATAATACTATTAATGATTGAAAAAGAAGAAATAAAGGAAGCTTACATCATAGCCACTTCAAAAGAAAATCAAGAAATTGAGAGACCCTTAGGAAAATTTATAAAACTCTCAATTAACCCTGCAATATAGGATCACTTTATAATCATGAAAGAAAACCAAATCTGAAACTAGATTGTTGTATGAAGCTATAATACAATTTATCAGAAAAATATGCCTTTCCTCAAAATATCAACACAAATCATTTTTGTTCATTCTAAGAACTCATTGATTATTTGATTGCAGTGTGTTAATAAAAGATTTTTTTCACAAATTTAGTTTATGACAATTTAGAGTGCCAGTCAAACCTTTTTATTACTATATCCTATGAAATTTTGGAAACCGTTTAAATGCATTCATTTCTAAGTGACTTTTTTTTCTGATACTGACTATGCTCAGATAACAAAGACATTCTATATCATCATATGTAATCTTCACAGTATCTGTAGAAGGTACTATCTCCATTTTACAAAATGATGAAGGTGGACATGAGAGAGGTTAAGTAACTTTCCCAAGGTAACGCAATAAGCGATAAAGTCAGGATTCAATTTTAATTCAATCTGATTCCAACATTTTTGTCTTCATCACATTATACAGAATATATTCTATAAATTATAGTTGAATTGACTATAATTTATTTTTTTTACTAATTCTACTAATATGATTTGCTTTGTTTTAGAAAAAGCTAATCCAATTCCCACTCTCTGCTTCTTCATACAACTCCTGGAATTTCTCCCCTCTTCTTTCATGCATTCTGATGCTCTCTGTTGCTTCCATCTATTGGTTCTGTCTCCTGCATTCTCACTCCTGGACATAAGGGTCATTTGCCCTGCATGTACAGCGGGCCTGGTGGGGCAGCAGTTGTTCAGGTTGGTAGGCTGCAAGGCTGGTAATGGTCTTCTAAACAAACAAGACTGCCCTCTCCTGCTGTCCATGCTTCATGTTGTACTTTCAGAGTGACTGTTTCCAAACCCAGATGAAAAGAGAGTAAAATTTGCAGCTCTTTTGACTCCTGACATTTGTAAGTGAAAATCCTCTTTACAGTCAGATAAGGTTGGTGGCACTGACATTGATGTCCCAGTTTAATAGGGATGCAGCTAGAATCAGTGACCAGCCCAAGGGCGGATGTTAACTAAGAAGCACAGTCACTACTGAAGCCCACAGCCTCCAAAGAAGTTCTAGATTCTTGACTGTAACAGCAAAGCATAATAACTAGAAGTATAGATCACTTGCTCTCTGAGTCTGACCTAGTTACTTACACTTCCAAAGTTTCCTCCTCTGTAAGAAAAGGTTGTTAAAAATAGCACCTGGGCTTCCCTGGTGGCGCAGTGGTTGAGAATCCGCCTGCCGATGCAGGGCACACTGGTTCGTGGCCCGGTCCGGGAAGATCCCACATGCCGCGTAGCGGCTGGGCCCGTGAGCCATGGCCGCTGAGCCTGTGCGTCCGGAGCCTGCACTCTGCAACGGGAGAGGCCACAACAGTGAGAGGCCCGCGTACCCCAAAAAAAAAAAAATAGCACCTACTGGGAAGATCCCACATGCCGCGTAGCGGCTGGGCCCGTGAGCCATGGCCGCTGAGCCTGTGCGTCCGGAGCCTGCACTCTGCAACGGGAGAGGCCACAACAGTGAGAGGCCCGCGTACCCCAAAAAAAAAAATAGCACCTACTTGGTGAAGTGTTTTTGTGAATTAAAGGAGGTAATGCATATGAAGCATCACACAGAGTTAGGACACAATAAATAACAGCTGTTACCATTTATTGAGCCTATAGTGACAAACGCTACAAACACCCCTGAGGGAAGCACTACTCTGACATAAATTCATATTATATTTAAAACAACTGAAAATAAGTCTTCCTCATGAGCTGGCTTTGATGTGAAAAAAGTTGTAAATTTCAGCTTTGCAAAGTGGAAAACATTATACAGAAAATGGTGTAAATTGTACAGAACAGGGGTGCAGGGGGACCGGACAGGCTTGCTCTGGGCACACCGTGAGGACTCGCTTCCCCTCCACACAAAAGACCGGCAGTGGTGTGGTACCAGGCGTCTCTGTGGAACCCAGGACTCGAACAGCCATTTATTTATCAAGTAAACCTTGTACTCTTACTCAATTTCTGTACCTGGGTATTTTGCTTCCTTTTCTCCCTATTTTTTATTTGTATCTTTCCCTTTCTCTTCTAAAATCGCTCTCCCTTTTCCCTTTCTCCTTTAATATTTTTACATATACAGCTCCTACTCCATACTCACATTCATATTTCAATTGACTACTCAGGAAATGCTTTCACAAATTACCAACCTTATCTTTTTTTATTGATTTTTTTAGTTGATTTTCAATGCTGTGTTCATTTCAGGTGTACAGCACAGTGATTCAGTTTTACATATATATATGTACATATTCTTTTTCAGATTCTTTTCCCTTATAGGTTATTACAAAATATTGAGTATAGTTCCCTGTGCTATATAGTAGGCTGACCTCTTCTTTTAAAGATGTCATACTAATTTTTCTTTAGCCTTAGGTTGTGTGTGTGTGTGTGTGTACACAAATTCTTCTTCCTTTGATATCAAGTAATCTATAATATTATCAAACTAAATTCATTTAGGCAACATTCAAATAAAAATAAAATGCTTCTATCCCCTTTATCCCTCATATGGAGGTAGACATAAACTCTGTATTCAGTGCACATGTTCTGCTGGCCAGCTCTGTGCTGCATGAAATGATGTATAGATCAACTGAATATGAAACTAGTCTTTTGCCCTAAGATTCCTCATCATGATTCTTTGAACATGCAGGGCACTCATAGATAATAAATGCTTCTGCGTGGTGGATTGCCTCACTCAGATGCTTACATCTTCTTTCCAACAGATAAAAGCAGAGAGAACTATGACATTTTAAGAGTCCTTCCTGTTACTGTACTTGAGTGGTTCTTAAACTTTCACAGGAATAATAATGAGTTAGGGTTTCTATATGGGCAGATTCCTAGCCTCACCCTTAGAGTGTCGGCTTGGTAAGCACAGGTGTGGCCCCATGTTGGGTTAGGAACTGTGGCAGGAAGCTGATTCTCAAAGGAGTGGGCACACTGTGACATTTCAAGCAGGCATCACTAATAACCCAGGCCATTCATTGGATCTCAATAGATGGACGTCAGAGTCTTACAAGTAGCATGGGAACCAGGTATCTTATGCCAGAAGGAGCATTCCTGGGGCATGGAAGATTCCAAAGGGAATGGGTTAAAATTAATAAAAGCTTTGGCACTGGCCCAAGAATCAGGATAAGTTAAATCTCTAGATCTATTCTGAAGACCAGAACAGTTTGGAGACTATCTAGAGGTAAGATGGGCAGGTAAGCTTGGTGGGAAAGAATATGATCTCGACCACCAAGGTCTGGAACCATCCGGAATGTGGACTCTGGAAACTTGACGGTTTTCTATTTCAAATAAGATATTTATTTGTTCGTTTCCTGTTTGACCTCCCTTATTATTTTGTATAGTTCCTAT
>NC_041217.1:127085835-127103100 GCF_002837175.3 Physeter macrocephalus | reverse complement strand
GTGTGTGTGTGTGTGTGTGTGTGTGTGTGTGTGTGTATAACCTTGCTTGGTAATGAGAGTCACCGAAAACTGCATTTCAGAAAATTTCATCACATGATAGTGACTCTGTGTGCCTTTTTCCATTCTCAGAACTCCCTAAGTGTGCATGGCAATTGCTTTCCAGGACCCTGGAATTGCTATTTTGTCAGAACTCGACAAGGTAATGGCAGCAACTTGTCCTTCTTGGGGGACCACATATGCACCCTCAGATGCCTAACATAATTTTGTTCTGACTTCTATGTTCCATGAGCAGAGTAGGTAAGAGTTCAGGATCCAGAGTCAGGAAGTACTGGGTTTGCATCTCAATGCTGTTTTTACTGCTTACTAACTGGGTGACTGTGGGCAAGGCTACTGAATGATTTGTAACCTCAGTTTTCTCCTCTGAAAAACAGGGATAACAATGGTAGTTTCCTAATAGGGGTATTATCAGGATTAAGAGGTAATACAGGAATAGTTCTTAGTATGCGATAAGAGGTACAAAGTTTTCGTTGTTGCTACTACTGTTTTTGTTAGCACTAGGAGACCTAGGATTGAATTTCAACTTTACCACTTACTAGCAGAGTGAACTTGGGCTAGTGCAATAGAGATAATTATACTGAACCTGTTTATCCCCTCAATGTATAAAGAACAAAAAGCCATATTAGTGTTTGATATTTTATTTTATTGTAGGACAGACATAATAATTACTATTTCGACATTGAATTCTTTAAAAATAATCATTAATAATAATATAATAATTATAATATTTAACTATCAATATTATCTAACTTCATGTAGTGCTTTGTCTTTTATTTTTATTTAATATTATAGTCCCCTTTTATACTATAAACTCCATGAAGGGAGGGGTACATCTCATACATTTCTGTGAATCCCTCAGCAACTAGCACAATGCCTACTTATTGCAGGAACTCACATTCAAATGAATCAACAGACAAATATGCAGTCAACCAACTTTCATCTCCTGTGAGTCCAAGCATTATATCAAGCAACTTGAATAGATATGATAGCCACCCATGTAATACACAAAAAATTAAACATGCATGATAGAATTCATTGTTCTTATGATAAAAGAAATTTGGGGTTGGAAGGAACCTGAAGATGTTGGTCGATCTCCTTGCTCAGTGAGGAGTACCATTTGTGGTATCTCCCTTCATTTTCTACCTCAAAATCTATTCAAATTCAAAGAACCAACTCTAATTCAACAACCTTAGTAAAACTCACCCTGACAAAATAACAGCAACAAAAACAAGAAGAAGATGTTTTTTCAAGTACATACCATGCTAAGGATATCCCATTTGATGTCCACCACAAACCTTTAACATAGATATTATTATCTATTGATATTTTATTTTAAAGATGAGGGAACTGAGTCACAGACAGATTAAATAGCTTGCTCCTGGTCATAACAGATGGTAAGTGGAGGCATTGGCATTCACACACAAGTCTATGTGACACCAGAGTCTGAGCTTCTTTTTATTAAATCAAGGAGCAGCATTTCCTGTTCTGCTCACTGGACAATTAATCTTGCAGTGAAAAAAACCTCATAGTGCTGTCACTTGAGCTATTGTCTTAAGCTCTTGTTTGTATATGATATTGTTACTGGGTTTCCTATATGCTTGTATCTTATTTCCTGAAAGTTTACATATTTGTGTTCCCACCACTATCTTACACATAGTAGAGACCCAGTAAATATTTGGCAGATTCACTAAAACCACCAGTGAAGGGATACAGTTTTCAAAGCAGCTTATTTCTGTGTGAGAAAACTGTTCCTACTGTTTAAAACTCCTTAAATTCCTATAAACAACTTAAAATTATAGAATCTTAACACACAAGGATGATGTGATCTATTGCCTTCATTTTATGGTTGAGCAAACCTAAAGATAATTCACTTGCCCAAGGTCACAAAGCTATTAACTTGCAGATCCATGGTCATGAATTCTGGTCCCTAGAGTCACTGTCTGGTAATATTATTTCAGATATTTGAAAATAGTTTTGAGGCCCCTCTTGGTCATCTTAGTCCATAAGGTTTGAATTTCTCAGCATCTTAGACACTCTCCCGGATTTTAGCCCAGTTTTCCAATAATCGTAGTAACAAAGACTCTCTAAGGTACTGCAGGGGAACAGAAGCATTCATTTATTACTAATACCATTTTCACTGAGTATAATCTTTATGTAAAATAATCTGGGGGACTTCCCTGGTGGTGCGGTGGTTAAGAGTCTGCCTGCCAAGGCAGGGGACACAGGTTCGATCCCTGGTCCGGGAAGATCCCACATGCCACGGAGCAACTAAGTCCATGCGCCACAACTACTGAGCCTGCGCTCTAGAGCCCGTGCTCCACAACAAGAGAAGCCACGGCAATGAGAAGCCTGCGCACCGCAACAAAGAAATAGCCCTGCTCACCGCAACTAGAGAAAGCCCGCGTGCAGCAATGAAGACCCAACACAGCCAAAAATAAATAAACAAAATAAATAAATTTATTTTAAAAAATAAAATAATCTGGCATTCTTAGCAATCAGAAATTTATCTGCCTTATGGTTGGGTCATCACACTTTGTAGTAATAAAACTATATCTTAAAAAAATAATTAAAAGAAAAAGACCAATGTATACAAAGTTGGATTTAGAATAATTTCTACCTAGAAATGACCCAACATCTGGAGAATTTTTGTAGAATAATATATACTCTTGAAAATGATATGTAGACCAGATAGCAATAAGGAAAATTGTGTGATAAATGAAAAAAGTAAAATAGAAGATGGCATATTAATTGCAATGTATAGGGATGTGAAGAAATTAGAATGGTAAACTGTGGATCCTTTAAGGTAAAAGGGTTCTTTGTAAAATCTTCATGTTTTTTCCTTCTCTGGCATTATTGATTAAACCTACAATAAGGACTGTAGTGCCCAGAGGTGAACACAGCTAGGGTATAGCGTTGTTGGAAAGAGAGGGAAGAGGTGAGGAAGGATAGATCTGGACCAGACTGCATGCCTCAGTCCATTCTGACTGCTGTAACAAAATACCATTAGAGGCATGGCTCGTAAACAACAAAAACCTATTTCTTGAGGACAAGGATTATGTTTAATTATCTCTGAATCCCCAGCATCTACCATAATGCCTGATACACAGCAGATAATAAGCCAATGTTTGTTAGTGATCAATTACTACATCCAAGATATTGAAAGACAAGGGAAGATAGAAAATGTAGACACTAGGATGAACTAGAATTATCCAGGAAAACTTTATTGACGAGGGAAATATACAAAGGTAGATCTTTTCATAATCAAGGAAGAGCATGAAAGTTACTAAAGGTAAAAGATAAAAAGCATAACACGTAGTCTGTGATTAGGTGGGGAAGAGTAAATGTGTTTTGTGTGATAAGAAGGAGAAGCAGTGAATGTGACGTAATTAAATACTTTGTCCTTATAAAACTTTACCATGTCTAGAGATTGTTAATGAAGACAACAATCCTAAACTTCACTCCTTTTGGAAACCTCAAGTTGTATCAAAAACATACGGAAAATGTTTCATTTAGACAAACCATATGGTATAAACAGTATGGGGAAAAACATGAGCCTTATAGGATGGCAAACCTAGGTTTGAATTTTAGTTTTGCCACTTAAGTAACTGTATCTTGGGCAAGTCACTTAGCTCTATGAGCTTCAGTTTTCTTTCTGTAAAATGGGACTAATAATGCCTATCCCACAGGGCTGATGTGGGGCTTGAATGTGGCAATTCTTGTAAGGTATCCAGTGTAGTGCCTGGTATGTAGTAGATGGTCAGTAAACTGTTATTTTTAATAATGTGAATTGATGCATTGATGTGTTTGTGCTAAGTCAAGGTGGACATTTGGGTTGTGTATGTTTGGGGACATGTACACTTGAGCCTACTTGATCTGAGGGTAATTGGACTTTTTGAAATGGAAACACCCCAGAAAAGGACAATGTGTAACATGGTGCTCCATGGCTGTTTATCTCTTTAAAATGAAGAAACGCAAACAGTTTTGAGTGTATGGGCAATTGTATAAGGTGAAGGCTCAAATAGGAAGCTAATAATTTTCTTACTAACTACTGCTGTACAAACTGTCATGCAAATACTGCCTTATGCTTTATGTAAAACATTGAAATCCCCTATGACTTTATTCTTCTGCTTGGATTTTTTTCTGTAGTAAAATACATCATTGAATTAACTTCAAGTGTGTTTGTCTGTAAACCAGCCAAATATTTCCTTTTAAATACTTGAGCTCTATGTTGAATATACAGTTATGGCTCTTAGCACATTGCTTTTTATTTCAGTAATTAGATTTCATCCTCTAATCCTTTAATGGGCTTTTAGTTCCACATATACTAAGATGGCTCCGATCCATATTAAATGAAGATTTTTCATTTCATGCAGGTTCTTCCAGGGGACCCAGCCCCCTAACCATGGGAGCCCAGGACACCCTCCCTGTTGCAGCAGCATTTACAGAAACGGTCAATGCCTACTTCAAAGGAGCAGATCCGAGCAAGTAAGCCTGGGGCTTGGTCCATTGTATTCTCCAAACTCTATCCAATTCAGTGGGGACACCCTACATATAATTATTTCATTCCATATCCTAAAACCAAAAAAAAAAAAAAAATCCAGTCAACAGTAATGGGTGGCATACCTAGAATTAATTTGATTAGGAATATTAATTCATTGCTTTTTTAAAAAATATGCCAAAAGGTCCAGTAATCTAATCTAATACAGAAATCTCTGATTCAGTTTTGGTTGCAGGTTACAGAAACCCAACCAACTCCATCAGCAATGAGAAAATGTATTATCTCACAAAAGGAAATGTCTAGATCATGTCTTTATTGTCTTAGTCTTTCCTGGGTGGGAGTCACCCACATATAAACTGAAACAATGGTGCATTGGAATAAGAACCTGGAATAAAACCACCTTTCCATAACATGCAGATATGTAAGAGGACAAGTTATGTGTTACCCTTGTTAAGTAAGGAAAAACTAGCCAAAAAAAAATCACAGCAAAGTAAAAATTTTAGATAAAAATGTACCACTCTCTATTTACATGAGCCTGATTACACTTATATCAGTACATCTTGACAATGGACTTTACCTGAATGTACATGCATCTCTATAAGGTGTCCCATGGATGGGGTTCAGGAAGTCTATGGATCCCCTGAAATTATATTTCATATCTAGTGTGTGTGTGCACATGCACATTTGTCCATAGACACTCTACAGTGTTCATCAATTTCACAAAGGGGTTCAGATTCAAAAAAAAATAGTTAAGGGCAATTATTAGTCTACACTGAAAGCTAAACACCTAAGTCAAACTGGTTTTCAAGTGTGTCACTAATACAATTCCAGGTCTGAATCTGATGTATAAACAAAGGACAAACCTAGGTGAGGAAAGAATTGCTTTTTATTTTTTACTTGCAGGGACTAGAGCTTAGAATACCTTGGTAGCCATGGAAATAAAGATGAGAGAAAAAATTAAATGTGCATATAGAACACTAGACTTTTATAAAAATTTTTGAAATAGTGATAAGTATAATTAGAACTTGGAACTCTATTTTAAGTGAAAATCTATATGACTAATTGTTAACCCTCTTTACACTTCAGAAACACTCGTTGTTTTTTTTTCAAGTCTAAATCTAACAATATTATGCTGGAAAACTAATATAATTAGTAACTGCACTCCGTTCTAGCCACTGAGATCTATCAATCTCCCTAAATATCCTTTTAAACAGCCTTTAGGTTTTATTCTGGGCCCAGAGTTTTGCAGAGAAACAAATACTGTGGACGCTGGTGTCTTGGTTCATTTGCTCTGCTATAACAGACTAGGTGGCTTATAAATAACAGAAATTTATTTCTCAAAATTCTGGAGGCTGGAAAGTCCAAAACCAAGGCCCCAGCAGATTCGGTACCTGATGAGAGCCAGCTTCCTGGTTCACCGGAATCTTACATACTGGAAAGGGCTAAGGAACTTTGTGGGTCTCTTTTATAAAGGCACTAATCTCATTCTTGAGCGCCCTATCCTCGTAACCTAATTACATCCCAAATATCATCACATCGGGGATTAAGTTTAAATATATAAATTTTGGGAGAACACAGGCATTCAGGCTATAGCGTTCTGGTTTCTCCCACGTCTCTTCTTTTTCATCTTCAGAGCAGAAAGATCATTTGCCATGAGCATGCATCAACAGCAGCTAAAAGCTCCTCATACAGAATATGCATTTGAACTGTTAGAGAAAAGTAAGCATCATTAGCTTAGGTTGTATACAGACTTTGTATACATACATACATGTTTCTTCTGTAGACTCTTCTTTGAGTAAAGAATTTGCATGACTTTCTGTCACACCAGTTCTAAAGACTACTTATTACTGACTGACCTAGACCTTAGAAAGCTCAGGCTACCTTGAATTGCAGGTAGAAACACACCCTAAAAAAACATGAGTAGTCGAAAATGTGGAGAGGTGTCTACATAATGGAGTGAAAAACACTACGGATCACCTGAGAATGAATGCTTTTTTGTCTGCTTACTAATTGGCTATCATTCATTCATTTATTCATTCATTTTTTTCAGAGAGATCCAATTGGTAGTAGGGGTACTTCCACTTCTGGTCCCCACTAAAATCAATTTTCAATGTAACATGTCACTCCTCAGCTCAAAATCTTCCTAACTTGTTCAAAGTTAAAGCCAGGGCTTCCCTGGTGGCGCAGCGGTTGCGCGTCCGCCTGCCGATGCAGGGGAACCGGGTTCGCGCCCCGGTCTGGGGGGATCCCGCATGCCGCGGAGCGGCTGGGCCCGTGAGCCAGTCCCCCGCAACGGGAGAGGCCCCGGCAGAGGGAGGCCCGCATACCACAAAAAAAAAAAAAAAAAAAAAAAAAAAAAAAAAAGTTAAAGCCAAATGCTTCATAATGGTCTATAAGATTTGTCCTTCATGACCCATCCCAGGTGCCACCTCTCTGATCTTGCCTCCGTCACCCTCGTCCTTAATCACTCCCCTCTAGCCACTCTGGCTTCATGGCTGTTTTTCTTTCATCAGCCCAACCCCATCTGCACCTCAGGGTCTTTGGATTTGTTGCTCCTTCCGCCTTAGTGAAATCTTCTCGCAACTGTCTGAGTGACTTGCCCCCTCACTTCCTTCATGATTCTTCAGCAGATTTATCAGAGACCTTCTATGTAAAACAGCAATTCTCCTGCCCCCTCCGCTGTCAACACTTCCTTTCTCCCTACTTCACTTTCTCTTCCTTCGTAGTTAACATACTTCCTGTTTTCTAATTAATGAACATGCTAATTAACATGTTCCATGTTTTCAGTGTCCACTGTCTGTCCCTCCCCCCACTAGAGTGTAAGCTTCATGAGAGCTGGGACTTTAAGTATTTTGTTCATTGTTATATCCTCAGTACCTAAAACAGGACCTGGCATGGAGTACCCAGTGCATATTTGCTGAACAAGTTGAGTTGAATTACTCACCTAACATTTACAGAATGTCTACTATGTGGCCGCCATTGTGCTAGACAGCGATATATTGGTGGTGAAGACAATTGATATGGAAAATAAAACGTACATAAATATAATGCAAAGTCCACTATAGGAGACGGGTAGATATGGGACAATGGGAGTGAAGAAGTCCTTAATAATAATCTTTCTTAAAATCCCAAGAAGTGGTATAGCAGCCTACCAGTCACCTGTGGACCTGCCCCTATACAAGCTGGGTTCTTCGTCTTGTTTCGGTTTCCCCAGCACACTGACAAGTGTCTGCGGAGGTCTGTACCAGTGAGCCTGGTGTCCATGACTTTAGCATTCCAGTGATGTGGTACTTGAGCCAAATTAATATTAGTGCTTTTCCTATGCCCTTCCAAATTAACTGAGCCTTTGATCTGTGGATGACTGCACATATTGAGTCTTTTTTCAATTATATTGCCATAAGTAGCTATAGTGTATACTGTATATTGGTAGATGGGAGATTTAGTATATTTCATTGAAATTATGAGATCTGAAATTTATGAACAGATCATGAAGTGACATTCTTCTAAATTTAATTTCATCTGCAAGCAGTGAATCACTTTCATTGCTGTTCCTTTGTTATTCACTTTCAAAGAAACAACTCAAGTTCAAAAGTTCCATCATGGGGAGAGGTGGGGAGGAGGATAAAGCCAAACACAGCGCCACATAGAGAAATGATGCAGAAAAAGCATGTGGGTTTGCTTTGCCTGTGGTTCTCTCTCATCCTGTATCAAAGACCCCCCCATTTGTTTTCAGACCATACACTGGAAACAAAAATCTACTCCTGGGATTCTGACATCTGAGTCTTTCTCAGTAGCTCAAAGGCAGAGAGCTCCTTGACTTTGCTGCCACCTGGGGGAAACACATTTCCTGTTATTAGCTCCTATTTGAACAACTCTGGTGCTAGGAGCTAATTCTCTAGTTCCCAAGAAAACCTTAGGCTTCTCAGTTATAGTCTATCCTTCCCTTATCACCATATTTCAATTAGTTATTCAAGTGTATATCTCCCTGCTTAAACTAGAAGTTTGTTCAAGACCACGTTTGTCCTGTTTCTCACTGCCCATTCTAGTGCATTACACAATGCCTGGTACATTGATTAGGCAGCCAATATATAATTGTTAAATGTATGAATTTATTTTTAAAACACTTTATTGAGTTCCTACTCTGCACTGGGTTCTGTGTTTTGCACCTTTGCCTTCCCAGAACCTAAGAAACAGTACTTGCCTTCACAGTAGTAAATATGTGCAAGAAACTGCAAAACAGTTTTTAAAAAAATCTCTCCATTTGTCCAAGGAAACTAAAGAAAGGAAAAACTAAAGAAGGCTGAATGGAGAAGATATTAAGGAAGACCTTGGAAAGGTCTGCCTTTGAAATGAGTCTTGAATATGAAAAGGAGTTTTTGCCTGGTACCCAAGTCAATAAAAGGGGATGATAAATAAAGGAAGGGAAGCAGCCTATGTGCAGAAGTGTGTATGCTTGAACAGAAAACCATGAGCTTAGTTATCAAAGCAGTAGAACTTACACTTTATGAGAGGGATGTATTTCTGATGACCTCACGTATATCAAATACACACATTTCCTGACCAAAATTGGCCAGTGTTTCTGTTGACCAGCTAACATGATGCTGCCTGTGGTAACAGGGAGAACCCAGTTTACAAAGCACTTGACCAGTTGACTTGGAAATCTTGCCATTCTAGACAGATGTTTCATTTGTGGGGATTCATATGGTTTTAAATTTACTTCATAAAGTACCTGTGTCAATATTTCCATATTCAGTATTTCAGATTTACATGATTTAAACTTACATGAAATGTAGCCACATCACACACTGATAGGAACAATCATTACTGTTGAACAAAGACTTTCCTTTAGTGAGTGAGCATAGTTGAAAATATTAATTTTTATATAGAAAATTTCAGATCGACTTAGACACTGGATGGATTAATAAATCACCAAAGGTCTGACTCTGACAATTGAGATGCAGTTCAGAAATGTAATGTAAAAAAAAAAAAAACTAAAGGGCTTCCCTGGTGGCGCAGTGGTTGAGAGTCCGCCTGCCGATGCAGGGGACGCGGGTTCGTGCCCCGGTCCGGGAAGATCCCACATGCCGCGGAGCGGCTGGGCCCTTGAGCCATGGCCGCTGAGCCTGCGCGTCCGGAGTCTGTGCTCCATCACAATGGGAGAGGCCACGACAGTGAGAGGCCCGCATACAGCAAAAAAAAACAAAAAAAAACAAAAAAAAAAGAAATGTAATGTAACTGAGGAGCCTGGTTGCTTCATCTATTGGCTTCTACTGACTACTTCTTTCATAGTCCACCCGACACTGTAAGCCCTTTGAAGGCAGGGGCTCTTTTGCTCATTTTTCTTTTTGAATTTTATTTTATTTATTTTTTATACAGCAGGTTCTTATTAGTTATCTATTTTATACATATTAGTGTATATATGTCTTTTGCTCATTTTTTAATTGCCTCCCCACTCACAACAAAAACAAACAACCCCAACTTACATAGTTAGGCATCCATAAATGTTTATTGACTTAATAAATTCCACCTCCTCCCCTTGCTGACTTTCTTTCAAAAGAGAAACGTTATCCTCCACCAAGACACCACTTAGAGCTCATTTTGAGTAACCTGGAAAAGAAACTGAGCAGATTCCTTACCAATTAAAAAAACATTTGAGCAACCACTGCTAACCGTGTACGGAGTGATGGTAGGTGCTGAAGTCTAGTTTAACAAGTGCTCTGACTAGTTATTATTTTCTTCTAGAGTCGTCAAATAAAATTTTTCTTGCCCACATATTGAAAAATATTAAGAGTAGACTCAGCTTAAGGGGAAGTCCAGGCTTAGCACCAATTCATCACCAGTAAATCAAGCAAGCCTTATGGATCTAAAAGATAGAGAAGGAAGACAGCAGAGTTGGCACCAAACTGGGAGATCAGCAATATTCTCCAGCAGAGATGGAGGGGCAAGCTTCCAGAAACCAGAATTCTTATTCAGAGCAGTTCAGAGTTAGGGATGATATTATCTGAGTGGGAGGAGGGGGCACATGGCAACTTTAGGAAGCTCACCTGCCCTCCACCTCTACCCCAAACCCAGCCTTACACATACAAGGCTATAGCAGTTCTTCACACAAGCTGTTTTGAATGTGTGCCAAGGACAATCTCATCTGAGCCTCTGTGCCTCATCAATCACAATTACACAGCTTACAAGGTGACTATGGGGCAAATAGAGTTTCCTATATTCAAGTGTGAGCGAAGTTTTCATTTATTAACCTCAATTACCCTAGAAAGTACACTCCTGAACTTAAAGTTGCAGAAATGGTACAAGGGTCAATTATCCAGATGTATAGGAAAGTTATAAAGAAGTTCACTCATTTTAAATATTTACCATTTCCCAAAGAAGAATAATCTTTTTGAGATTTCTGCTTCTGGTTAAGGTGGAATAACAGGGACCAATTTACCCTTCTACCTGAAAACACTGCAGAAACAGACAAAATATATGAAACAATGATTTGCAAGACACAGGACCTCACGTGAAGGACAGTGACCCCTGAGAGGTGAGATGTGCTGTATGATTGTCCCAACTGACTTCCTGGAGAGTTTCCAGGCCACGGCATAGGGAGAGCCCAGCAGACTCACAGGCGTTCGTGGGAGGTGTCTCACTGAGGCACACGCCACTGCAAAACTGGCTGAGGAGGGTGCCCGAGGAAGCTAATGGCCCGTGGGTACCGCAGACCACCATGCACTGCAGAAGCTGGCTATGGAGAAGGTGTGCATATGATAGGAGCCTGGAGGCAGGGACCCCATCTGCATTAAAAGAGCTGGGCACTGGAACAGCCCAGCCACACGTACCTCAGGAGCCAGAGGCTGTGGAAGCTGCCAGTGTCACTGGGCACTAGCAAAGCCACACGGGTTGCAGTACCCACACTCTTGGGTGCCACGTGCCTCCTGCACTGCAGGAGGCTAGCTCTAGAAAAGCCTTGAGTACTGCAGAGGACTGCCTAGCAAGCACACTGGAAACAGGAAGGGAAAAAAGTCTCTTCTTCCTGCAATGTCTTTCTAGTGCCCTCTACTGACAAAAAGTAAGATAATGCCTGTTACGTTGGCAAAGAAAAAAATATATTAACGGCCCAATACTAATTGTCTCAGAGCAGACAGTAAAGGGTGAACTGGAACTCCACTGATTTTATGTAGAAGTTGACACAGTGATCCTAAGTTTCATGTGGAAATACACAGAACTTAAAATAGCCAAAACAATTTTGAAAGAGAGCAAAGTTGGTAGACTAATACTGCTGGATCTCAGAATAACTTTAAAGCTACAGCAATCAAGACAGTGTGGGATTGGTGTAAAGACGGACAAAATAGATCAATGGAACAGAATAGAGAATTTAGAAGTAGGCCCACACATATATGGACAACTGAATTTCCAACCAAATTACCAAGTGGATAAATTCAACAGATGGTGATAGAACAATTAGATACCCATAGCCACACACTAAAAAATGAACTTGGACCCATACCTCACAGAAAATATACAGAAATTAACCAAAAATAGATCATAAAGCTAAATGTAAAACTAAAAATTAAAAATTTCTAGAATAAAACATAGGTGAAATGTTTGTGACCTTGGATTTAGCAAAGATTTCTCAGATAAGACTCCAAAAGAATAAAGTGATTAGCTACAACCCATAAAAGAATAAATTGATGAATTTAAAATTTCTGCTCTTCAAATTACTCTTAAGAGAAAGAAAAAAAAAACAAGCCACTGACTGGGGAAAAAAAATCTTTGCAAAGCATGTATTTGTTAAATTACTTACATCCAGAATGTACAAAAAAAAAACCCCAAATTAATAAGAGAACAGAAAACTCAATTTAAAAAACTGGCAGAAAATCTGAGCAGACACTTCACCTGAGTAAATAACTGATGACAAATAAGCACGTGAAAAGGTGCTAAGATCCTTAGCCATTAGGGAAATGCAGATTAAAACAACAATGAGATACTGTTACTCACCTATGAGAATGACAAACTGAAAAGACAGATCCTACCAAGTGTTGGTGAGGATGGGGAGGAACTGAAACTCTCACAGTCAGCTGTATTTTCCACTTCAGAAAACAGTTTGGCAGTTTCTTAAAAAGTTAAAGGTGCACACCTATCATGTGATCCAGTCATATATTTATCCAAGAGAAAGAAGAGCATGTGCCCATACACAGGCTTGTACATGCATATTTATCACAGCTTTATTTGTAATAGGCAAAAGATAGAAAGAATCCAAATGTTCTTCCACAAGTGAATGAATTTTCAAAACGAACCTGTGGTATATCCATATTCCACCCAGCAATAAAAAGACATGAACTATTGATTCACACACTACATGGATGAATCTCAAAATAATTATGCTGAGTGGAAAAAAATCAGACCAAAAAAAAAATCACACACCTTACAATTCTGTTTATATAAAATTTTAGAAAGTCCAAACTAATATGTAATGTCAGAAAATATATTAGTAATTACCAAGGGACATAGAGGGAAAGGATGGAGAAGGGCAGGAGAGAGGAAAACAAAAACACAGGAGGAGACTCGTAGGGACGTTGGCTATCTTGATTATCTTGATTGTGTGATAGTTTCATAGATGTAGATTATGTCAAAAATGATGGAAATTTACACTGTAAATAAGCACGTTATTCTATATTGACTATACTTCAATAAAGCCCTTTTTTAAAAAGGATTATTATTCCTTCCAAATTATCATCCAACTGTGTTAACTTATATATATGACTGATTTTATAATTTCAACCAGATAGACAAGTTAATGGAAAAAAGATCTAATTAAGTGGGAAGCAGGAAGTTTACCCCATGTGTCCATAAAAGAACACACTCAAAGCATCAATCACATTACTCAGAGAACTAAAATAAGTACCAGTGAATAGTGTGAAAACATTGTGCAATTTAGTATCTTCAAATATGCTGCCATCAATTCAGCAGTCAAAGAGAGAGAATCACCAGAATAAATGATTCTGTTTGTGAGGTGAACATATAGACTTTTCCACAGAAAGAAAAAAGCTGCACTTTTCTTCTAATGGTGCAAAAACACCTTCAACAAAATAGCCACCTGTTTTGGAGACGTGTTAAAATAAACCTTTGAGTCCTCAGGTCTTTATAGAAATTGTAAGAGCTTACTTTTCCTCTCTTCTAATGTGTCATATTGTTACAGAAATCTTTGCTTTTCACAACTGCTTTGATTCACAGCATGTTGACCTAGGTTTCCTCTCTTTCCTCTCACGTGTTGTGATAATGCCAGATGTATCGTGAAGATTACTGGAGAAATGGTGTTGTCCTTTCCTGCCGGCATCACCAGACACTTTGCCAACAACCCATCGCCAGCTGCCCTGACTTTTCGGGTGACAAATTTCAGCAGGTTAGAACACGTCCTGCCAAATCCCCAACTTCTCTGCTGGTAAATATATTTTGCACAAATTTTTTTAGAGATGTGTGTGGCTTAGCACCTTATCCTTAGATGAGGGATGTACTTTAGCGAGAGAGATACACTGTACTGAAATTACCGCTACTCAGATATGTTTATAGATTCAATCCCAGAACTTTTACCAGCTGTAAAAATTGTTGGTGGGTGATTGTGTGTGTGTGCATATATGTATTTTAACGGCCGACTATCTCAAGTGGCTAAAGAGACATTTAGAGTAATGAAATCTGCATTAGTGACAATTTAGTCGTTGTCTGTTTTGCTTATCACTGGTAGACAATGGATGAGGATGGTGGAAAATGAGCCTAATAAAAGGAATAAAATCCATCTGTTGTATTAGCATCTTCTAAAATCAAATGATATCTGAACTGTGAGCTACTCTTCATATAAGCTTGAAAATCTCTTTGTTAAACATGTAATTTCATTGTACTGTAATGATGATTGTTTTGATGGAACTTTACATGTATGGCATCAAAGAAGCTTATGTGAATTTGTTTACATAAATACACTTCTTCACATTTCCTATTAAATCTGAATTTGATGTCTTTATCATATATATATATATGCACATGCACATTCACACAACACACATATATATACATGCTACTAAAAAATGATCCACTCTACAAGTTAATTATTGACAATGGATGAGACAAAAAAAGTCATTCTTGACAGTTTTTTCCATCAATAAGTCCTGATATTCCATCCAAAATTATCTCTCTAAAATGGCCACTTTTTCCCTGTTATCATCACTTCTTCTATCCAGATGATGACTGTCATTTCCCTGGACCACAGCAACTGCTTTCCTCCTTCCCTCCCTGCATCCAGTCTTGCCCCACTCCTACACACAATAACCAGATGACCTTTTTTGAGGTCAATCAGGTTGTCCTCGCTCATAGCCCTCTGATGGCTTCCCATTGCATCTGTACCAGAATCCAAACTTGTTACCGTTGCCTTCAAGACCCTGAGTCATCCACTCTTGCCTGTCTGTCTGTCCTCATCTCCCACTATCCTCCTCAGAATCCTTGTAGTTCCAGCCAGACCTGCCAGTCTTGGGAATTGCTGAGTCCTTTCCCACATCAAGACTTTGTATGTTTGTTTCCCCTGCCTCCAACAGGATTTCCACCCTTCTTCACCGGACTCTTACTCATCCTTCAGATCTCAGCTCTACTCAGCCTCCCCTGACCTCCCCACTCTCCTCCCTACTCCCACACTAAATCACATTGCCTTGTTATTCTCTCTCAATCTTCCCTATTCTTCCCTTTGTCACACTTACTAAAACTAATAATTACATATCTATTTGTTTTCTTCATCCATCCATCTCCCCTACGAGACTGTAAAATCCATGAGGGAACAGAACACATCTATTGGTTCACCACCGTATCCTCAGTACCTTCCACTATGCCTAATAAGGACTTGAGTAGTCTTTGTTGAATGAATGAACAATTCAACTATAACTTAGAGAATTTTGTCAAGCTGGATATTTATGTAGAAATAACTAAAGGTTATTTGGAATCTGAGGACCAATACAGTCACTCTGTTTCTCTTGCCTGAATGAGACTTTTTCACTCCCGTGATGAAAAAACAGTCACAGGTGTTTCAGGTGATGACCAAGATCACCTCCTTCTCTTTGGTCCTTGCGATGGTTTAATTGGCAAATTTGATTCCAGGCTTAAAAATACAAAAGAAATGCTCACCCTTTAAATGAAAAATAAATGTGAAATGATCAAGATTGGAAATTGGCAACTTCTTATTTCAGTTTCCCTCCGTGTTTTTGATGTGCACAGCGAGCAACACAGCGAGTTAATTTTATTTTTCTAGGTTCCTCCATCTGAAATTAGGAATTACGTGCCACCCTCTCACCAGTTTGTCTGTAAATATCACTGGTGTGATAGTTATAGCTTTTGTTGCACTTTTAGGCAGTTATGTTGCCAAGTTCTTAGGCATATGTGTCAGAGTTTTATACTTATATTAGTACCTCAGTCTTATGAATTGAACTAAATATCAGTCTGAGAATGTTTTGTGTGACAAAACATTATATGGACCCTTAAGTTGTTTTTTAAACAAAACAAAAACAAAAACAAAAAAATTCTTATTAATTTGGACTTTATTAACTCTAAGTATTTGATGATTGTGTCAGGGCTGTGATTGGTGACCCATCAGTCCTAGAGACTGTTTGGTTTTGGTATGTAGCTCCACTCCACCACCCCTGCTGCCACACCTACTTTTCAAAAGGCCATGGAACCAAGCATTATTCTCGAATGCTGTTCAAGCCTTTCTTCATCTGTTATCTTACACCCAGCCAATCTTCTCAGTTATCCTTACTGAAAGACTTATTTAGGTTAGCAGCTTGGCCCCTGGAGACATTTGGGTTTGCAATCCCTGTGACAGGGACCAAATTGAAATTGACTTCTACTTTTCCCTTATGAAAGGGATTGGCTTACAAGCAGGAGCAATCGCTAAACCAATTGAGTCTGAAGAATTCTCAAGGCTTTATGAGTATTCAAGAATTGCATCTCTGTGCAAGCTTTTTTTTTTTTTTTTTTTTTTTGCGGTACTCAGGCTTCTCACCGCTGTGGCCTCTCCTGTTGCGGAGCACAGGCTCCAGACGCGCAGGCTCAGCGGCCATGGCTCACGGGCCCAGCCGCTCCGCGGCATGTGGGATCCTCCTGGACCGGGGCACGAACCCGTGTCCCCTGCATCGGCAGGCGGACTCTCAACCACTGCGCCACCAGGGAGGCCCCTCTGTGCAAGCTTTTGATCGACAAACCTTTCTTGACTATTTGTTAAAGCAAGTTATCTGAGGAATTATCATAGATATGTGACTTAGCTTATTTTGTTATTAAACATATAATTGGGATTTTCTCAGTTATTTGGATTTACCTAGCATAAACTAATAAAATGTTGCTGGATATTAATGCCACACCTCTTTTGGTATAGTGGGAAAGTGTGACCTGCAGTAAGAATGACCTGGGCTGGAATCTTGACTCTTACTTATTAGCTGTTCAACCTTAAGTAAATTACTTAATTTTGCTGAACCTCTGTTGTTCTTAGCTCCAGCCTCCTTGTGTAGCTACCACTCTGGAAGCTCTGGGTAACTTGGATGTTTTAGATAATAACAGTTTAGGGGCTTCCCTGGTGGCGCAGTGGTTGCGCGTCCGCCTGCCCAGGCAGGGGGACCGGGTTCGCGCCCCGGTCCGGGAGGATCCCACATGCCGCGGAGCGGCTGGGCCCGTGAGCCATGGCCGCTGGGCCT